>NW_012110252.1:2708545-2737824 GCF_000951045.1 Mandrillus leucophaeus
CCCTGCCCTGCCCTGCCCTTCCCTGCCCTTCCCTGCCCTATCCCTCTTTCTTTTCCCTCTTTCTTTTCCAGTAAGGATATAGAGCTTATTTTGATATTCTAGAGCCCCACAGTATATTGACTGTATGGCATGTTTGCAGCTACTGCCTGATACAGGATATTTTATACAGTTCTTTCTTCATGGTTGCAAGTGATCTCTTCCTTCTTCTTTTCTTGAAAAATGGCAAGTTACCATATCAATTTGTTTCTCATTTTAATACGTGTATATTATCCTGTGTGTATATGAAGTTGACTGTCTTGCTAGTGAGACGCATGTGGTTTTTAAAATATATTTATTTTAAAATTTCCATTCTGTCTCAACCCCAAATGCCCATTTTAGGATGTAGGAGACATATACCTAAATCTCTCTTATGTCCAGAAGATATGAAAATATGCGTAGAACCAACTTAACAATGGTTTGTGCTGAAGGGAGGTGGCAATAGCAGAGGACGGAGCAGGAGTCTCCCACCTTTGCTGTGAGAAGCCAGACAGTAGTGGTTATTGTGTGTGGTTGGGTGTGCATGTGAGAGCATCTTTAAGAAAGTCTGTGTAGGCTGAGTAGTGGAGCAGTGTGCTGAAGGCAGGCTCCACCTGGTCAGTGAACAGGACGGGGAGTCCATTTCTAGACTGAGATTTCATGCCCTTTCCTCCAGAAATACTTGGGAGTCTCCAGACAAATCACCAGTGCTCGCAGGCCTTGGTTCCCAACTGTCTAGTGTGAGGTTGTGGCCAGTCATCCCATTTTCCTCTCTGCCATATCATGAGCATCACACATATGTGAGACGTCTGTGCAATATGAAGAATTTTTGTTGTTAACCAAACACTTCAGAAACCCTTCAGACATTTCCCATGAGACATTTAGACTCAGAGCATTTGGCTTTGAATAATTAGACAGGAAAAGGGTATTTATTACCAGTTCTCATTTAGGCCAAGTTTGCTTATCCTGTTTGTCTAAAATAAGAGCCAACAATCTGGAGTGGTTTTGATTGGATCTAAATATTTCTCCACATTTGAATGAGCTCCAACGGCCTGTTCCAGCACTGGGGCCAGAACACCTGCGTGTTCCGGAGGAGACCAAGCTCATCTATGTGTGCAATGGCTTTGTCCTGGCTAGAGATGGCCAATGGGGCCCTGGTCCCCACCCCACTGACTATAGCCATTCAGCTGCCTCCTGCTGCTCTGAGTACTTGGTGGGGGCCGAGCCCAGAAATTAAATCGCTATGGGAATCCAGCTTCTGCCTCTAGCAACTCAGGCTACTCTGTCTATCTGAACTCTGGGAAGCTGGCTTTTTCTCAAGCATGGTTAACACTTTGAGAGAAAAAGAATAATCGTAGCTAATATTTACTGAGAACACGTTAGGCTCCCAGGCACTGTTCTAAGCACAGTCCTTATGTAACTCGCTTAATTCTCAAAACCCTTGAGGTAGGTACTGTTACTATTCCCATTTTACAGATAAGGAAGTGGAGGTGTGGAGGGGCTAAAAAACTTAAGTTCATTCTACCAGTAAGTGATAACAGGGGTGATATTGATATAACACTAGCGACATAACAACCAGGATGATCCAGGCACCAGCCAACAGAGGTAATGCTGTGACCAGTCAGAGCAGATGCTGCCTGTGAACACAGCTGGCTTGGCTCTGCAGGTACTGCTGGCTGAGCCCACCTGAGGTGGGGATCCGAGCCCAGGCAGTTGGGCTGCAGAGTACACATTCTTACCACATCTCAACCTTGTCTCTGCTTTCCTGTGGGCCTAGCCCACAGTAGGTGCTCAAGAAATAGTATGCTAAACTAAGTCCTATGTTGTCTAACTCCTCTGTTGTAGGGTGTTCCTGAATTTTCTGTCTCTTGCCCAGAGCCTAGTTGTGCTCTCCTGGCACCACTCATGAGTGGCTTTCTAGTCTCTGCTCCAGGGGGGACCCCTTATCTCCCTCTCTTTTCAGTATCTAATGAACACTCACCTTCTTCCACCTTCTCTCCTAAACAGCCTGTTACTCTGTGTGTCAGCACACTCAACCCCTCTTCCTTGCTCCTCGGACAGCATGTGATGGGGTTCCTGAAGTCATGGCACGTCTGTGGTTCTCAGGAGGTGGCCCAGGCTGGTCCCAGAGAAGTGGGCAGGAGGAGTAAGCCTACACCAAGGTTGAATGACTAGCCCCAGTAGGTTCTTCAAGGTCCCATTCTTCTTTGGGGGAGAGAAATAGCATTTCTAGAGTAGAATTCCTCCATAGATTAAATACCGATACTGAGTCTCTGCTTCAGTAGGTCTGGAGCGGAGCCTGAGAATCTGCATTTCAAACCACTCAACACCACATGCAAGTTGCCAAGACTTGGTGCTTGCACTCTCTGAAGCCATGGCCTGAGTGCTACATTGGCCCCTTTCAGACACTACTGGAGCAACTGGGATGCACGGCACCAGACCCTAGGCTGCACACAGCACAGGGACCCTGGGCCCGGCCCATGAAACCACTTTTTCCTCCTAGACCTCCAGGCCTGTGATGGGAGGGGCTGCTGTGAAGACCTCTGACATGCCCTGGAGACATTTTCCCCGTTGTTTTGGGGATTAACATATGGCTCCTTGTTACTATGCAAATTTCTGCAGCCAACTTGAATTTCTCCTCAGAAAATGGATTTTTCTTTTCTATTGCATAGCCAGGCTGCAAATTTCCAAACTTTTATGCTCTGTATCCCTTTTAAAACTGAATGCCTTTAACAGCACCAAAGTCACTTCTTGAAAGCCTTGCTGCTTAGAAATTTCTTCTGCCAGATACCTAAATCATTTCTCTCAAGTTCAAAGTGCCACAAACCTCTAGGACAGGGGCAAAATGCTGCCAGTCTCTTTGCTAAAACATGACAAGAGTCACCTTTGCTCCAGTTCCCAACAAGTTCCTCATCTCCATCTGAGACCACCTCAGCCTGCATTTCATTGTCCATATCATCAGCATTTTGATCAAAGCCATTCAACAAGTCCCTAGGGAGTTCCAAACTTTCCCACATTTTCCTGTCTTCTGAGCCCTCCAAACTGTTCCAATCTCTGCCTGTTACCCAGTTCCAAAGTCGCTTCCACATTTTCAGTTATCTTCTCAGCAGCGCCCTACTCTACTGGTACCAATTTACTGTAGTAGTCTGTTCTCATGCTGCTGATAAAGACATACAAAGACTGAGCAATTTACAAAAGAAAGAGGCTTATTGGACTCCCAGTTCCACATGACTGGGGAGGCCTCACAATCATGGTGGAAGGTGAAAGGCCCACCTCATGGTGGCAAACAAGAGAAAAGAGCTTGTGCAGGAAAACTCCCAGTTTTAAAACCATCAGATCTCATGAGACTCATTCACTATCATGAGAACAGTGCAGGAAAGACCCACCCCCATAATTCAATCATTTCCCACCAGGTTCCTCCCAGGACACATGGGAATTGTTGAGTTACAATTCAAGGCAAGCTTTGGGTGGGGACACAGCCAAACCATATCAATGAGGAAGGCAGTGCAGCACAATAGATAACATAGTCTGACTCTGGAGTCCTCAGACCTGAGTACAGGTTCTAGCGTTGCCATTTATTAATGTGTAGCCTTGAACAGGAGCTACTTAACCTAGGTTATTCTCAGTTTTCTCATCTGCAAAATGGGCACAACAGTATCATCCTGATATGTTGTGGTATTAAATAAGATGAACACATATAAAGCTCCTGCTGCAGTGCCTGGTACTGTGATCAGGTATTGGTATGTATGAGTGAAAGAAACCATGTGCCGGACACATGGGTTGGAGGATGAGATGGGCACAGAAAGAGGAGTCCTGGGGCCCTTATCTTTCAGGGTTTTGAGCGATGTTATCTTTTAGCTTGCAATATCGAAGTGGGATAAAGCAAGAGACTCTTGAGGGTAGAAGATGGAGCTGGAGAGAGTGGAATGAGATCAGAAGGCAGACATAGGGACGCTTCACTGCCTGTTTGGTCTTTGTTTCCATTTCTGGTTTTTATTAATGTGTGAATTCATAGTCTGTCATCTTTCACACATACCCCTTTTGTCTGCATCCATCAGCTGATCTTAGTCTTGCTAAGGGTAGAGGCAATCACAGTAAAACTTGAAAAGGCCTGTGCTGAAAACCATGACATCATGGATCTGTGTTTAATAGATGTTTGGGAATGGTGATGAGATTGTTGTTTATTATGTGTGCATGATGCATCCGAGCTATTAAAAAACACTCCTTGTTCAGTCCTCCTCTAAGCTGTAGTTGGCTTTTGTATTGGGTAAGCTCCCTTTTGTGTTATGGAAAGACACACTGCACGATGTGGTAGACATTACAAGTTCCCACAGTATGAGTATCATATCCAGTTCTTTTCCCATTCCATGCCTGTGTAAGACAGGACCCCTTTGCGCGTGGACAGGTCCATGTGCCCGGTTCTGGTCATCTGTGAACAGAGGCCGTACAAAGCCCATACCCCTCTCTGTGTCTTTCCTTGGGCATGTGATCATGGAGGCGGCTTTGGTATAGGGACAGAGCTGCAAGATTAAAGCAACTGGGAGCCCTGAGCCACAATATGGGGGAAAGATGCCTTGAGGAAGCACGTGGCTTGCTTAAAATTCCTCTGTTGCATTAAGCCACTGAATTTGGGGTTGTTACTGTAAGATAACCTGGCTTGTTCTAATATACAAATCAATGAGAAGACACTACAAGTTTTTTTACACTTTTCCCATCATCGGTAGGTTATATATGGCATTAAAAACCCATGTTTTTAGTATAGTGGTTGAGACTAAACAGTTTATAATTTTCTTGATAATTATATTTCTGGCCTAGAATTCCCTTCCCTCCCCTATTATTGGTTATATTGGAGCCAAACTCTTATTCGGAGTTCCCAAATAAGATACAACTTTCCAAATTTAATTTTTTAAATGAGTATACTTTTTATAATAGATTTCTATTAATCCAAGTTTATTTACACTATAGTTTAAATAATTAAACCCATAATTCTTAGTAATATGTAATAAGTTAGGATTTCAGGAACATATCTCTATGAAATCTAATCATATCCGTTGTGGAGTAATCATAGTAGTCAAGACTCTTGTAGCTGCAGAAGCCCAGTGACAGAAACCCAATCTAACTCAAACTAAAGTTAAAAAAAAAGTTAAATTTTTAAAGTTTGAATTTATTGTTTACCACAATCAAACTCTAGGGCTGATGTTCATCTAAGGCAAGAGGAGAGTCAAGGTAAGGGCTTGTTGGGGTCCTTGCTGCTTCACCTCTTGCCTCTGGTTCTCTCTATAGTGGAAGAGTTTCTCATCTTTTCATCTCAGCATTTCTACCTGGTGGAGGAATATGGCTGCCGTCCACTCCATAAGCCTTTAGTTCCTACGCGTGGGTCTTCACAGTCAGAGAAAAAAGGAGCTTTCTTCTCCCAAATATAGTCTGAAAACTCCTGGGAAGAAGGCTTTCCTGGCTTCTCCCCTATTAGATCAATCCCTTTGCTAGCATTGACCAGAGTATTTTAGGAACACACCTTTTGTTACCAGGGGAGGGGAAGAAAGGAGGCAGTACAGACTGAAAATCTGGGGATGGGCACTGTGGCTCATGCCTGTAATCCCAGTGATTTGGGAGACCAAGGCAGGAGGATCATTTGAGCACAGGAGTTTGAGACCAGCCTGGTCGATATGGCAAAACCCTGTTGCTAAAAAACAAAAATCAAACAAAACAAAACACCTAAAAATTAGATATTTTCACTATTTTCAGGCCGTTTCTTCTGGTCACTCTGCCACAGGAGAATCATCTACCATCTGGTACAAGCAAAAAGCAATCAGCAATTGGACAGGAGAAGAATGGCACTGACGCAGATTTCCAGCAACAAGTGCTTTGGGGGATTGCAGAAAGTTTTTGAACATGACAGTGTTGAACTGAACTGCAAAATGAAATTTGCTGCCTACTTACCACCAAAGGCAGAAACGGAAAAGTGCCCTGCACTGTATTGGCTCTCAGGTTTAACTTCCACAGAACAAAATTTTATATCAAAATCTGGTTATCATCAAGCTGCTTCAGAACGTGGTCTTGCTGTCATTGCTCCAGATACCAGCCCTCGTGGCTGCAATATTAAAGGAGAAGATGAGAGCTGGGACTTTGGCACTGGTGCTGGATTTTATGTTGATACCACTGAAGATCCTTGGAAAACCAACTACAGAATGTACTCTTATGTCATGGAGGAACTTCCCCAACTCATAAATGCCAGTTTTCTAGTGGATCCCCAAAGGATGTCTATTTGTGGCCACTCCATGGGAGACCATGGAGTTCTGATCTGTGCTTTGAAAAATCCTGGAAATTACAAATCTGTGTCAGCATTTGCTCCAATTTGCAGCCCTGTACTCTGTCCCTGGGGCAAAAGAGTCTTTAGTGGATATTTGGGAACAGATCAAAGTAAAGGGAAGGCTTATGATGCTACCCGTCTTCTGAAATATCCTATCCAGGATCTCAGCTGGACATACTAATCGATCAAGGAAAAGATGATCAGTTTCTTTTAGGTGGACAGTTACTCCCTGATAACTTTATAGCTGCCTGTACAGAAAAGAAAATCCCCATTGTTTTTCGATTACAAGAGGGTTATGAGCATAGCTACTACTTCATTGCAACGTTTATTACTGACCACATCAGACATCATGCTAAATACCTGAATGCATGGAAAACTCCAAATAAGAGAATCTCTTCAGGATTATAAAAGCAAAATGCAACTGTATTGCTGAGCAAAAAAAAAAAAATCAAAATCATTGGATTTTGTAATGCTAAAAGGGCTTTATTCTATAGTCGAATCACCTCCGAATAAGGATATAAAACCTAAAAAAAAAAATTAGGTATTTTCTTTTTTTTTTTTTTTTTTTTTGAGACGGAGTCTGGCTCTGTCGCCCAGGCTGGAGTGCAGTGGCCGGATCTCGGCTCACTGCAAGCTCCGCCCCCCGGGTTCCCGCCATTCTCCGGCCTCAGCCTCCCGCGTAGCTGGGACTACAGGCGCCCGCCGCCTCGCCCGGCTAGTTTTTTGTATTTTTTAGTAGAGACGGGGTTTTACCGTGTTCGCCAGGATGGTCTCGATCTCCTGACCTCGTGATCCGCCCGTCTCGGCCTCCCAAAGTGCTGGGATTACAGCTTGAGCCACCGCGCCCGGCCGGTATTTTCAAAAATGTTATTGGTCACAGAGTGGGGCCAGTATCGCTATTTTGATTTTAGTGTGAACTTAATAACTTTGCCTTCACTGATGGTTACGATCTCCTCTGAGGTTCTCCTCACCCAAGTGCTGTCTGACAAGGTATGAATAAGAAGAGTTTACTGGGGTTGGTACATGATCCCCAGGGTTACACAGAACCATGGTATTAGTGCCATGGTTATTGAGTTCATGTTGCACACATATTTGGGGAACTCCATGAATAAGGTTGGCTGGAAAACAGCCCCTCTAGTTGTGGGAATCCTATAAATCTGCAGCTCCGAAGGCAAAATGCTTCTTAAGTACAGTTAGCAGGTACCAACTTGCAGCTATATAATTCCCGAGTTCCAGGTGTTGAATAACATGTTGTTATTCATCCAGCGTTGCTTCTTTCTGATGGGTGTCAACTACTGGGAGCTGGTCTTTGGAGGATGAAATCAAGCAATGGCGTACACGCTTTTGTTTTGTTTTTTACTGACCTACCTCTGTAACCCCCTTCCCTGCCTCTCCTCCCTCATATCCCCTCTGGGACATTAGCTAATTGGCGCCAGGATTGTTACAGAATCCACTTGGCTAAAAGGGAAAGATGGTAGGTGAGAGAGCGAGTCCAGGGCTGCTGCCCGCAAGAGTTCTTACATTTAAACTCAACTCTAAAGGAAGAAGGTTGGAGTCTTCCTACCTGTGAGGCTTCAGGTTGTGAATTTCATGAGTGAGATCCTGCTTTTGTTGAGCTCCTGAAAAGTCTCTTCACACGCTCACATACAGCTAGAAGGATGGAGTGAAAGGAGAGGTTTTGCCGATCCTTACTCTTCTACACAAATCCGACCTGGTTCTCTCTCTCTTTTTATTTTTATTTTTTTTGAGATGGAGTCTCACTCCATTGCCCAGGCTGGAGTGCAGTGGCGCTATCTCGGCTCACTGCAACTCCTCCTCCCGGGTTCAAGCCATTCTCCTGCCTCAGCCTCCTGAGTGGCTGGGACTACAGGCGTCCACCACCATGCTTGGCTAATTTTTTTGTGTGTTTTTAGTAGAGATGGGGTTTCACTGTGTTAGCCAGGATGGTCTCGATCTCCTGACCTCGTGATCCACTTGCCTTGGCCTCCCAAAGTGCTGGGATTACAGTCGTGAGTCACCACGCCTGGCCAGACCTGGTTCTCTTTGAGGCTGGGCTTGGGTTTTTTGGGGGGAATCTCAGAGACAGCTGAGACAGAAGGCTGGAATTTACTGTGAGCCCTTCTTTCTCCACCCCACCATCCCCAGCCCTCTCTGGGAGCTGCTCTCTTCTTCTGTACATTTGGGGCCCTCCAGACTTAGAGGAAGCGCAGCTGTTCTGATGCCTCCACGGGGAATCCCACTGCAGCAGATTTCTGGTTGAAATTGGCTCAGTCATACCAATCATGTGTGAGATGTGATGACAGCTGGGAGCCTGGCCGATTGTCCAAGGACTGAGGAGTCAGGGTCAAGGTTTCAAAAGGGAGACTCCCTGCACTCCTGCTCTACTCCAGTAAGGGGCTCCTGCTGTACTGGGCTTGTCTCTTCCCACAGGTCCTGCAAGGACCTGGAAGAAGGTGGAGTCAGTCCCCAGACAAGCAAAAACAACCACAACAACAAACTCCCCCAAAAAACCAAAAAACCCCCAAAACCAACAAAACAAAACAAACAAACAAAAAACTAAAACAAAACCCCAAACCAAATTAGGTGCCTGGATATTCCAGGGTCCCTGCTTCTTTCTCTGTCGCTCTGGGGGATTCCTGCTTATCTGGCAAGATGCAGTTTTAGGACCATGTTGCTCATCTTCTCTAAGAAGCCCTTCCTGATCTCCCTGTTAGGGGCTGTTCTCTTCCCTCTTTGAGTTTCCAGAATACATGCTTATACATAACAATTATACATAATAAATTAGTACAGTGCAGATTTCATTACACGGAATATATATGTACTGACTCCAAAAAGTTATTCATTCTTCTCCCTTTGTAACAAATAAATACTCTGTTCTTTCTTTCAAAAACATTTGTTAAGGTTTTGTCTTGTGCCAGGCCTTTTGTTAGAAACTGGAAATTAAAAAGGAATAAAACATAAACCCTTACCTGACAGCAGCGTAGCACAGTGGTGAAGACTCTGGAGCCTGACTGCCAAGGTGTGAATAGCAGCTCTTTCATTTACGACACCGGGGGCTGCAGGCAATTACGTAACCTCTTTGTGACTCAGTATTCTTGTCTGCAAAATGGGCATCATGATAATACCTACCCTGTATGGTTGATATGAAGATTAAGTGAAATCTGCACTGTACTAATTTATTATGTGGTTTCTGAACTTTTTCCCTAAGAGGATTTATGTATGTATGTGTGCGTGTATGAACAATCCATTGCAATTTACTGTTATAATTTTATCTCCGTGTTTCAAGTGCCGTTGTATACTTTTACTCAAAAACAATGAGAGTAGAAATTGTTCTGCACACTCTTAGACAATGACAGCTGCCACTGTACGACACAAACGCTCTCTGCCAATGAGTACCCTCAACTCTCTTGAGTTGAATGTATTCCACTAAGAAGGTTGTTAATTCTTCTGTTGCCTCTCTTTTTGCCTTTATTTCATGTTCTAGAAAATCACTTTAGCCCATGATAACTGGCAAGAAAAAACCAAACAAAGCTGTGTAAGTTAAGGGCCCGAGTCTGTCTCAAAGAAACACAGCAGAGAGGATCAAGCTGGGTGGTAAAAGGCACGCAACATCGTTCTCTAGAGCCAGCGCAGCTGTAAAGCAGTGTCATCTAACATCTAGTAGAGTTGAACGTAAGTTCTAAGTGATACAGGATAGTTATTATTGAATAATCAACTACCCAATAAGTGATGGAGGAAGGAAGAACTTTTTCCCTCATTTCTTAATCAGTGTTGTTCTAGGTGCTGAGTAAGAGTATTTGGTACTTAATCGGTGCAGCTGTAAAGCAGTGTCAGCTGCTCATTATCTGAGAGAAATCAGAGGAACTCTTCACCTCCAAGAACAAACAAACAAACAAACAAACAAACAAAAGGCCCATGAACAAAAATGCCTCTCTGGAGCCGGCACTGGCTGTTTTGACAGACTGACGCGCTGCAGCAATTTCGCAGTGTGAAAGGGGAGACAGACAGCGGTGCTGACCAGCAGGCTGTGTTTGGACGCCCCAGTGCTCCAGCGACTCCTGAGCCTGGTATCCACCCTCCCAGCTTCTCTGCAATGTGGGTAACCTGCCTTTTATTGGAAGTATGTGCCACCAAGCCCTTTATTGGCAGAACCATGCATTAGTTGTAAAGTCCCCGAGGACAGTTTCCCATCCTTGCTGGGGGCCACGCTTCGGTGGAGTCTAAGTTATGCCTTGTGATTATCTATCAGTAAATGACAACCAATACTTGCCCCCATGGGGCCACAGCGGTTATGTTGAGGCCATCAGTTCCCAGATAAGCATGTAACTTTTCAAATTTAACTTTTAAAATTAGTATGCCTTTTATATAGTATTTCTATTAATCCAAGTTTATTTACACTATAGTTTAAGTAAACCCATACTTCTTAGTAACCTGTAATAAGTTGGGATTTCAGGAACATATCTCTATGAAGTCTAATCAGATAAGGTCTCTTTCCTGCACAGATTTGGCTCGATCCCAAGTTCACAGAATGCGTTTCCTACATTAAATGAGGAACACTTTAATGTGCCACACATTGCGCGAAGCTTTTTACAGATTTTATCTCACTCAGTTGTCATGACTCAAATTGTCATGGAAAGTACAAGGGTGAACTTGGATCCAGGAAATACAATTTAGATATATGGAGACAATTTATGTTGCCTTCTTTGTGCTTAGAATTGGTAGGTAAATACTGAATGCCGAGTAAGTACCAGATATTCCTATTCAGAACCTAGAACAGCACTGATTAAGAAATGAGAAAAAAAGTCCTTCTGTCCTCCATCACTTACTGGGTAGTTGATTATTCAATAATAACTACCCTGTATCACTTAGAACTTGTGTTCAACTGTAAGTACGAGATGCTAAGAAAATAGTGACTTATTCTAATGAAAGGTTTTATTTTTCTGGCGTAACGTGAAGTCTGGATGTAGTCAGTCCGGGACTAGGAGAGCAGCTTCACAATGTCATCAGAGATGCAGGCTACTTCTATCTGCTGTCTTCCAGGGTCATCTGCATGCTTGTCTCATGGGCATGAGATGGCTGTCAACCTCCAACCCTCTCATTCCCATTTCTAGCAGGAGGAAGGGAATGGGCCAGGGCTGAAAGGAATATACTGGCTTAGTCAGCTCCCTTTTATGGAACTTGCCCAGCATTCTCACCTATTACCTTCTTCTTGCTTCTCATTAGCCAGATTCATATCACATATTCACCCCTAGCTGCAAAGGTGGTTGAGAAAATGAGTTATGTTTTTGGGAGAGGGATGTTTACTGTTGTGTCTAGAGGGACTTGTGAGTCTGCCACGCATCTCTGAGCTTTAGTTTACTGTTTCCAGCTTATAGAGTCGCTCTGTTAACTCTTGGAGGTGGGGGAGGGCTGTGGCAGGCATAGGCAGACCGCCTACAAGGTGTAGATTGAGGAACACTTGGAAGGCTCAGAGGCCAAGTCATACAGGCAGATAGTAGCATAAGATAGACACAGCATCTTTGAATCCTTCGTGACCTTTCTACTCTTATACTTCATCTGAGAGCTCAAGCTCCAATAATTTGACAGCTCATTGAACATCTGGCTGGACGGCTGTGGACCACTAAAGCTTCTTTCTAGAACCATATGACCTCTAAGTGGCTGGTGGACATTCACACCCCTAGAGGGGCAGACTAGGATGGAAACTGTCCAAGGGGTGTTTCTTACCACCCATCCTCTGGGCAAATGCAACATAGGAGTGATCATTCTAGAGACCATTGAGCTGCCATCTGTCTTTACTACAGGCAGATTGGGGTTGGAATATGGGTGGAACAAAGTCCTTTGTGTCGCACAGACACAATTCTAGGGCAGAAAGAAGAAATGGAACCACATGTGACAGCAATATTTTTTGAGGTGGTGCAGTCATCATGATAGCCAGATTTTAGACTGAATTTAATAACATCATGAATGACAGAGTCATAGAGAAAAAATTGTCTCCCATCTTTGGGGTCGGCTACATTTAGGAACTCTACACCTATTAACATATTTAATCCAGGTAACCAACTTTCAAGGCAGTTGGCCATTGCTCTTTTACAACTGAGGAAACAGCGTGAGTAATTTGCCTAGGACACAAAGCTCGGGGGGTTTCATTGAATTAGAGCTAGTTCGTAGTCCTGAATTCTTCTCACCACATGACGCAAACCTCGTAACATACCTGGAATCCTTTTCGTACAAATAGGGGTAGGTTGGAGTTGGAGAGAATTAAAATAATCCGGGGAGGTGTTCGCTCTGCTTCCCTGGGACTCTGGGAAACTGCTCTTTGGCCATGATTGCAGTTATCCAGCAGATGGCACCAGATAGCTGAGAATCGGTTCCGGCGAGGGGTGCGCAGACTCGGAGGGGATTGGAGAAACCACACACAGCTCAGGTTGCAGGACAGAGAGGGGATGTCTCAGCCGGGATCCGGGCACCGCAGGAGGTTAGGCATTCTCCATCCACTGGGGACCTCTCGGTGGTGCAGGCAGGGTGAGACGTGTAGCGCTCTGAGGATCCAGATAACTTGCGATGTGAGAGGTGAGGCTGTCTTCTGAAAATGGAAAGATGGACTGCTGAATAGTTTGAAAGAAGCTACAAAACGATCTGCCTTTGTAAGGACATGGACTTCTCTGTGATATCTCCCCAGCGATGTCATCGTACATACATCAGCTAAGTATTTCATCTATAAGAAGAGTAGGATGTCCAGGGCCTACAAAAGCCACAGGACAGTGAACAAGTACTACCTCCAAGTGGTTCTCTTCCTAAGGCAAAACTGGCGTAAAAAGAAAAAACAAGCACCCAACTCCACATCAGTCTTTTTTTTTCTGGCAAATTTCTCTAACATGTATCCTCCCAAACCAGTGGCAACAAAATCCAGGTGGTCTCCTTCACCTTCACCCTCCTTGCGAGTTTGCTGGGGACAGTCGGCTACACGGGCACAGGGCAGGGCCTGCTGTCACCCCGATGTGAAGCTTTCTGGAGCTGCCGGGTGATGTCAGCCACCTGCCCTTATTCCTGGAGCCCTTTCAGGTTCAATTCCACATCCATAAATCAGCGCTTTCACCCGAGGCCTTGAGTCACCGGGGAGTTCCCTAGTGGCCCGAAGTGAACGCTCCTTCCCTCAGGTGTTTCCATTGCTCCCTGTCAAAGGTGTTTTGAACTGAATATGAGGATAAGATTTTTTTTTTTAAACGTGTGTTTACAAATGTTATCAGAATGACAGCAGTGTGCAGCTTGATGCCATGTGGAGAACTTAATCTTCAAAGCAGTCCAATTCGGAAACAGACAAACAGGCCATTTTTACAGTGTCCCATTTTAAGCTGCTGTTGTTCGTGTTTGCATGTCTGTGTGTGTGAGTGTGTGTGTGCATTTGAAGCCGAGAATGGTGTGTTCTCTATGCCTTTGCTACTCAAAGTGTGGTCCCTGGACTGGTAGCATCCGCAACGTTGGGGAGCTTGTTGGACTTGCATCATTTTGGGCCTGACTCCAGACCCACTGCATCAGAACGTGCATTTTAACACAATCCCCCAGGGGATTTGTGGGTTCTGTAGAGTCTGAGCACCAACTGCTTTCTGCTCCGGCAGCTTTCTCAATACCTGGGGGAGGAGAGGGGAGAAACACAGAACTGGGCTCTGTCTTCTAGGTGGGCACATTATTCCTGCGCATCGGGGACTGTGTCTCTGTTCCTTTGTTCCTTTTGAGGAGGGAGGGTCTGGTTGGTGGGGATTAGCGCATTCCTCTGGGCAATAATGAGGCTACATATTTGTGCCATTTTATGGCAAGAGGTGTGGACTGCGGACATATGGAGAAAATAGCTCTTCTGATGAGCAAGTGGTGGGCATGGAGTGTCCTGCAGGGAGAGGTGGCAGGAAGGGGCAGGAAGGCAGTGAAGTCTCAGCACAGACACATTTAGGCAGCAGCAGCTTACCTGAAATTACATGACCTCTCCTTAGATGGGAGTGGGGGTGGGGATTCTGAACTGGAAGCATCCAGCCTTTTCAGGAAACATCCAGAGATACTAAGGACTTATCCGTGGCTGAGAGGACCCAGATGTTGCTTCGGACTGTGCCCGGGGACTCTCCCCAGGGACTCTGCATGCTAAGTGGAACAATTTGGGTGGCCAGGTTGGATGGCAGATGGAGACAGTGTGCAGATGTATGGCCCTTGAAGATAAGAGATTTTTGTGCACATTAAATAGGCTATTGTTGTCCCAAAGGAGCGATTCCCATTCTTTTCCTGACCCTCACAAATGTCAGTTACATAACAGAGCCAGATCAATATCTGTTTCTATGCAAGTATTATAAGTGCTTTTAAGGAAGATCCAGCTTTTGGCTGAGATGAAGACACATTCCTTCTCTCAATTAAGTTCACAACCTAGCATCATGGATAGAGTGTCTCTTGGTCTGGTTTCCCTTCTTTTAAAATCTGAGCAATATTAATTTCCACTGTCGAGGGAATAATTGGAGTCGATGGAGGTAGTTCTACCCACCAGGGAGGCCTGGTCTATCTAGATGTGGTGGGGGTAGTGCAGGTGAGTGGAGTTTGGCTGGAAGCGATAATCCAGTCCTTCCTCATATGTGCACACGTCACTGGGAGTCAGGCTTCCACTTCAGAGCATGCTTCGTTTCCTGACCCACCCCGGAGTCTCCGAGGCCACCCAAGTCCTTGGAATTTACTTTTGGCACAAGGGCAAGAAAAAGTATCTCTCTCCCTTATTGGCTGCTTTTATTCCCATGCAGGCCTCAGTTACTCATCAGACTCCAGTTTCTATTTGTAGGATAAACCCAGAAAGAAATATCATCCTCAGAGAAAATGATATCATGTCCCTCTGCACCTCTGTTAGGCATGTTGGGCCTTGGAATGAATTCACAATCCCAAATCCTGAAGTTAAGGTCCCAGACAGCCTGAGTCTCTTCTGTGCCCTGCTGAGTTTCCAATGCACAATTCGATGCTTCAGAAGCCAGCTAGCCTCACCCCTGCTTTCCTCTCCCCTTGCAGAGTTGGCCTTCCCTGTTGGATGGGACCTTGTCCTAATTCTCTGCAGGCGGATTGGTTGGCCAACCTGGTTTTCTGGACCTAGCTGGGGACATCTGAACCCACTGAATGCCTGGGACCTGGCCAACTGTATTAAGTATATCTTTTAGGCAGGATGTGGTGGCTTACACCTGTCATTCTAGCACTTTGGGAGGCCAAGGTGAAAGAATTACTTGAGGCCAGGAGTTCAAGACCTGCCTGGGCAACATAATGAGACCCCCCCCCCACTACTCTCCCCAGTCTCTTAAAATAAATTAGCTGGGTGTGGTGGCACACACCTGTAGTCCCAGCTACCCTGGAAGCTGAGATGAGAGGACAGCTTGAGCCTGGGAGTTCAAAGCTGCACTGAGCCATGATTGTGCCACTGCACTCCAGCCTGGGTGACAAAGTGAGACCTGGTCTCCAAAAAAAAAAAAAAAAAAATCATGTCTTTTTATTTGAATGTTTTGACATCTGGGCCTTGCTGATGCTGGAGAGATTTCCCTCCCAGCTAGCCAGGTCCTAGTGAAAGTAAGGAACTCTTCTGCAAGTGTACCTTTCATAGGCAAAACAGTTGATCCAGAGACCGTATCCCATGCCTCCTCTATTAGGCTCTTACACCTATCAGGCTCTTACACTCTGGACCACTAATCACTCCAGGGCCAGGTACTAGATGACATGGGACAGCTCTTATAACCCAGAGCCTCCCCAAATGATTTAAGCTAACCCATCCTCAGCCTATTGACGCTGCCTCACCTGTCCCTTCTCATACAGACCACAATATGGGCTTGTACTTGTGTTTTCCTTTTGCTCCCTCTGCCCCCGACCATTGCTGGTGCGTCTCATGTGGCCCTGCGTGGTGTGCTGTGCTGTGCTGGACCTCTTTTGTCTAGAGATCTGTGAACACACACACTTCTCCTTGCATGACAGCTATTTCCATATGTTGTGTCTTACCATACCCTATTAAAACAAATCCGGGTGCATTTTAAAACGCCAGCCCTCCTCTCCCTAGCTTGGACCATGCTCCTTGAACCCATAGTTCACTGAGCTTCTAACTTGGAATGACCATCCCTCCAAGGTTTTTTTTTCTTTTTTTTTACTGTTACAGATATCCCAAGGCCCGAAACATCTAGAAATTGGGAATATGGCTGTTGTACACACTTTAAATGTTGCACCCAACCCACTGGGATGCACATTCCTGAGCTGGTGCTGTTATTTCTATGGGAAGGATTCCAAGAGTAAAACGGCTGGGCTGGGGGACACAGATTCCATCAATTTTGATAGATATTTGCAGATAGCTTTGCAAAAAAGCTGCCACCATTCATGTTTCTGCTGGCAAGATATGAAATGAACTCTTTCTCCAGAAGCTCCCTGGGATCTTGGCATTCTTGGAGTCTAACTGTCCCCAGGTGGCCCAGGTGAGCACTGTCAGCTGCTGAGAGCCCAAAGTTCCCAAGGGGATGGGGTAGGGCTGTTGGCCACTCACAGGTGCTGCTGCCACCTAAGAACCCAGGCTGACTAGTGAAGGCACGATGATTCCCACTGGTCTGCCCGTGGTGGGCACTGGTTCTTTGACCTGAGACTCTGCAGGTGACATTGTCTCTGATCACCCTCCCTGTTGGCTGGGCCTCCCAACAGATCTTTCAAATTATTTTTGCTACATTTGGTTTCATGATTAGTTAAATATCAATAATTTCACAATTCCTGGGTAAATCAATCTTTCTTTCTTTCTTTCCTTCTTTCCTTCCTTCCTTCTTTCCCTTCCTCCCTCCCTCCCTCCCTCCCTCTCTCTCTCTTTCTTTCTCTCTCTTTCTTTCTTTCTTTTCTTTCTTTCTTTCTTTCTTTCTTTCTTTCTTTCTTTCTTTCTTTCTTTCTTTCTTTCTTTCTTTCTCTTTCTTTCTTTCTTTCTTTCTTTCTTTCTTTCTTTCTTTCTTTCTTTCTTTCTTTTTCTTTCTTTCTTTCTTTCTTTCTTTTCTTTCTTTTCTTTCTTTTCTTTCTTTTCTTTCTCTTTCTTACCCATTTTCCACAGAACTTGACTTGCAAGCCAGGAGGCATCTTGGTGGCAATTAGCTTGTGTGGGGTAGGGGATTTCATGGTGCTCTTCAGGCCATATAGCCCTGCTATTTGCTCCTCAAGACCATGTCAACAATTTTCTCCTTCTATGCTCAACGGCCCATTTAAAATACACATTTTATTTTTTAGAAAACTGCACAATTATTATTTTTCTTTCTTTCTTTTTTTCTTTTTGAGATGGAGTCTTGCCCTGTCACACAGGCTGGAGTGTAATGACACGATCTCGGCTCCCTGCAACCTCTGAGGCCTCCCGGATTCAAACGATTTTCCCACCTCAGTCTCCTGAGTAACTGGGACTACAGTCAACTGCACTCATGCCTGGCTAATTTTTGTATTTTTGTAGAGACGGGGTTTCAACATGTTGGCCAGGCTGGTCTTGAACTCCTGACATCAGGCGATCTGCCCATTATTATTTTTGTAGCAAAAAATATAGCCAAGCAAGAGAAAAAAATATTATGTAAAATGTTGCTAACCAGAAAAAACCATTACTAGCGTTTTGGGTACGTTGTTTTCTCGGGTTTTGTTTTTGTTTTTGTTTTCATGAGAAAGCTTATTTTTGGCCTGTAACCTGCACATTTCAGTGAGAAAAAAAATGTGTGTGTCATTCCTTGTCAGTAAATTGGTTTATAACACCATTTTCTATGGCTGTGTAAGCATTTTGTCACCCCTTACATTGTTTAACCAAGCACCTATTGTTGGTTGCTTTTCCTAGATTTTTGCCGTTGAAATCACATCTATAACAAATGGCTTTGCACATATGTTCGTATAATTGTCCAATTATATTCTTAGGCAAAATGCCTAGAAATGAGGTTACAGAATTAAAATGGAGTCATTTTTAAAGGGTTTTTATGTTGAATTGCACTTCAGAAAATGTGCACTACTTTCTACTCTCCCAAGAAGGATTTGAGTCACTATTTCTTCAAACTCTTTCGAACAATTGGGAATTGTTGTTATTTTTCATCTTGGCCAGTTTGATAGTGAATT
Source organism: Mandrillus leucophaeus (assembly GCF_000951045.1). Classification (NCBI taxonomy): domain Eukaryota; kingdom Metazoa; phylum Chordata; class Mammalia; order Primates; family Cercopithecidae; genus Mandrillus; species Mandrillus leucophaeus. Next base: position 2,726,973 of record NW_012110252.1, read on the forward strand.
TAATGTTTGCCAACAAGGGCAATAAACCCCTCTCCTTCACCATCTCACCGTCTAACACGAAGGGCTGGGAGCGTGGAGTCTACAGTCAGATGGACCACATTGATGGGACCCTGGACAAGTCATGTGACCCCTGCGAGTCTCAGTTTCCTCAGCTTTAAAAATGAGCATAATAGAAACTTGACTCACTGGGTTGTTGAGGGGTTTACATGAAGTACTGCAGGGAAAGTGCTTACTAGGGTGCTTGGCACAAAGAGTATTTTCAATAAATAGCCTTTCAAACAGTCCTCAAGATGTCACCTGACCTGCCTCTTGCCTTAAGCAAACTCCTACTCAGGGCTTACTGACCTCTCATTAAACAGGCGAAACCCCACGGAAAGACGTGCAATCCCTTTGAGCATTGCCTACCATGAGAAGCTCTATGCACAGCCTTAGCTCTGCTTGTAGTAACGTGGAAGCAGTTATGTGCACCCCACATGTGAGTTCCCTCTTCCACATGCACAATCCGTAAGATTTCAATGTGGTTGATCATCCATGAGGACTCACAGCATGTTAAGATTTGGCTTCTAAGTAAATTTGGACAAATTACTTTATCTCTCTATGCCTCAGTTTCCTCATTTGTAAAATAGGGCTAATCATAGTCCCTGTCTCAGAGAATTATGGTGAGGATTAAATGCATTAATATTTATAATGTACTTAGACTGGTGCCTGGTGTGTGGTAAGCCACGTTTGTTTTCTAACTAAACGGGTGAGTGCAGGCATGGCATGCCATGTGCCTGGTGTGCCCTTGCTGCTGGAAGTGTTACAGCCACACAAGAAGTGTGAGCAGGGGAGCCGGCCGCAGTCGGGGCTCTGTGCAGTGCACATGCGGATGGTCCATCCGCCTGGCCCTGGATGGAGGAGTGAATGGAGACAGATGTCTGTGTGCTTCCTTTCAATGGAGCAGAAGGGCAGAAAAGACAGAGAGTTAACACAGGGTTTCTTTGAAGGGAGCTCTGCCAGTTGGATGAGGGTCAAATGACGCGATCAAACCTCTGTCTCATCCTGTCTCCCTCCTTGTCACTTCAACTCCAGGATCATCTCAGGGGAGACAATTCGCTAGTGAAACCTGACACTAAAATCCAGATCAGAGAGTCTCAGGCAGCCTCTGGCTCAGCATGTGAGGAATGGGCATCCGGCTGATGGGAAAGCTGGGGATGTGCAGCTCTCGGTCATCACGCTCCTCACTGGGGAGATGCTGTAGGGTGCATGTACCAGGCCGGCCCCGAGCAGAGGAGAGGCCCTGTTCCTGGAGGACTGCAATCAGCCGGGCTGGCTCCCACAGGAGCAGAGGATGGCCTGAGCGAGGGCTGCGGCTTACCTCTGTGCCATCTCAGGCTGTGTCCTGGGGCTCTCATGTCTGTAATCTGCCAGCCTTAGGTGATGCTGACTCCCAGAGCCATTGAGTTTGGCCAACAGAGTACTTTTTAAAATTCGGTTTGGCAAGCCTTGGGCATGAGCGCTCGGAGCTGGGCTCACTCTTCCAGCTGTTCCCTGTCACCTGCCCTCCTCCCCATGCCCTGGGGACTAGCCTGGCTCTGTGGGTCTTTGGGATTTCCACCTGCATGTGGAAGAGACCCTAAAACTTGTGTGCTTCTGAGCAACAGCTGAGCAGACCCAAACCACAGGATGTGGTCTCTGCTGTTTAGGCCCTAGGACCCTTTAGGGGCTGTTCTCCGTCCCTGCTCTGCCAGAGGCTCCTCCTACTATCCTCCCTGGTTCTCCAGCTATGGGTGGATGCAGAGCTCCTGACCACTCGCGTCCTGCTGCACTTCACAGAAAGACCTCGGGAATCCCCTATTGCCTGCATTTTCTTACCACTGAGCCCCACCCCTGGACAGGAGCACCCTACGCAGGAGCATCTGCCTAAATGAAGACCAACTTCATGATACCCCCTTGGGTGACTACACATAGACACCCCTCAGGATCCAACCTGAAAGTAAGATCAGGTCTCCTGATCCCAGCCCCACCACTCCTGCCTCTGCCTCCCCACTGGTCACACTGTGAGGCCCAAGAAAGTCTAAGATTCTGAGAATGACCTGAGGCCTTGCCTCAGAACTCATTCACAGTTTCCTAGCAGCCTTGGGTGTGTGACTCAGACTGCAGCAGTTGAAAATCAATGAACTGTAAAGCAGGACAAAAGGCACGCAGAAGGAAAAGGGACAGTTGGCAGGCAGCAGAAGTCACAGTCACTGGAAAGCTTCACTAAGTCGTAAACTACGTGGGCCCAGCCGAGAGGTTGCCTGGGGCCACCGGGTGGGCTGTGGGTGAAGGCCGAGGCACGTGTTCCAGCAGCAGCCACTGGGCAGGAGAAGCTTGTTTCCTAGGGAGATGATAGTGTGCTGGACTAAGGTGGGCACAGAGCTTAGGTTTTCCCTCCACATCTGGCACCAGTAGATCACACGGACTTCAAGTTTCTTATGGAGGGGAGAATAGCCTCTCTGAATCTAGTGGAAGCCACTCTGAAAACCAAGCCTGATGTGGGGCATGTATCAGGCCTTCAGTTTCAGTTCCCTTTCTGTTTGTACTGAACTTGCTTAGAATGGACTTGGACTCAAGGCATGAAATTTTGTAGTTTTGCAGTTACTGTATTTCTAATTTTTATTTTATTTTGTTTTTTAGAGACAGGGTCTTGCTCTGACACTCAGGCTGGAGTACAGTGGTAAAATCATAGCTCACTGTAGCCTCAAACTCCTGGGCTCATGCCTTCCTCCTGCCTCAGCCACCTGAATGGCTGAGATAACAGGTGCACACTGCAGTGCCTGGCTAATTAAAAAAAAATTATGGAGACAGGGTCTCACTATGCTGCCTAGGCTGGCCTCAAACTCCCGGATTCAAGTGATCCTCCCACCTTGACTTCCCAAAGTGTTGGGATTACAGGTGTGAGTCACTCTATCTGGCCCTATCTCTGTTTCATCAGATGTATTATAAGATGCATCTGGATTACAGAGATGCTAAAATGGCAAAATAAATGTGCATCTTAGAGTCAATGACATCCATTATTGGTTTGGGAAACCTGTTTCCTGGAGATCTACAGTATCCATTTTCCAACTATGAAAAGTGCTGTCATAAAAGCACCTGCTTAACTTAGGGTGAGTCCTCTTCTTCCAGACTTACTTGAACAGAGAATCCCCTCTGTGTAGCTCGTGTGGCTTTCTCTGAAACTTGTATTCTATGGAACATATTTTAGGTCACCTTCAGTCATTTAGAAGAGCTTAAATTGTATTCAATATACTGTCTTCATTGGCTTTAGTTCTGTGATGTGAAACATTTTAGAAAGATTTCCATAAAAATACTCAAGAAATACTACTTTTAGCTCAGATTTGCAAGAATCCTTCAGTGAGCTTGGGCCACTTCTTGCCTGCTCCAGGGGCTGATTTGCATAAAGGACCCTAGGTTTTGGGGAAATTGCTGACTTTTCCCCATTTAAATTAAGATTGTGCTCCCCTAGAGGCAACGTAGAACACCCACCAAGAGCCAGAAGTGCCTCCATGTCCCACCTTTCTTCCACAACCAGAGACTGCTGCCTGGCTATGAAAGGTCAGCTCCTTTGCCTCCAGGTGAGACAAATTCTATAGTGTAATTTCCACTCCAGAGCTCCCTGCAGGATCACGCTGAGGCTGTGACTTTGCCTCAAATTGCACCCTTGCCTGATTTTCTCTTCTTCCCTCACTTCCTTACCAGTTTTTTCCTGAGGCACTACCTTAATAGATGACTAGCACATGAATTCTCATCTCCAGGGACCCTAACCACAGGCAGGCACCTAAAAAAAATCAATAAGTTCTGAAATATGTTAAATATTTAGTTTGCATTGCAATTTCTCCAGTATTTCATTATTTCTTTAATAATTTGCTTGCTTGAATTAGGATCGATGTGTGGTCTATGCACATTGAGGGGATAACTTTTAAAATTCCTTTTAATCTTTAGGCACCTCTTCTTTTCCTTTGCAGTTATTTATTTATTTATTTGGTTGTGGGGGTGGTCTTTTTGTTTTTGAGAAACAGGACTGTTCCAAGAGATTCCCAGAATCTGGGTTTCCCTGGTGTTACTATTTGACATGATCTTCTGCCCTTGTTTTCCTTGTGAATTGGTATCTACCCCTAAAGGTGGGACCAGATTCAGGTGTGATTTTTTGGTAGGATTCCTTCCTAGGTGCTGTGTTTTCCCTTCAGCGGGTGCCTAATTTCTCATTGTCTTTCTTTTTGTAATGCTGCCACCTATTGAAGCTTCATGTTCAGACATGTCATTGGGGGTTGCTAAATGTTAATATAAAAATTCTGTTATTTCTTCTCTTTTAGCTGGAATATTCTAAGATGCTTCCCTTTACTAACTCTTTGGTTGAAGTACAGTTTGCATACAGAGAAGAAGAAATATTTGATTTTATCCTTTGTTTACCTGCTTTCAAAATGAGTTGGTTTCCCTAGCATTCTTGAAAGTCTTCTTGTCTTATTAGATTTCTTTTTGTTTCCTGATGAGCTCAAAGATTTATATGTATATCATGCTTTTTGATCCATCACAATTATATAGTGGATATGTGTTTCGCTTTGCGATTTCCTGTTTAAAAAACTCAGAAGTTTGTCTTGTAGATCTTTTCATGCTTGTGTGTAAAGATCTACCTCATGGTTTTTTTTTTTTTTTTTTTTTTTTTATCGCTACTGAGTAGGACACAATAGACGTGTCTAGGATTTACATTAGACTCTTGCCTATCAGGCTAAGCTTTCTATAGTACTTAAGACAATGCATGATGGAAGTATAGAATTTTTATCTTTTGAATATAAAAACAGAGCCCAAGGTCACCTAGTTTAGAAGTGGTGACCAAGGATTTGAGCCCAGCAATTTTGGCCTCCAGAACCCCTGCTCTTGACCACTGAGGCTCTGGCTGGACGAACCCGAGCTGCTTTCTCAGGCATCCCCTCCTTAGTCTGAAGCCAGACCTTCTCCAGGCTGCTGGCTGCACCTTCCAGCCTCCTCAGGGATCCTCCTGCAATCAATTCTCCCTCTTGCGTGGACATGTCTGCCTCTGGAATCAGCACCTTTTCCTCGGCAGTGAGCATGCCCTCATCTTCTCCATCTTAAGTAAACAAAGCATCCTCCTCTTGGCCCCATGTGCCCTTTGAGTTGAGGCCCGCCTTTCTCCTCCCATGGCCACAGTTTTTTTTTTTTTTTTTTTTTTTAATTGCATCAGAGGAGAGCAGGAGCCCTGGGAACTGTCTCTGTATGTTCCCTGTGTGACCTTCGGGCCTTTGTACCTCACGGGGCAGGGAGGTGGCCGGGCGGGAGGGGGAGGTGGCAGTGTGGGGATGGTCTCAGCCCACCCAGGCCATTAGCTCTCTTTGCAGATCCCATGTGGAGGGCTCCCACATGCCCCTGCTGGGTTAGCCCTGAGGAGCAGGTACATTTTGGAAAGTCAAACATGGCCTTTGCACTCTTGGCTTGGAAGTATTGGGACAGTAGAAACTGTAAGAGAAAAGTTTTGATTTGTAGAGGGGTATTCTTTTGACTTTTATCAGACTCTGAATATTCATTCTTTCTTCCTGGATTCTTCCTTCACATGCTCAGCCTTCATTAGTATTTCTTTTTTCTGTGTAACTATTACCAGTTCTCCAAATGTTTTGCTTTGCATTATTAGCTAGGTTTGGATTAATACATTTGTAAACTTCTGGGGGGCTGCTATGCCTTCTAATCTTTGATTCCCTTACAGTCAGCTAGCCCACTGGCTACCCTACACATGGCAGGTACTCTGTAGTTGGATGATGGTCTCATTCATTGTCCTTACTGGCCTGGGAGGAAGAATGGTGTCATATTAATAGACAAACCAGACCACATAGTCTTTAGCTTCTATCTTTTGATACATAAGATTAATAATGTCTTACATGTGCTCCCCCAAAAGCTTATTTCTGCCACCATTACTGTCTGATTTCTTGGGATTGTCTGATAGAAACACCCAGTAATAGGAGCTTAAACCAATAAGGATTTAATTTTTCCATGTACAGAGGTGTCTCTAGGTAGGTGTTGGTGCCAATGAGGGGAGCAATAATGTCAGGTCAACTCTGCTATCCCTTTAGTCATGCTTGGTCTTCTTCCATCATGCTGTTGCCTCATAGTCACAAAGTGGCTGCTGCTACTCCAGGCATCATATCCATATGTAAGGCAGAAGGAAGATGGAGAAGAGATGGTTATACCACTTCCATCTCTCCCCTTTCACTTGGAAAAATGGGTGTTTTCCCAGAATCTCTGCAGATTTCTGTTCATGTCGGTCTTATTGGCCAGAACTCAGTCAGGTGACCATTCCTACTTTCAAGGAAGGCTGGGAAAACATTTTCAGGTAGGCATATTGACACCCCTACTAATATCTGTGTTCTTGTAGTAAGAAAGAGGTGGGCATGGCTATTAGTTACTCAAACATATGCCTGTTCTGCCTCAACCTCTTTAGCATCAATTCTTTTCTAGGAAGTTTCTGAAAGTCCTTGCCAAAAAAGGGGCTCCTGGTAGATCTAACTTGCCAGATTGACAGACCTGTCTAAATCCCAGCTAAAAGTCACTCTGAGCCCCCCTCCACATCTGACAAAAGTAGACTAATTTGACAAGAGCAAGGGCTAATGTAGAAATACCAGTGTTCCAACTTACCGTGTAAAAGGGTGTCATAAGCATGACTACATATGGTGCATAAAGAAAAAAGATATAAAGTACCTAACGTGGTACCTAGCACATGATTGGCATCCAGTCAATATTCATTTCCTTCTCCCACTGTCTCTTCCCTACTAGCGCCCCTTCCTCCTTGTGTTAGCAGGAAAGGTCAGTGTAATGGGCGCTGGGCATTTCAGCTCTTTGGCTCATGACCCAGAATTCCCAGAGAAGGATCTCAAAGAACGTGCCAACTCTCAGGACTCAAGGAATTCAGAGATGGAAGCCAGCAATGTCACACGTCTTTGGTTTAATTCAATTCACAAGTTGCTCATCCAGAAAACTTGAATCTATAGCAAACCAGGCCCAATTAGCTTTGGCGCTTGCTCGATGGATCTGCTTGTTATCCTGTAATAATATAATCAATACTGCCCACCTGGCATGCTATCAGAGGTTCTACGAGATACACAGAAACTCAAGAGGTCATCCAGTGTGCAGCCTGACAAAATGGAGTTTACCCGAGCTTCTGTAGTAGAATCACTTCTCCATTTGGCAGAGAGGATGGCTGCATATATGGTGTAGTTCGATAAGATCAACAGTAAGGACTATTTTGCCTTATTATTATTATTTTTACTTTTTACCTTCTTGATAGATTATATGCTAAAGTGAAAGGAGCATTCAACTAGAAGTGAAAATAAGGGTTTGCATTTTGTTCCCACCACTAATTTGCTTTATGATTTTTAGGAAAATTATGCAACCTCTGTAACCCTCCATCTTTCCTAGGAAAATGGGTTGCTGTGAAAGTTAAAGAAGAGAACTTTTGTAAAAGCATATGGCACATAGTAGGTTTTTAATTAATGCATGTTTCTTTTCCTGCCAAAACAATAACAGCGACTATGGACCAGGAATTTTTAATATGTTAGCTCATTAGTTCTCAAAATATTGAAGTATAGGTAAAATCCCGTTACAGATGAGAATATTGAAGCTCTAAAATACTAAATAAGTTGCCCCAAATCACAGATTGGTTAAGTGGTGGAGCCAAAATTTGTACAAAAGTTTGTTTTATTTTAGATCTTTCTATTTACAGACATACCAGCTAGTCCTTTCACTATTCTTGGCCTAAAATCTTAGTATCCTGCCTGGCATATTTTTATTTTAATAGCAAGTAAAGTCTTACACTAAATGGAAAGCCTGCATAATGGCATTGCAGGTATCAACAAGTTAGTTGAAGAAATCAACCAACCAACCAAAGTGGATTTGAGCTGTAAGATATTGACACTGTTGCAAATTCACTCTACCCAGAGGAGTATCATTGCGAAGTGTGAGTCTACACAGCTTCTCTGGCCCCCAAGGCCTTTCTGAGGGGCTCACTCCTTCCCACTCCTCTTTTCCTCTGCATGCCCTTGGCACATAGCCCACCCTCCCTTTATGAAAGTGCAGTAGAGAATGCAACATTTTTCTTTTTTAAAAAAAATTTTGTGGATACAAAGTAGGCATACACATTTATGGGTTACATGAGAAGTTTTGATGCGGACATGCAATGTGAAATAAGCACATCATGGAGAATGGGGTATCCATCCCCTCGAACATTTATCCTTTGCATTACGAATAATCCAATTACATTCTTTAAGTGATTTTAAAATATACAATGAAGTCATTATTGACTATAGTCACCCTATTGTACTATCAAATTGTAAGTCTTATTCATTCTTTATCTATTTTTTGTACCAGTTAACCATCCCCACCTCCCACACAACACCCCCTACCCTTCCCAGCCTCTGGTAACCCTCCTTCTACTCTCTATGTCCATCAGTTCAATTGTTTTGCTTTTTAGAACCCACCAATAAGTGAGAACATGCGAGAATGCAGCATTTTCCTTTCTCTCCCATCCTGTTGTTTTCAAAACAATGTAAAATTCATTTTGATTTCTCTAAGTCATAGAGAAAGAGAAACAGGTTAACTAAAAGGTGAGCTACTTGATACATTATATAAAAACAGGAAGACCCCGAAGCTGTGGCGGGCATCATCCCTGCTGATATGCGAAGGAGACACTCTCCCATGCCTCCTTGGGAGCATCCAGATTGGTTTCCTTTCATTCTCTTCCCTCCCCTCTTCTCTGGGAAGGGAGTATCTCCCAGTTTCACTGAGATTAGTACAGTTTGGTGGGAAAGAGACCGGACTCGGCACCTGACATACTTGGTTGGGGTTTAGCTCTGCCACTGTATGACTTCACCTCTCGTGCCTCAGTTTCTTCCTCCTCCAAATGTGGATAACAGTGGCACCTTTCCCCTGGGTTTATCATGAGGATTAAATGAGAACACACATGAAAAGGGCTCAGCATAGTGCCAGGCACGTGGTAAGCAATTAATAACTGGTAGCTACTTATAATCACCACCATCCTGTGGGGAATTCCAAGTATCTCCAATTTTTTTTTTGCTGTTTTTCACTGGGGAGCTACAACAAAAATGCCCAACTAACCCAGACCTAGAGTTCACAATCAGTCATTATTCTGCATGTTCCCAAGGGGAAAGAATCATATTCAAAAAGATAAATCATTTCATTCATGGAAGAAACATATAAGGCCAGAGAGCTAATGATTGAAGGACTGCAGAGGAGTCCTGTAAAGTGACTGAGGATGGAATGTATTGTCACAATGTCATCGGGTAAGTTAGTATTTTTTTTTTTTAAATTTTAAAGGAAGTCAGCAGACAATGGAGTGAAAGAGTTGTCTGGATTTTTTCCTCTGCCTTTCCTTCTTTAATCTGAGGTCAGCAGGGCTGTCCTTTGAAGGCTAGGTTTCTGATGCTACTGATGAGATGCAGGTGGCTTTCTGAACAGTCATGTTGTCATTTATCATTCTTTATTATGTCGTTTGCCAACACCAAGGTGGAAGTTTTGAAACCTTTTCGGCTGATTTATGAATGCTAAATATGACAGGTACATTGTAGGTCTTTATTTGGGGCCACAGGATGGCTCTGCCTGCTTCAACAGTGAACCCACTCAGATATCTATCAAAACATTAGAATTGCTGGTGGGGATGATATCTGCAGACCACCCCAGAGGTCATCCAAACATCAAGAATCATTTACAAATGAACAGCTGTGTTCTCTACACAAAGTAACTGTGTGGGTGGAGACAAAAAAGTATAAATATTCAAAATTTCCTTGGTGCGTAGGTTGCTATTTTTGTGATTCCTATAAACCATTCAAAGCATGATTTTTTCCCCCTATTTGTCATACACGTTAGCAGAAAAGAGTCAAGGAAAATCAGTGGAAATCTTTAGAACATTAGGTAGTATCTGAATTTGTGAGCACAGGAACAAGTTCTGGACTTGAAATAGCTTGGAATATTCCTTTAGGATATTATTTAGTAATTTGAAATATTTACTTTAAGGTTTTTAGAAATTAAGACTATTTTTATATTTTCCCAACCCAATGTTTCAATATACTCTGAGCCCAAACTGATAGTTACTAGATTGCCATCGACAATGAAATATTTTGTTTGGACTAGTTCTGTGCAATTGAGGTTTTATGCTGATAGAAATGTTCACTGTCCGGGCTGTCTGAAATGTAGCATCTAGCCACCTGTGAAACTGGGTTTTAAATTTAATTACATTTTAATGAATTTCAATTTCAATTGCACACATGGCTAGTGTTTACCTTATTGGACAGAGCAGGTTTGGGCTATTCTGTGGAGGAGATGTTGGAGGACCACCGTGTTCTGAGCTTGGCTGAGGACACATAGCGGAGCATCAGTCCTCTCTCAGGTCATGAGAAGCAGTGTTGCCAAAAGACCACTGGCTGCTATCTTTCAAGTCTTTCCAGCCCCACCCAAGCGTCTCATCACAAAGCCTTCCTTGGACTCCCTCTCTTTTTCTGGTTACCTACAATCACCTGTGCCCGTGTTCAGGTACTCTGTGTGTGCTACCCTGCAGAGCTAACTTCCACCCTGCAGGTCACATTCTGTGTTCTCACGAGACTGTAAGTTCATGGCAACATCAGGCTACTGGAAGGTCCTATCCCAGCAAAGGTAGAAGAACCAGCCTGGCAAAAACAAAGCGGAAACACCGCAAGCCCCAGGGCCTATGAAATCCATCCTGCACTCACCTAGACCTGCCGTGCCCTCATCCTCTATCCCTACTTTACCTCCATTTCTATTTGCTTGCTTGCTTCTTGCATGCCTTCCTTCCTTC
>NW_012110252.1:2742229-2757933 GCF_000951045.1 Mandrillus leucophaeus
ATCTGGTAATAGTGTAGGGGTTTGTGGAAAAGGTAAATCATAGGGTAAATGATGTCATTCCTTTGTTTTCAGTGTGTGAACATTATGGCTGCCGGGGAGGGAGATTTTCCACCGTACAGGGGTGGGAAAGTGACAGAGAAGAGAGAAGAAGTTTTGCCAGGTTAGAGGATGAGTGGCATTCCTGTGCTGTATTCTATCGGGGCATGTGAGCCGGTGGTAAATGCTTTGGATACAGATGAAAAAGGGCTATCAGAGGCTTCCCTGAACAGTTTTAAATCAGAGAGAAAACTCTTCTAAAGTTTAGACAACATTCAATCCTTCCCTTGAATGGATAGCTTGATTATAAGGCACTAGATGGTCTTACACAAAATATAGGTATGTACACATACATATAGATATATGTGCCCATAAAAGATCTAGCAGAGCAATGGATTACTCTTATCACACTCAGATTGCCAAAAGTGTGTTTTTCTTATTTTGCCTGTTACTGATATGATTTCCCTTATGACAGCCATTCCTGTGGGAGGTGGGAAGCCCCAGAAGGGACTTAATGTAGTCCAATTTAGAATCTTAGCCTGAGCCAATAAGTTGAACACTTTATCTGAGTAATTGTGTTTCTTTTAGGATAAATGCTGTCTTTCCTATTTCTGCCCCTCCCTGTCTACTTCCCTTCTCTTTAACAATATATCCCCCATGTAGGTGCAGGGAGGGATGCTGCTCAGGTGCTCAGGGCAGTGGAGGGAAGACTGGGCCCTCGTATCCACAGGCATCCTTGGAGACTCCCTGGCCACTGGTACAGAGCAGCAGGACTAGTATGTGTGAAAGTGGAACCAATGAGGTATCCACATGGTTTGATGTGTTGGTATCACTGCTGCAGACATTGGCTCCCACCTTTTGAATCTGGTCTCAAAGTTTCCCCCATCCTTAAGGACCCCAGGCTGAGGCACTAGGACTTGCAGCACCTCCAAGTCCCCTCACTGGGGCAAATGGCAGCCTCTGGGGCCCTGCACACCATGCCTGGGGAACCCACAAAGCTGACTAGGGCTGCTGGTGCTGGGACAGCACAACCAGCAATGCTTCAAGGTGACATTGGGGGTGTATTTGTCAGCTCGGGCTGCCATAACAAAATGGCAGAGACCGGGAGACTTAAAAGAACAGAAATTTATGTGCTCACAGTTCTGGGGGCTGGAAGTCCAAGATCAAAGTGTCAGCAGGGTTGGTTTCTGGGGAGACCTCTCTCTTTGCTTGCATTTGGCCACCTTCTTGCTGTATCCTCACACGGCCTTTACTCTGCAGGCACACTCCTGGCACCACTTCCTCTTCTTAGAAGGATATTAGTGCTATTGAATTAGGGCCTACCCTTATGATCTTATTTAACCTCAGTTACCTCTTTACAGACCTTATTTCCCAGTAAAGTCACATAGATGGTTAGAGCTTCAACACAGCTCCCTGCCTCCTCCATACCTATCTGGATGTTTCTAAATGGACTGCCTCTTCCAGAGACGTACAAAAAATGAAGACCCTGAGATTAAACTCAACACCCCCTTCTTCCACAATCACTGAGGAAATTCTGTCCCCTGAGTCTGCCAGTCTTCATCCTGGATATGCTAACACAAATGTAGGTGCTCCTTTTTTTCCTGAATGATGTTGGGCTTTCAAACATTTTGTCAAACAAGAATCTATATTGACTTTGCTCTGTGGGGAGCTAACTTCTCCCTGAGTCTCTGAGACCAATTGTCTGGAAGCCTCAGGGGAGGGAGAGTCATAGGGTGAGAAATACACATGAAATTCTAAAAAGAAAATTCTCTTTTTCACACACCCCATTATATTTATTGCATAAACACACAACACCTTCAATGCCATCTCTTCTGCTTTCCTTGAATTTGATGAAATTACTTGTGTGAGTGTTAATGTCAGTACATATAAATAATTAGTGATAGTTTAATACTTACGGAATTTCATCTTCTTTCATTGTGATATTCCACATTGGGGATGACAGGGATGTCCAAAAGGAAAGTGGAAATTAATAAAGACCAGCCAAATGCAAACAGGCAAAGGCTATATTTATTCAGAGCCTGCTATAGCAGGGGAGTCAGCCACTGTCACTTTTCGGCAGAGACTCAAAGGCAGGCAGAGTGGGAAAGCTTCAGGTGTGTGCCAATTGGGCTCCTGGCATGAGGAAGCTGCAGGCTGGCCAACTAGAAACAGAGCAGCCTATGTGATTTGTTAGGGGTGCATATTTGACTTTCTCTGGTTGGCCTTAATTTGGAAGTAGGGACAAAAATTAGGGGAGCTGTCAGTTATTAATCAAGGCCTGGCCATTTTGGGCCAACTGTTACAGGATTTGGTGCTTGGCTTCCTGGACTAGTAACTGGAGATAGCAATCTGGCTTATAGACAGCAGGCTGGCTATCTACAGCTAGATAATAGGTTGATTTCTTGTGCTGGCTGCTGCGGGTTGGGGGTCAGTTATCAACTTTTATATGTTCTACTCAAGGTCATCTGTATGTTCAGTGTCTCAGGAGTTTGTTAAACTCCCTGCAAAGCCCTCGTGTTTCCTTCAGGTACCTGCAAGTGAACTGATGCTGAGTCTCAGAGCAGGTACCTTGTGTGGCTCTTATACCTGAGAACCATGAGGTCTCAAGAAGACACGGTAGTGCTCCATTGTCAGGTCCCACCGTGTTCCCTCTGCCTTTGTCCGTGCTGTTCTCAGGGTCCAGTGATGCCTCCGCTTCTTGACTTGACATTTACGAAGAAATATGTTCATGTTTTAGGTCATAACCCATTCATAGGGTTCAAAATGCCAAACTATAAAGGGACAGGCCTTCTCCCACCTGGCCTCCATCTATCTCAACAGTGTCCCATATAGGTACACATTTTTTAAATCCCTTTTTTCTCCCACCTGGCCTCCATCTATCTCAACAGTGTCCCATATAGGTACACATTTTTTAAATCCCTTTTCCATGTATACTTGAAAGACCTTGCAGAGTTTTAGAAAACCCAATGGAGGCTGGGCATGGTGTCTCATGCCTGTAATCCCAGCACTTTGGGAGGCCAAGCTGGATGGATCACCTAAGGTCAGGAGTTTGAGACCAGCCTGGCCAAGATGGTAAAACCCTGTCCCTACTAAAAACACAAAGATTAGCTGGGAGCGGTGGTGGGCACCTGTAATCCCAGCTAGTTGGGAGGCTGAGGCAGAAGAATTGCTGGAACCTGGGAAGTGGACTTTCAGTGAGCTGAGATCGCGCAACAGCACTCTGGCCTAGGTGATAGAGCGAGACTCTGTCTCAAGAGTAAAACAAAAAAAACAAATGGAGCAAACATGGGTGAAGATTTTGTTTTTCCTGCTTTCATATAGAAAGTTAATACACTATAATACTATTCTGTACCTCACTTTTTCCACTTAATTGTTTATATTTTTCCCCATGTTTATACATAGAAAGCACCATATTTTTTCTTATTCCTTTTAAAAAATGACATAGTATTCTATTCTTTGTACCACAAACTATTTCTTGAGAAACATTAGATGATTTCCAATCTTTTTTAGTGTGAACAGAACTGCGGTGGATAGACCTGTATACATGCCATTTGGTACCTGTGTAGTTGTACCTATAAAATAAATTCCAAGAAGTTGGACTCTTGGGTCCAAAACTTTGGTAGTTTTGCCAGTGATGGTCAAGTTGCCCTCTCTTGGAGATGCACCAGTTTACACCCCTTCCAGCAGCCTGTGACAAGTGTGTAGACATGATCCTTTTTGTGAATAACTTTGATTGAGGGTCTTCAGTGTGACACATGGAGCTGGGTTTGATAGAGGCAGCAGGCTCAATGGGGACCTCACCCTCCCCATCCTTAGGCACAAGTTTCAGAGACTTCCATTTTTGGTATTATGGAGGAGAGTGCCCCCATGTGAGTGGGATGCAGAGCCTTCTAAAGGCAAATCCCCCAAGTTAAGGAATTAATTCCCCTAGTTGAGCCCTCACAGCTCCTGCTTGCCTTTGTTCTTGATAGTTTTTGACCCTGACTGCTCATTGCTTCTGCTTGGGGTTTCCTGGTGGCCATTCCTGAAGCCTCGCCCTGACATCACTCTCGCCCCATGGGTATGTTTTGGTACCTGCTTCTCCTAGGAAGAGAGCGGGTCAACGTTTACATCTGTATGTCTTCAGCAGAAGGGCCAGGGAGGAACTGAGGAAATGCAAGTCTGGGCAATGGCCAATGTCAGTT
Organism: Mandrillus leucophaeus; assembly: GCF_000951045.1. Taxonomy (NCBI): domain Eukaryota; kingdom Metazoa; phylum Chordata; class Mammalia; order Primates; family Cercopithecidae; genus Mandrillus; species Mandrillus leucophaeus. The sequence goes on from NW_012110252.1 coordinate 2,746,450, forward strand.
TGCTGGCTGTTGTCACCTTCAGTCCTTGGAACAGCCTTGTGTATGTCTTGGCTTATCCTCCAAATCGTTGGCTTCAGCACTAGAGGAGAGATCCCAAACTCAGCTGCATACAGGGACCACCCAGAAGAAACAGATGAGGACCATGGGCTGCAGGTACCCGGGAAGGAGGAGAGAGCGCTGCTACCCTTTGAGGCTCCAGTCAATTGCTGCCATGTCAGAATCCTGGGCCCAGGAAGCCAGAGCTTTTGCTACTTTCAAGAGAAGTTAGAAATGGAGATTTTTATGTTAAATTTCACAGTGTTAAAATGCTGGCAACAAATTCACATTGAAATAACAACAACATCTATGATAGCTCTAGGGACTCTTAATAGCACATCCAAGAGTAGGGGTTGGTTTAGGGGCTGTCAGTTTGCAACTCTACCTTAGCCCTGTGTCTTGTGTCTCTGAATGGCCCAGACTTTCTGTTCCCTCAGTCTTGCTATGGGCCTGGATGTGAGGTGCTTGCTGCTATTTAGACCTGTAGACCTTGAAGGTGCTGCTTGTTTTACTTTATTTTATTTTAGAGATGGGGTCTCCCTCTGTCTCCCAGGCTGGAGTGCAGTGGGGCAATCATGGCTCATTGTAATCTCAAACTCCTGACTTAGCCTCCTGAATGGCTGGGACTACAGGTACACATCACCACATCTAGCTAATTTTTAAGGTTGTTGTAGGGATGGAGAGTTTCCCTAAGTTGCCCAGGCTGGTCCCCCAGGCTCAAACGATCCTCCTGCTTTAGCCTCCCAAAATGCTAGGATTGCAAGGATAAACTCCTGTGCTGGGCCAGCTTATTAATATTATTGGTTCATGATAACTTTTCTTGGACAATTGTCTCTTCTATAAAATCTAGACCCATTTTAGAGTCAACAGATTACAATCAAAATGTGTGGCTCCCAGGAACTTTTATCTGGGAAAGCCCAGTGCTTCCACCTACCCCTCCCATCTCCATTCCTGTTGGGGCTTGACTCTCTTCTTGGGAGAAGAGGCCTGCTGCTCCCATGTGCGTCCATGAACCTTCAAGGAATGCTTCTCACAGGCAGGATCGGTGCAATCTTACTCTCTCTGCTTTCAGAAACTGAAGCAGTCATGTCTTCAGTTATAGCCTCATTTGGTTCTTTCTAGAACAATCTTCTGAGGAACCTTTTGCTTAATCATACTCCTCCTATCAGTTTTTCCTACAGCAGCAACTCCTTTTCATCTGGGAGGTGGAGCCAGTAATGGAAAGAATATATTGATCCTGGAGCTGGTGTTCTCTCTCCAAGCCTCGGTTTCCATAGCTGTAAAATGGGGTCAGTATCAGTGCCCTCCTGTCTTTCTGGAGCAGTAGTAAGAATCAAGTGGCTGTATGTGAAAATGCTCTGTGAATTGCAAAGTGTTGCAAAGGATATGTAAAGATTTTTCTTCTTATTTTTATTTATTGCACAAGAGCATTTATTTATTGCACAAGAGCATTACAACTATAAAAAGGAAACACTGAAGATATAAAAAAGACATTGAAGACCCCTGCAATCTCACTAGGCTAACCCATGTGCAGTTATATTTTCCTGTATTTTGTATTCTCTTCTATTCCTTGCCCACATAAAAACAATCAGAGCGATCCTGAGCTGAATCACTTCTCCCTCCAGGCTGCTCTCTGCCCTTCTGTTCTCCAGCATATGGGAGGGAAGCAGAACCAACCCATTTGGAAGATGCTGGGTGAATGATTTATTCACTGAGCATTTTTAAAGAGGCCAGACATTTTATGCAGATGAGATGCAGAGTTTACTTAACACCAAACATATAAAACAGCAAAGAAATGAAACTCAAGAAAGTCTTCGGCCTGGTGCGGTGGCTCACGTCTGTAATCCAGTACTTTGGGAGGTTGAGGCAGGAGAATTGCTTGAGGTCAGGAGTTCAAGACCAGCCTGGCCAACATAGTGAAACCTATTTCTACTAAAAATACAAAAATTAGCTGGGCATGGTGGCGGGTGCCTGTAATCCCAGCTACTCCGGAGGCTGAGGCAGGAGGATCATTTGAATCCGGGAGACAGTTTGCAGTGAACCGAGATCGTGCCACTATACTCCAGCCTGGGCAACAGAGCGAGACTCTGTTTCAGAAAAAAAGAAAGAAAGAAAGAAAGTCTTCGTAGTGATAGTGACGCCTTATTTTACAGAGTGTTTCAGAGTTTTTAAAGAGTTTTCATGTGTATTATTTCTCTCCTTGTAACAGTGCTATGAGGACTATAGGATGGAGTAGACATACATATTATTTTATGGCTGAAACAAGAAGCCCAAAGAGGTTAAATGATTTCTCAGGGTTATGGTTAGTTTGTGCCAGAGTTGGGCTTGGAAACCAAATATCATGGACTCTTTTTCCGTCTTCTTAGTTTCTGTCGATTTACTTCTTCATTATAATCTCTGTGTTCAGTGAACACATATTAATACTTGTTCTGTTTTACTCCCTTCAGAATGTCAGTTACATAATAACAAATCCTTACTGATTATTTGATTAATAGGATGTGTTGAAAGCCACATGTAAGGTTGTTTGAATATCGTAATAACTGTAAGATACAACTTACTGTAGCTCTTTAAAATGAATTCCAGTGAGCTACAGATCTTGCTTTACATTTGCTAGGAAGGAGTAGGTTACAGCCTGAGATGTAAAGATCCACTTGTTATTCCATGAGTGCCTTACTTTGTATGTTATTGTAAAGTTTGCTAATTACTTTCACATCTGTTATTTTATGTGGTCCCCAGTGCATCTCTCTGAGGTGTGTCAGTCGAGTAGCATCTGTTGCCTGTTATCAGGATAGGAGCCTGAACACTTCCACCAGTGTCTCGGTATTGGAATTGCCAAGGAAAACACAATGCAGTCAAGCACTGGATGGAACATGCTTTGCCCATATAGAGAAGAGACAGAGAAAGAGCAGCTTCAATAGAGGGTGTCAGTCCCCCATGGAGAGTGAGGCCCTCCAGCAGCCCATGAAGGCCCATTGGCCTGTGTGCACTCATCTTATCTTGCAGCAGAAGCATCCATTCCCTGCCCAAAGGGGACAGCAATAGCAGTGGGGTTGGCCAGATGCCATATAAGGTACAAGCTTGTGCAGAACAAAGGGGTATGCATTGAGTCCAAAACAGGGAAAGATATTCCGACAAGTCCAGCTCAGGCTGTGAGGACTCTACCTCTTGGTAAGAAAGTATGCTGGGCCCAAGGCCCATTCCCATGCACCTGAAAGGGGGTTGGGAGACTGCAAGAGATTGCCTTTCTCAGCAAGTTGGTCAGCACCGTCATGAGACCGAGATGTGTACAGCCCACCAGACTTGTGGGGTCACCTTCCACTGGGATATCCAAATCAGAGGGTTCCTGTCTCCCTTCTGTATGTTGCAGGAAGGCCCACCCAGTGGTTCCATGAATTTCCAAGGGAGACAAGTTTGGCGCTGGGGATGGAGGGGTGACGAGTTCTGTTTTGGGCCCCTCAGGGAGTCTTACAGCCCCTCACCAGCCTATGCTGCTGTCATCTGCTCCCAAAACACTGCCCGGTTCTCAGAATTGCTTGAGCCTCTCCTACCTGTTGTCCCATCAGCGGCCTTTCTTCATCCTGACAATTCATCTCTCATCCCTGTTGTGCATTGCAGACTTTATTGATATTTTGGGGAAAATAGAAGGTAATTACACCACAGGCAGAAAACCACTTCCAATTCCATTCAGATGTTCTTGTTCATAGAAATCTACTGAGCACTTTTCTCCACGGGGAATTTCTTATTTACTTGCCGCCATGTTGTGGGGGCCTTCTTGCTGCCTGTCTGGTCTGTGTTTTTCCTTTCTCTCACTTCTGATGATTCTCAATCTCTTTCTTTGGGGCTTAATTTCATTTTTCACTTTGATGTACAAAATGATTCCTTTCTCCCTGCTTTTTAATTTTTTTAAAACTTCCCTTTACAGACCATGCTCTGGGGGTTTTTACTTTTTATTCTCAAAGAAGCTCATTAAGGTATTCTATACAAAAAGAGATCGCTCCAGATTTGAGTTCTAAATTATATAAAAGTGACTGCAGCTGGTTCTTATGTTAAATACCAATTTGCTTTCTTTTAAATGAATATTTCCATTTTACAGATGAAGAAACTGAGGCTTTGAGCCTTTAAATGGTTTGTATGAACATCAGAGCTAAGGCCTTGCTCTGAGGTTTTTCACTCCACCCTTCTGTTTTTTAGGAGACTGCAGTGTTAATAGCATTTGTTGTAATGATATCAATCCTTATCTTCATTTACTTTTTCCGTCACAAGTGATTACATCAAAGAACACTTTACGTTGACTTTCCACTGCTCAGAAATTCAAGGAGCAACATCTCAATGCTTAGGAGCAACGAATGTCGAGGACACTGTTCACACAGTGGAGCCAGGCTGTTTATATTCCTTGTAAAAATAATTGTCTCATTAATCTTCACCTCAACCACCTAATCCTGTTGCCAAGGTCAAGGTGAGGATGCAGGTGAATTGCAGATAAGTCATCATGCACACAGAGCACGGTGCCCATTGCCAGTGTTGTTTGAAGTGACAATGAGCATTGAGGGTCAGCAGAGATGAGAGAGATAAAGGTCCCTTCTTTGTGATTATGCAAAATGGACCCATTCTGAGTCACGCCAGAAACATATCCTGCATGGTAACCAGGCACAGAAAGGCTGGCCTAGCAAGGGGGGTGTAATTTCCTGTGGAATTCATTTCTATGGGATCTACTCAATGGTGAATTAAATGGTAAACTTTTACTCCCTTCCTAGATAAACATTTCTATTTTAGTGGTCAGCCTGCTATCAGAGAGGCAGTGACTTAAGTGCAAGAGAATCCACACAGACAACAGTTTTTGCTTCAGTGCACAAATTACATCACTGGATAATAACTGGAAAAGAATGTATCATGGCAGATCATTGATTTATGAGCTACACTTAGGAGAAGAAAATGAAGATAAAGGATCCTCAGGGGTTGATTATACATTTTTAGGGAAGACGAATGAGTTTCTGTCATTAATTTGGCTTTCTTTAAAATTTTTTATTGACATACAATATTTGTACAGATTTACGGGGTACACGTGATATTTTGTTACATGCATAGAATGTCTAATGATCAAGTCAGGAGACTTAGGGTATCCGTCATGTCAAGTATTTATCCTTTCTTTGTGTTGGTAACCATAAGCCCTCTCTTCTAGCTGTTTTGAAAGATATAATACATTGTTAACTATCCTCACCCTACTCTGCTATCAAACATTAGAACTTATTTCTTCTGTGGAACTGTGTTTTTACCCATTAACTTACCTCTCTTCATCCCCCTCCTACACCTCCACATCCTTCCCAGCCTCTGGTGTCTATCATTCTACTCTCTATCTCCATAAAATCAACTTTTTTAGCTCCCACATGTAAGTGAGAACATGTGCTATTCATCTTTCTGTGCCTGGCATATTTTACTTCACATAATAATCTCCAGTTGTATCCATGTTGCTGCAAATGACAGAATTTTATTCATTTTTTATGGCCAAATAGTATTCCATTGTGTGTATGTACCATATTTTCTTTCTTCATTCATTGTTGATGGGCACATAGGTTGATTTCATATCTTTGAGATTGTGAATAGTGCTACAATAAACATGGGGGTGCAGGAATTCCTTTGATATACTGATTTCCTTTCTTTGGATAAACATTCAGTAGTGAGATTGCTGAATTGGATGGTAGTTTATTTTTAGTTTTTTGAGAAAGCTCCATACTGTTTTCCATAATTGTTATACTAATTTACATTCCCATCAATATTCCCTTTTTCCACATCCTTGCCAGCATCTGTTATTTATTATTTTCTTAAAGTAGTCCTTGTAACTGAGGTATGATTATATCTCATTGTGGTTTTGATCTGGCTTTCACTGATGATTAGCGATATTGAGCATTTTTTAAAATATACCTGTCAACCATTTGGATGCCTTTTTTTGAGGAATGTGTATTCATATACTTTACCCACTTTTTGATGGGATTATTGTTATTTGCTGTTGTTTGAGTTTCTTGTATATTCTGGATATTGGTCCCTTGTTAGATGAATAGTTTGCAAATATTTTCTCCAATCCAGCAGGCTGTCTTTCACTCAGTTGATTGCTTACTTTGCTGTGCAGAAACTTTTTAGTTTAATATTATATATTTCCATTTGTCTATTTTTGGTTTTGTTGCCTGTGCTTTTTATATCTAAGTCATAAAATATTTGCTTAGACCAATGTCCAAGAGGGATTTCCCTACATTTTCTTCTAGTAGTTTTACAGTTTCAAGTCTTACATTTAAATACATAGATTTATTTCTGGGTTTTCTATTCTGTTCTATTGGTCTATGTGTCCATTTTTATACCAACATCAAGCTACTTTAGATACTATAGCCTTGTAATATATTTTGAGGTGAGATAGCATGATACCTCCAAATTTGTTCTTTTTGCTCAGGATTGATTTGGCTACTCGTGTTCTTTTTTGGATTCCATGTGCATTTTAAGGTTGTTTTTTCTATTTCTGTGAAGAATGCCATTGATATTTTGATAGGGATTGCAATGGATCTGTAGGTTGTTGTGGGTAGTATGGTCATTTTAACAATATTCGTATTTCTGATCCACCAGCATAGGTGTTGAATGTGGTGGTGGCAACTGGGTGGTCCTGACCTCAGGCCCCTGGAAGGAGTGCACAGATGCCAGCAGTGGTGGATGGGGTGGGGTTACTCCCAGGCCCCAGGCAGCACACTTGTGCACTAGGTGGGTGGTGACAGGCTGGGAGGGCCTATCCTCAGGGCCCCTAGTTGTGCATATGGGTGCTGGCTGTGGCGGGCAGGGTGAGGGGATGCCAGGCCCCCCAGCAGACTACTTTGGTGGCAGCAACGGGGAAAGTCAGTCCTCAGGGTGTGTAGAAGTGCATGGTGGTCCTGCTGCTGAGTGAATGGGGTGGCACTGTCTCTGGCAGTGACAGCAGCCATAGGCAGGTGGGTTTCAGGCTCTGAGGAGTAAATGCTTTAGCTCCAGCAGCGTTGGCAGAGGAACCAGCGGGGAAATCCAGCCCCCAGGGTACATGCAAGAGTGTGGTGACCCTGCTGCTGGAGGGGCACAGGGTCATCGCCAGTGGCATGTGCTTTGACGCCCAGCAGCAGTGGCAGTAGCAAGGAAAGCCTGTCTTCAGGGTGCATGCAAGAGTGTGATGGTCCTGCTGCTCGAGGGGGATGGGGTCATTGTCAGTGGCAGCAGCCATATGCAGGTGGATTTCAGGCTCTGAGAGCATTCACTTTGGCTCTCTTCGTCCTGAAGGCAGCCTCTCCAGGGCACTGCACTGCCCATTCCTGGGATGCACAACGCTGTGTATGCTAGAGTGCTGGGGACCCTGCTGCTTTGCTGGGTCCAACTGATGTCACACTGCTAAAGTCCTCCAGGTAGATGCAGGGGCTGTCACTGGGCTCCAGGCTGTGGACATGCAGGGGATATTATGTCCCCAGGCACGATTCAGTCTGGTCAGGGCTGGCCTCTACATATGGCACCTTGCTATAGCTGATTAGTTCTTCAGGGTATATGGGACCCAGGTTGAGTTTTCTCTCTGGAGCAATGCAGTGGGAATGTGGACCACTGGGGATCTCTCTTACCCTTTCCTTGCACCGGGGAGCCTCTCTAGGCTCCCAGCCAGTTGCAGCTGAGCCACCTACCTCACTTCCCTCTCTTTCCATGCCTCGGGGGTTTCCTGTCCCTTCTCTGTCAAATTCCAGTGTTCTCTCTTAAGTGCTTTATTCAAAGTGTGATTATTGTGATTATCTATTCGCTATTTTGATTATTCTTTGTGGAGAAGGTGAGTGCTGGATGCCTCTAGTCAGCCTAGTCTTGAAGCCTTCCAATCTTTTAATTTGATTTTCCTATTCAACAGTTATTTACTGGGCTAGGTATGGTGTTACATAAAGAAGAAACAACAGTGAACAAGAAGACATTGTGCCTGTCTTTAAGGAGCTCATGGTAAATGAATAAATCATGACTGCACAAATCGTGCTGTGAGAGGGGTAAAAAATCCAGGGTACTGTGAGAGCATGGAGAAGCACAGTCTTGCTGGTCAAGAAGAGCTCTTCTTTCAACAGCTTCTTTGAAGCTGGTGTCTGACAGATGAGAAGGAGTTTGCCAGAGAATAGAGGTAGAAGTGTTGGCTTTATTTCAAGCCAATAAAATAACAAAGGTCAGAGGTTGGAGCAGTGGTGATGTCAGAGGCATCTAAACCAGAGCAACTCCATCTTGAATAGGAGCTGAGTAAAATGAGGCTGAAACCTACTGGGCTGCATTTCTAGACAGTTAAGGCATTCTAAGTCACAGGATGAGACAGAAGGTCGGCACAAGATACAGGTCGTAGTGACCTTGCTGATAAAACAGTTTGCAGTAAAGAAGCCAGCTAAATCCCACCAAAACCAAGATGACCACAAGAGTGACCTCTGGCCATCCTCACTGCTGCATTCCCACCAGTGCCATAACAGTATACAAATGCCATGGCAGCTTCAGGAAGTTACCCTACATGGTCTAAAAAGGGGAGGCATGAATAACCCACCCCTTGTTTAGCATATAATCAAGAAATCACCATACAAATGGGCAACCAGCAGCCCTTGAGGCTGCTCTATCTATGGAGTGGCCATTCTTTTATTCCTTCACTTTCCTAATAAACTTGCTTTTGCTTTACTCTGTGGACTCACCCTGAATTCTTTCTTGTGTAAGATCCAGGAACCCTCTCTTGGGGTCTGGATTGAGACCCCTTTTCTGTAACAGTGAGGACAACTCGATGTGAAGTGGTAGAGAGAGAGAGAGAAGAACATGTGGTTTAAATTTTGGACATGTTGAGATTGAGATGTTTTTGGAATATCCAAGTAGAGATGCCCAGGAAAAGTTGGAAATTCATGTCCAGGGAAAGAAACAGATTAGGATTAAACATGCAGGTCGGGGGAGTCATGACCACTCGGCCCTGTGAGCGCTGAGTTGAAGTGAGCAGCCAGGGTGAGGTATATAGACTGGGATGAAGAAGATCCCGAAGGACCTCAACATTTAAGAGATGGAGAGAAGAAGCAAAGTCCTCAAAGGAGACTAGGAAAGAAGATCAGAGGTGGAAGGGAGATAGTAAGAGAGAGTGGCACCTTGTTAGTTTTTCACTTGGGGGAATAGGTACTGCACCGTTACAGTAAAGACCTTCAGACTGACCAGCCTGAGAGATGTACACAAACAGTGTGCATCAACAAACAGGTCAAGAGTCAGGCAGATCTGGTGTGAGACAGCACTTGCCACAGACACAGCAGTTCTATTACCCAGATCCAGTCTGAGGACTGTTAGTTTGAGAACCCTACACTCAACAAGTTCTTTCATTTTTCTGACGAGGAAATTGACAACCAGAGTAGTTCAGTGAATAACTTGATGACTGACTAACTTTAGTAATTGTCAAAGCACAGGGAAAACATATCCCAGTCCAAGGCACTTTCCCATATACCCTACTGCTTCGGTACCGAGCAGATCTCTGTAACCCACGGATTCTCTGTTAGATTTTTGGCATTTTAGGGGAGTACGAGATGCTCATTTATCCTTAAGAATAAGGTTAATCCCTTGCTTCTCTTTTCTTGGTTCTCTTTCCTTGGTTGCCATTTTTACTTCTCCTTTCTTATTTCCCTTTACTTGATTTCCTTTTTCTGCTTCCTTATTTTCACTTCTCTTTCTTACTTCTATCATCTCATTTTCTTGTTTACTTTCCTCATTTCCTTTTCTTGCCTCTGTTTCAAGCTTCTCTCTCACACTTCCCTATTTTGCTTTTCTTTAACTTTTTTCTTACTTACCTTTCTTTTTCTTCAGTTTCTCTTCTTACTTCCATATTACACTTCTTTTTGTTGCTTCTTTTTCTTACTTCCTTCTTTTCTTCCCTTTTCTTGATTTTCTTTTTAATTTCCTACTTTGGTTTTTTTTCTGATTTCCAGTTTTCTCTTTCTTTTCCTTTCTTTTTCACTTCTTGCTTCTCTTTTTCCTTCCCTTTCTTGCTCTTTTCTCATTTCTTTTTAGCTTTTTTCCCCTCATTTCTCTTTTTAGCTTTTTTTTCCTCATTTCTCTTTTCTTGCTTTCATTTTTTACTTCCTTATTCTTGCTTCCCTGTCTTACTCCTCTATTTTGCTCCCTCTTTTTGACTTGCTTTTTCTGCTTTCCTTTTCTTCCACACTTTCTCTTTCTTCCCTTTCCTTGCCTGCTTTTTTCTTTTCCATTCCTGATGCTATCTTTTCCTGTCTTTGTTCTCCATTTTGCTTTTCTTTCTTGCTTCCTATTCCTCACTTCCCTTTCTCATGCCCTTTCTGTCTCTCTCTCTCTCTTTTTTTTCTTGCTTTCATATTTTACCCCCATATTCTTGTTTCCCTTTTTTCACTCCTCTTTCTTATGTCTCTATTTTACTTACATATTTTGCTTCCCCCTTTTCATACCCTTTTCTTCCTTTACTACCTTTCTCTTGCTTTCCTTTTCCACTTTCCTATTTTGTGTTCCTTTATTCTCTTTTTTCTTTTTTGCTTCTCTTTTCCTTTTCCTGTTCCTTCTTTCATGCTTCCCTTTTTATTAGTCTATTTTCTTGTTTCTTGCTTTCCCTTTCTTACTTCTGTTGTTGGCTTCCTTTGTCTATTTCCTCTTTTTTGCCCCCCTTTCCTATTTCCCGATTCGAGTTTCCTTCTCGCTTGCAGTTTTTACTTCCCCTTCCTCACTTCTCTTTCCTCATTTCCCCTTCTTCATTTCTGTTTTCTCAGTTCCCATTCTCACTTCTCCTCTTTTTAGATTCCTTTGCACATTTCCCCTTTCTTATTCCCTTTCTTGGCTTCCCAATTCTCACTTCCTTTTTCTTGCTTCTTATTTTGTTTCACTCTTTTTGCTTCTCTTCCTCACTTTCTTTATCTTTTTCCATGTTCTCAGTTCCCATTCTCACTCCTTTTTTACTATTCTTTCTAGATTTCCCTTTCTCCCTTTTCTTACTCTCTTTCCCGCCACCCCCCCTGCCATTTTTGCCTCCTTTTTCTTACTTTTGATTCTTTCCTACTTTGTTCCCTCCTCTTGCTTCTCTCTCTTTTCCTCAACCTTCTGGTTTTCCTTTTCCCTTTCCTTTACTTTCCTGTATTTCTCACTTTTTCTTGCTTTCCTTTTGCATTCTCATTTTTCATTTCCATTTTCTTGCATCTCTTTTCTCATAACTCTTTTCTTTCTTTGTCTTCGACATAGGACCAAATTATATTTCTTAGTCTGGCCTCAAATCCCTGTACTCAAGCAATCCTCCTGCCCCAGCCTCCCGAGTAGCTGGGACCACAGGCATGCACCACACTCAACTGCATCCCTTGCCTTGCTTCCTATTCTTACTTCCCTGTTCTTGTTTCATTTTTCTCACTTCCTTTTTCTTACTTCTCATTCTTCTATTCCTGTTTTCCTTCCCTCTTCTTGCCTTTT
>NW_012110252.1:2759123-2778470 GCF_000951045.1 Mandrillus leucophaeus
ACCTCAGGTGATCCACCTGCCTCAGCTTCCCAAAGTGCTGGGATTACAGGAGCGAGCCACCGCGCCCGGCAAGAAATGGGTCTTTTTACAGTCCTGTGCTTTCTGTCTATTCTGAGCTGCAGCATTTCACATATAAAATGCCAGCACTTTCCTGCTTTCCTTCTGAAAATGTCTCTTGCACAGTGTTTCTGTAGCCGACTATTTGGATGGGTTGGGGCCAACGAGGGGTTTCAGATCTCCATGTTGCTGTTTGAATTTCATCTCTCTCTAAAGTAAAGGTGACAAACTTGTAGCCAACAGGCTAAATCTGGCCGGAAAACAAAGGCAGCCCACAGATACATTGTATTTAGCTGGCACAGTGTTGTACAAAAACTTTTGAATTTGTCGTCAGCATTTGAAAAATCAGAAGACTTCATATAAGAGTCAGCTTTCTGGCTGCTCTTGAACAGTGGAAGAAGAGGTGATGCTGGGTTTGCATTTCTTCATGATTCCGTATAGCTGAGTATCATTCGGTCCTTAGAAGAGCCTCCCGTCCAGCTCGGCCCACTCTACTGGCTCCTTTGCTCCGTATTACCTTCCTGGTCCCTTGTCCCCAGAGGCCTTGGGGGAAGAGAAAACCTTCTGTTTAATAACGCTTCTCCAAAACATCTTGCGTGTGATCGAAATCCTCTAAGATTCACTAAGCACTTTCTCTCTGGCACATACTGTCCTTAAAGCGCTGAACACAGGGCAATCTTCTTACATACAGGGGAGCGGGGAGGGAAAGAGTTTATCAGGAGAAAAAATTACTAGAAAGAATTTTATCCTGATTTTTTTCTTGAAATAAACTGGTCTATAAAGTCAGCCGCCCTGGAGCAGAGAGCCTGGTACAGGTTGTAGAGGAGGATCTGCAAGGACGGAGGGAAGGCAGGTAGCATAATAGCTCTCGTGCTGTGCTCCCAGAAGAATCCCTTTCTTATTAAGCAGAGTTGAGGTTGGCAACCAGCAAAGGGAACTGTTGGGATGCTGGAAGGGCTTCTCCCATTGTAGGTAGCAGGCAGTCGGGAGACAGTTAAGTAATCCGAAGTCAGAAAACATAGCCAGAAGGCTGCTCAAAGTCTATGGAAGCAACAAATTTGGGGGGCAGTCTATAGAAACTGAGGGACAAGAATGAAGAAGGTGACCAAGAGCCTGCAAGCCACTGCAGCACGGGGCTTACAGGACAGGGCCCTGCATGGGCTTCTCTGGCCACCAGCCTGCCCGGGAGCTGACGGCCAGCTGGCTTTGGCCTGGTACCTCCCCATCCTCAGTCAGCCTGAGGTTTTCTGTTGTGATGCATCTGGAAGGCGAAGCTGTGAACATAAAGGCAGGACTGGCAGATGTGCTTCTGATTGGGAATTTGTTGAGAAAAAAGCATTTTTCTACGTGTGGAGAGGGTGCCAGGGATTCACCCAAAGGGCCCTCCCAGTTTGGTCCTTTCAATCTACTGCCCCAACCATCTTGGCACTGAAGTCACTTTTTTCTGTCAATGACATCATCAGAGACCTATGCCCCTTTCCTCTTCTCAAGGCAGAATTAACTGTTCCTATGTCTCTGATGCCTTTGCTGTAGGTGTATTCTCATGTGAAGGCACTTTTCACATTGCAGTACATCTGGATGTTAATGGGTCTGCTTTCTCCCTTATACATTTGCACATTTCATGCACACACAGTTATGCTTGTACCTTCATTAAGGGCTTGGTTCATTCTTATATTCCCATCCATAGTGCCTGGGACCTGGTAAGACGTTGGGAAATATTTGATGGATGAAAAAGACACTGAACGAGAATCGACCCCACAGGATCACCTCTCTCTCTGTGTACCGTTTTCTAGGTCATAGCTGTCACCTCCCTTTCTCAGAAGCTTTTCTAAATGCTTCATTGCTTTTTCAAGGTCTTTCAAGGTGACTAGCTAAATAATTTGATATTCCAACCCATGGCAATGCAATAGTTCCAACAATTGGATCATATATTTCTCTGTACTGGCAATTTTGCAGACATGTCTTTATTTTCTAATAAGGAAGTCAATCCAATGCAATGAAAATCCCATGTACCCTCTTCAGCAACATCCAGTTGTTGAGCAGTGTTTCTGGTCAAGTTGTCTCTTAAATGCCATGCCATGATCAGCCACCTATTTTGTCTTATTATGGTGCATCTTTGATTTTACTCTTCTCCAATCTGATTGTCCATCTTCCCTTTTCTGCCACCTTTCTTATCCCTGCAATATTTCCCAAACCATGGTAGGGGCCTGGGACATGGTAGTTTTGTGTTGAACTTCTCTTGTTGTGTCTTGGTGAATGGGGCTGGTGTTCCCCCACTTCCTGAAGATGTTGGATACAATCTTCTGGTATCTCTGACGATGCTGTGGGAGATGCTGTGTATATTTGTGCATGCGTATCAGGCCTGAGCTCCCCTTGTTTTAAAACTTTGAATGTGACCCCAAAGGGGTGGGTTCAGCATATAGAGAAAAAATTAAAGTGATACTTTTTTTTTTTTCCTAAAATGGTGTCAACCTCATGTCCATTTGAATCAAGTTCATTTTGCAGATGTTTGCATCCACCCAATTAGCCAGCATTCTACCACCTGGCAGCTGACAATTCAAAATTTGCTGAAGCAAAGATTGCTTATGGGTACAGACATTTAATCCACTCACTCTGTCTAACCAGTAGCTCCTTTGCCCATGTCAAATCCCCCGCAGGAGCTATCAACCCTACGTGTGCTAGGTTTTGACAAGCCATTTTTGCTCATATACAATTAAATTATTTCACAGGGAAAGGAAAGGAGCTAGGGAGAAGAATGTGAAAGACTCCAGGAAAGGGGAAAACAAGGTCACAGCAGTGGTGTTCCTTTCCTGAATGCTACAGGAATCCCTATAAGTTTGCTGGTTTAGGGAAAAGACTCTGATATATCCGATCATTTTCCTCAATTGCTTTGTTCAAAGACCACAAGCCTAAAGGTTTGAACCAAAAGAGGAGCAATAAAGTCAGGCCTCAGGAAAACTCTTAGGTAGTTGAAATACCATAGACGTCCCTCCTCCGGTTCTCATAGCAGTTTCTTTGCTGAAGTGCCTAGCATGTTTATTTACTGTTTAAGTTATCAGTATATCCGCTGAACTCTAGGTTTCTGGATGGTAGTGATTCAGTTTTATTTATCAGAATGATTGTGCCTGCTATGGAGCAAGTGCTCAAAATCCTGAGTTCTGAGTACAGTGAGGAAATGTGTAGGTCAGAGCACTGACATACCACCAGCATTTAAAGATGCTCCTTGAATACAAAGGAGAGGGTGGTGAAGGACACAGTGACAGTGCATTGGAGAGAAACACCACAAGAGAGAGGGGTCTGGGCTGCCTAGAATGGCTGAGGCCAATAGGCTTTGGCAGGCCATGCTGGGCTGCTGTCTGGTTTTAGCTACTTGTTGAACATGGAAGGACACAGTAAGGCAGGCTGGAACCCTAATTTAAGCCAAGAGCACCACTTTGGTGCACAGAACACAATCAGGATGTCCTAGAACACCACTCAAGGCAAATCACCACTGACCTGTGTGGAATCAGCATGCATTCTGTGGCTTTGATAGCAAATGAGATGGGATTGACCTGTGTTGTGGCTGTCAGATAAGCAGAGGTGAGGGAGGGCAAATCAGATCTTCGAGTTCTTTCTACTTGGTATTTGGAAGTCACATTGATCCCTTGGGTCTGACAAAGGCCTCAGTGATATAGTTGGGATGTGTGTCCACACTCAAATCTCAGGTTGAATTTGTAATTACCAGTGTTGGAGGTGGGGCCTGGTGAGAGGGGATTGCATCCTGCAGGTGGATTTCTCATGAATGGTTTAGTACCATCCCCTTGGTGCTTTTCTCATGGTAGTGAGTGAGTTCTTGTGAGATCTGGTCATTTGAAAGTGTGTAGCACCTCCTTGTTCCTGTTTTCACCGTGTGGAGTGCTTGCTCCTGCTTTGCCTTCTGCCATGAGTAAAAGCTCCCTGAGGCCTCCCCAGAAGATGCCACCATCCTTCTGCACAGCCTGCATAACGCTGAGCCAATTAAACCTCTTTTCTTAGAAGTGGTTGAGACTTAAAAGTCTCATAATGCTTGAGACTTATAAGTCTCAAGGATTTCTTTGTAGCGGTGTGAGAACTGACAAATACACTCAGGATCTCCAAGAATCATGGTAAATGCTGGTCTTTAGAGAGGGGAGTACTTTGACTTCCTATTGATAAGAATAGGTTGACACTCCATTGATTAACAAAGAAAGAAAAAAAGAACCTTTTTTGTCCCCAAGTTGATGAGGCTATATGTAAAGTTTCACATATAAAATCTGAAGTGTCTATGGAACATCACGATGGAGATTGCAGAGGCAGATAGAAATATTGACCTAAAATATAAGGAGAAGTTGAGAATGAACATAAAACTCTGAAAATCATTAGCATAAAGATAAGTCTTATTTATATATTCCGGTAAAGTAGGGGAGAAATTATTTGTTGAATGAACAAATTGATGAATAAGTGAATGAGTGGAGTTCTTACCATGAAGTAGTATAATTAATTTTTAAACACAAATATCCTGGGACTTTTACATCCAGATGAGCTTTCTCTACTTCAAAGTAATCAACTTGGATTTATTCCCATAATATATTTATTGCCCAGGGCAGTTTCAAGCTCCTGTAGGAATTAGTTGCGTTCAGAGCACATGTTTCTACTAATCTTCAGTGATGGTGACTTTTCATCTGTTAAGGAAGAATATGATTTCCGTAAACAATCAAAAGTAGTTCAAGGCCACATTTGGTGAATGATTTGAGGAATATGAGCGATAACCATTTTGGTCACTATCAGTTTTAAATTCTAAAGAAACAGAATTCAATTTTTAGTTCTGAAGTCAGTTTTAAAATAGCAGCACTGAAATGTTCAAACCTCAGGCCATAGCCTCCCATGGTGATAACTTTGAAGTTTGACATTGTATGGATTCTAGTGGAAAAACCTGAAACAAAGGACATGTATTTATAGACATAGCACATATATCATTTATATATTTTTAAATATAAAGTTTGGGTGTTCAGTGTTGACTGAGCCCATGCAGCCTCAATTACTTGTTCATCCCTATTTGCTTTCTCCCTCCACCCCACTCCCATTCTGCTTAGTGTTCCTCGGGTCATAACAGCTGCCATGTTTAAAGCACTCTTGGAGTAGAGCTTAGTACTGATAACAACAGAAAAGATTCTGAGAGCAGTAAATGGCAGGGGAGGTGGGCGGTACCTTACTGTACTTTGATTCTTTCACTCTTTGTCACTTTGTCTGACCCCTGAGCAGATCTGACTGGGATAAACTAAATCTTTGGTTGGATGGGTTCTGTGGCATTCAAGTTTTATTAAGACGACCTGACTTCAGTATTGAGGGTAGTGGTCGAAAGAAACCAGCGTGAGTGGTAAACTCAGGAGACCTAGAAGCTAGTTCTGCCAATATTAATAATTATATTGCTACTATTACTACTACTGATGCTGCTCCTGTTACCACTACTTCTGCTCTTTAGATTGGCAGTGTTTTGTACTTTAGAAATCTTTTTAACATACTTTGTCTCATTCTTCACAATGGCCCCATGAAATAGGAAGATATCAACTGAGCCATTTTCAGGTAGGTGAAGTGAGCACACTAAGCTTTCAAGTACTCATTCAAGAATGACAAGGCAAGTCACTTTGACTCTTGGGACTAGACTCCCTAAGATACACTTACGCTGTACATTTTGTGCCCCTCTCTTTTAATAGAGTATAATATATTAGGCATCAGAGTGCAGTTTTGCATTTCATGAGGTCCCCAAAAACAGGTGATCATGGGGAATCACTCCTCATGGTAAGAGTTAGAATATGTGAAACAAGCAAGTGCAAGTTACATTAAAATTAAATAGTTAAGGAAAAGGTAAAGTCAAAACGTGCTTATTGTGAGCCCATTTCCGTCTTAATATTCCCTCCAGGCGGGGTAGAACCACTGCGCTTCTCTGAGAAGTTGCTATGGAAACCGATTGCGCTCTTCTCCCTCTGCACTAGTATTTTTCTCAGGCACTCTCTATCTCTGAAAAATCTTAGCAGTGAAACAGACATCAAACCCCAGGGGGTTAAAAAATGGGATTTGTGTTTCTTCTCCCCGCCCTCACCCTCCTCCTTTCAAAGGCATGACTATTGACAAATTCGTGGCTCATGAATTCTCCCTACAATGATCCTTTTTCTATGCAGAAGGATGCTGACAGAGGGACTGCTGCGCTGATGGAGGGAGGCCTGTGATTGCCAGGCCACAGGGCTCCTGCAGATGACAGTCCCACCTGCCGTGGGCACAGGTGCTCTGTCCTGGTTTGAAGGATGAGACCAATCATTGCACTTAGAGGAACATGAGAAACATAGAATTATTGCTCATCAACATCAAAACAGTCGAGCAGGTGACAGAAATGGGGCTGGTTTTATTTTTTTGGATTCTGAATTCACTGAACAAATGGGAGTTAGGGAAACGTGGGGAGAATCTGGAAACATTGGGTTCAGGAGTTTCTTAATCTTGCAGGTGATTTTTTATGATGGTCTGATGAGAATACTGATCAGGCCACATTAAGTCTATCCCCCACTATAGGCAAATGAGATATTCTACACAAGTGTCCTTGTTACTGCTGTTATAGTGTTGCCTACGAGTGGCCTCTCCAGCATGGTGGTTTCAGGACAGCTGGGCTTCTTGCCTGTTGGCCGACTTCCCTCATAGTGAGTATCCCGAGAGAAGTAGGCAGAAGCTGCATGGCCTTTGATGTGCCAGCCTCACAGACATATAGCATCACCTCCACGAGACTTTGTTCAAGTAATTGTAAGCCCACAAAAACACAAGGAGAGGGGCATATAGGCGCACCCCTTGATGAGAGGGCTGTTAAAGAATTTGTCACCATTTAAAACATCTTCAAAGTAAGTGAGTTTTCTGGAAATCTGTAGCAGCCTTTTTTTTTTTTTTTTTTTTTTTTTTTTTTTTTTTTTTTGCGGGTGGTGGGGTAGGGAATGGAGTTTCACTGTGTTGCCCAGGCTGGTGTGCAGTGGTATGATCTTGGCTCACTGCAACCTCCGCCTCCCGGGTTCAAGCAATTCTTCTGTCTCAGCCTCCTGAGTGCGATTACAGGTGCCCGCCACCATGCCTGGCTAATTTTTGTATTTTTATGGGAGATGGGGTTTCACCATGTTGGCCAGGCTGGTCTCAAACTCCTGACCTCAAGTGATCTTCCCGCCTCAGCCTCCCAAAGTGCTGGGATTACAGGCGTGAACCACCACACCCAGCTCAGACTCCGTTAAGTGCCAAACTTTAAAGATTCTAACTCTTTCTTGATATCTCAGGATCTTCATGAATAGCATGGATTAATGCACTGTGTGGAAATAAATGTTATCTCCAGGGCATACTGGATAGAATAAGATTTTCTTTAAAAACTACCTTTTGCTGATTGTGCATGTTGTTCTGGGTGTTTTACATATTTTATCTCATTTAATTCTGGAATAACCCAGTGGTAGGTAGACAGAATGTGAGCTGCATTTCAAAGATGAGGAAGCTGAAGCTCAGAGGGCAACTACCCGAAACCACGCAGCTGATAATCTCTGCATGTTACTCGCTCTGAAGTGTTCGATTGTAAAACTCAGAATTTTGGAGGAGGAGTGAGGGTGTTCACTTTTGCTTCTATTTAGAAGCTATAGGCTGTCTTCTCAGGCCTTGGCCCTCTTTACGCTCTCCTTCTCTGCCTTAAGGACAGCTACTCTTTCTTCTGTGATGAAGTTGCTGCTTCCCCTACCCCTTGGAATTCTTTTTCTCTGCAAAACTGATGAATACCCATATGCTGTCTCCTCAATTTTCCCTTTCCCTTTTACTGCCACACCAGAGACCACTGCGGAAGCTGTTTTTTCTTTTAGAGCTTTACTGCTAGTCACCATAGAAAAGGTAGACAGAAGTTGATAACGATTTCCCTGGGGAAATCCCAAACTTCATCTAGTCCACATCGTTTTTTACTAAGTCCTTGACTCTGGCCTAAAGTTTTTGACTCCTCTATTCCTGTAACTAGTAGGTCCACATTTGTTCATAAACGAGGCCACATTGCCATTAGTTATATGCAGAAGAAGATTGAGTGCCAGCCACAGCTTTGTGGGCGATTCCTGAGAATCCTTCCCACCCTTGTCTCATGAGACCTCAGAAACAGGTTGCTGCTTGCTGTGTCCCCAGCTGTGGCACCTCTTGGGCCGCCCAGCCGTGCCTTTGCTGCTGCCGCCTCCACGGTGCCCCCTGCTGCCACCACCTATCTGGCCTGAGATGACAGGGCAGTGGGCAGAGAGGAGTCATTGCTTTCCTTGATACCGTCTTTTTCCAAGCAAAGGGTAGCTGTTTCTCTGGCTTCCCCATGCACAACCAAGGTCAGGTTACTTTTGATAATTGGAGGCTTAGATACAGTATTTAGAATGGTCATCAACTCAGTCATCACTAGGAGCTCTTAGCAGATGAGGTCCCTCTTGAAGAGTCTATAAACAGAGACCGTCTTTTCCACAGGTGAGCAAGGCCCTCCTTGGCCCAGCTGCTGGCCTTCCTAATGTCCTCTGTGACGTCTGCACTGAAAAGTTCCAGTCCTAACAGCCTGAAGCCCAGAGAGCAAAGTTTTCCCATTTCCCCAGTCTAAGTCCCACTTTAGGACTCTTCACTTCCTGTCACAGAACTGACTTCTTTTTAGAAAGATTGATGGTAGGAATATTGACTTTCCTTAGGGAAAAACCATCTCCACCCTGTAGCATCTGTTTTTGGATTCTCATTGTCTTTCCTCCACCCCCTACTTCTGAGGTTTGGAGAGTGTCAGTTTGGAGATAGGAGATACTCACTTAATGGAGATGATGAAAGGAGGATTTGCCTTCATTAGCTCATCACACACCTCTAAGCCGTGCAAGGGGGAGCTAGGAATTCATGAGGAGAGAGCCTTCAGCATGCCTTCTGCAGACCCCCACATCTTGACTGAAAGTAGATGAGGTGGGGTAAAAGACTTTGCCTCACCTTAAGTCAAACTTTAAAAAGCTGCTTGGAAAACTTGTCATATTCCCCCTTGAAATCAGAGGATATAAGAAATGATACCTAAATCATACCTGATAAAACTTACAGTTATATCCCTTAAGTGAAAGTCAAGGTTGCACTGGAAACACCCTGCAGTTTGGTGGGGCAAGGATGTGTACAGATATGGTCCCTGCAGGTCTGGTGTGGACCAATTAGGAGGCAAGCAGCAGCAGTCTCCTGAAAAAGGATCCTACTCAAGGGGACCATGAGGCGGAATGAGGCAACCTCAAGGGAAGGAAGGACCATAGGGACCCAGGCACTGAGGGGGCATCAGAAGTGGATTGTCAGAGGAGATTATCATCCATAGCAAGGCACCTGCATGTAGGAGACCTCCTAGCAGGGAATTTGTTCTCTGAAGAACCCTCAAAAGGCCTTGTTAGGGAAAGAATCAGCAGTTGCTCAATGTGAAACATCCAGGAAGCTCCAGGCCCATCACAGCTGCCCCAGCCGTGTAAACTGTGCTTTCTTCCTTTTCTCCCTCCCTGAGGCCATCCTAGGAGTGGCTACAAATTTCAGCTAGTGGGCAAGGAAGGAGATGATGGGGAGAATGCAGCATTTCTTACCAATCTTCTCCTCCCTAATGCTGACTTCTAAGTCTGGGGCAGGTACAAACTGGGGAGATAAGAAGTTTCTGATACAATGAACAACTGAAGTTTTAATATCGTAATCCTAAAAGAAAAAAGTTTTAAATAATAATGACCTGAATATTCTAATATCTGGAAGAATGAGACTAGTCATTATTATCTGAGTCTGTTGAAAAAGCCATAGAATCTCAAATCCAACATGTATAGAAAGAATTATGTGTCACAGTCAACTGGGATTTGTTCCAGGCAGGCACACAAGGTTGGTTCAACATTTGAAATTAAGAATCAGTTATTTTAATCTACCACATCAACAGACTAAAGAAGAAGAATCATATGTTCATATCAATTGATCCCACAAAAGCTCTTGACAAAATCCAGCACCCATTCTTGATAAGAAATTTCAGCAAAGTAGGGATAGAGGGGAACTTTCTCAACTTGATAAAAAACTACTGCTAGATCATACTTTGTGGTAAAAAAACTGGATGCTTTAACACTAAAATTGAGAACAAGGAGAAGTGGTCCCCTCTTAGCACTTCAATTCAACATCTACCAGAAGTCACAGCTAATGTAACATAACAAGAAAAGGAACTAAAATGCATAAAGGTAGGCAAGGAAGAAATCAAATGGTCTTTGTTCACAGATGACACGACTGTCTATGTAGAAAATCCCCAGAGTCAACTACAACAATAAAATACTCCTGAAACTAAAAAGCAATTACAGCAAGGGTCACAAGGTACAAGGTTAATATACAAATGTCAGTTGACTTCCTATATGTCAAAAATGAACAACTGGAATTTGAAATTTCAAAACACAGTATCATTTACATTAGTGCCAATAAAGAGGAAGATATATTTAGTTATAAAATAAAATATGTTCAAAACATGAAGAAAACTATAAACTCTGAAAAGAAATAAAAGAAGATCTAAATAAATATTCTGTGGTTGTAGATTAGAAGACTCTATATTATTAAGATGTGAATTCTTTCCAAATTGATCTATGGATTTAAGGCAATTTCGGTCAAAGTCCAGTAAAGCTATTTTGTGCATATTGATAAATGGATTCTAAAGTTTATATAGAAAGGCAAAAGCCTAGAATGGCCACAAAATACTAAAGAGAAAAAATAGAATCATACTCATTGGTGACAAGTTGAAAGCTTTTCCTTTAAGAGCAATAACAAGAATGTCCACTCTTATCACTTCTATTCAACATAGTGCTGGAGTCCTAGTAAGAGCAATTAGGCAAGAAATAGAAATAAAAGCCATGCCAATCAGAAAAGAAGAATTAAAATGGTCTCTGTTTGCAGCTGACATAATTTTATTTGTAGAAAATCCTAAATACACTACCAAAAAACTGTTAGAACTAATAAACATCTTAAATAAAGTTGCAAGATTAAAAAATCAAACAATAATAAGTTGCATTTTTAGATACTAACAATATATAATCGAAAAAGACATTAAAAGAACAATATTATTTATATAGTATCACAAAGAATAAGATACTTAGTAATTTTAATCAAGCTGATGAAATATCTGTGCACTTAAAACTATCAACCACTGATGAAAGAAATAGAAGCTGACACAAATGGAAAGATATCAGAAAAATCAATATTGTCAAAATATCCATACTACCCTAAGTCATCTACAGATTCAGTGCAATCCCTGTCAAAATTTCAATGGCATTTTTCACAGAAATAGATTTTTAAAATCCTAAAATTCATATGAAACCACAAAAGATCCTGAATAGCTAAAACAATCTTGAGCAAGAAGAACAAAGCTAGAGGCATCACACTTCTTGACTTTTAATTATATTGCAGAGCTGTAGTAGTCAAAACAGTATGTTACTGGCATAAATTCATATACTTAGAAAAATGGAATAGAGAGCCCAGAAATAAACCCATACATATATGGTCAATTAATAGTCAACAAAGTCTCCAAAAATAGACAGTGGGGAGAGGCTAGTGTCTCCAATAAAGTGTCAGGAAAACTGGATATCCATTCGCAAAAAAGTAAAATTGGATCTTTATCTTATACTATACATAACAATCAACTCAAAGTGAATTAAAGATTTAAACATAAGGTCTGAAACTATACAATTCCTATGAGAAAACTGGGGAAAACTCCATGACATTGGTCTTGGCAATGATTTTTTTAATATGATGAAAAACAGACACCAAAAGCAAAACTAGGCAAGTGAGACTACATTAAATAAACAAACTTCTGCATGGCAAAGACAATAATCAAGAAAGTGAAAAGGCAACAAACTGAATGAAAGAAAATATTTGCAAACGTATACCCAATAAAGGGTAAATATCCGAAATATATAAGGAACTCATGCAACTCAATAGGAAAAAAAAAACAAACAAAAAACCCAAACCAAAACCCCCACCTGAAAAAAAGGCATCGATTTTAAAACGGGCAAAGGACCTTAGTAGACTTTTTCATTTCACAGAAACGGCTAACAGGTATACAAAAAGGCGCTCAGCATCACTAATCATCAGGGAAATGCAAGTTAAAGCCAAAATGAGATATAAGCTCACTCCCGTTAAGATGGTTGTTATAAAAAAGTCAAAAAATAAGAAGTGTTGGTGAGAATGTGGAATAAAGGGAACTCTTAAACATTGTTTTTGGGAATGTAAATTGTTACAGATATTATAACAAACAGTATGGAGAGTCATCAAAAAATTAAAAGTAGAAAAACCATATGATCCAATAATTCCATAACTGCGTGTATATCCAAAAGATACAAGATCAGTATGTCAAAGAGCTATTTGCACTCCCGTGTTTATTGCAACATTATTCACAATAGCCAGTACATAAAAACAACTTACATGCCTATCAATGGATTAATGGAGAAAGAAAATGTGAGACATATATCTCACATATACCATATATATAAACAATACTATTTAGCCCAAAAAAGAAAACAAATTTTTGTCATTTGCAATAATACACATGAACCTTGGAGGACATTATGCTATGAAAAATAAGCCAGGCGTAGAAAGACAAATACTGCATGATCTCACTTACATGTGGAATCTAAAAAAGTAGAACTTTAAACAGAGAGTAGAGGGGTGGCTACCAGGGTTTGGTGGTTAGGGAAAATGGGAAGATTTGCCCCAAAGGGTACAAACTTTCGGTTATAAGATGATTAAGTTCTGGAGAGCTAATGTACAGCATGATGACTACAGTTAATTATTGTATACTTGGAATGTGCTAAGAGAGTTGATCTTAAGTATTAACACCATATACGTAAACAAAAAGGACTGTGAAGTAATGTGTATGCTAATTAGCTCAATTGTGGTAACCATTGTACAATATATGTGTATATCAAAACATCCTGTTATACACTTTGAATATATACAGTTTATTTGTTAATTATACCTCAACAAAGCTGAGAAAAAAAAAACACAGTTGGAGGACTGATACTATTTGACTTCAAGTTCTACCATAAAGCTATAATAATTAGGATGGCATGGTATCGCAAAAGAATAGATACATAAATAAATGGAAGAGAACAGAGTGCCCAGAAATAGAGCCACACAAATACAGTCAACTGTTGTTTGACAAAGGAGCAAAGAAATTCAATGGAGAAAAGAAATCATTTACTCAACACCAAATGGTGTTAGAACAATTAGACATCCATAAACAAAAACCAAAAAAAACTAGACTTTGTACCTTTCACAAAAATTAATTTAAAATAAGCCATCTACCTAAATATAAAAAGCAAAATTTAAAAACTTCTGAAAGATAGCCTGGAGAAAATCTATATGGCTTTGAGCTTGGCATTAAGTTTTTAGATACAACACAAAAAGCACAATCCATGAAAAAAATGATGTTGGACTTTATTAAAATTTAAAAACTTTGCTCTTTTTAAAGAGACTGTTGAGAGAATAAAAACACAAGGAACAAACTGGAAGAAAATATTTGCAAAACACACATCTGGTAAAGGACTTCTATTCAAAATATACAAATAACGCTTATGTTTGATATCATTTGTGGTTAGGAAATTTCAAACTAAAACAACAATGATATACCACTACCTATCTATTAGAATGGCTAAAGTCCAGAAAACTGACAATACCAAATGCTGGTGAGGATGTGGAGCAACAGAGACTCTCATTCATTGCTGGTAAGAATGCAAAATAATACAGCTGCTTTGGAAGATAGATTAGCCGTTTATTACAAAGCTAAAAATAGTCTCACCATGTGATCACACAGTCTTGATCCTAGACATTTCTCTAACTGAGTTAAATTTTGTCCACATAAAAACCTGCCCACAAATGTTTATAGTGGCTTCGTTTATAATTGCCCCAAACTGGAAGTGATCCAGATGACCTTCAATAAGTGAATAGATTAAAAAAACTGTGGTATATCCATAAAATAGAATATTACTCATCAATAAAAATGAGATATCAAGCAATGAAAAGACATTAGGAAACCTTAAATGTGTTTTGCTAATTGGAAGAAGCCAGTCTAACAAGGTGACAAAGTGTAAGATTCTAGCTATGTGACACTCTGGAAAAGGCAAAACTATAGAGGTGTTAAAAAGATCAGTAGTTGCCAGTGGGGAATGGGGGAGGGACAAATAGGTGAAGTGGGGGCGGGTGAACTATTCTGTATGATACTGTAATGTTGGATATGACATTATACAGTTGTCAAACCCATAGAATTTTATAATACAAGGAGTGAACCTTAATGCATACAATTAAGAAGTAATGTATGTGGTTAGGGGATTCTAGGAAAGAATGTGTAGTGTGACAAGAGATTCTGACCATGTTGCAAATGTGTAAAACAACCTCACTGAAGGGAGGGGTGATAAAGGTGCTGACCTAAGTAATTTTGGAAGTGAGTGGAGACTAAGAATAAAGACAAAAGGTATTGCACATAAGAACGGTACTTTAGTTGACAAAGTTGTTTCTTATGGGATTACAAGTTAACAATTCTGATACTGTTATATATGTGTACTGAAAGCGAAAAATTAAATAAATGGATGCTGGATGGTGAGATCTAGGTTTCTCACTGTTGCTGTGGGAATTTACAGATAAGCAAGAGGAGGAGGTTAGAATGATCCAGGTAGGGTAATGGATTAAAGTTGGAGACGTTAGTCAGCCATAATGTTTAACTTGATATAGATACCAATGTTTGCATATAGAAATATTTATAGACAGTAATATACACAAATTTATTTCTTCTGTCAGCTGAGAGATTCCAAAAGAAATACCCCAATAGCAAAAAGGAACCAGGTCTCCTTGGAGAAATGACTGATTCTAAGACTGGGGCAGAAAATACACAAGGTTAATCCTGAGCATCTTGTAGTATCAGAAATTAAGGAGGTGATCAAAACAAAAACAACTCATTAATGTAGTATGTCAAAGGGGCACAGGAACGAACGGAAAAACCTCCCAATCACCAAAGCTGAAACAATGTGAGTCACAAAATTATAACGTAGTGCTGGGTTATAACTCAGAATATAATGTAACTATCCATTTGCACATATATTGATATAAATCAAAGATCAAATGTATTAATAAATGGGGAGAAGAGACCATTCTCTTACACAGAATAATTCCAAATAAATTATGTAGCTACTCCACCCTAAAGGTGGAGGGACACAACTCTTTACTTCTGGAGTGTGGGCTACATACACAGTGACTTCCTTTCAAAGAGGACAGCATGAAAAGGGAAGAAAAAGGAGTACAATAAAGAACCGTGACAAACATTATCTCAGCCACATGATCATTGTCAACATCAGCAGCCATAAATCATGTCAGTAGTTTGTACTCTTCATATGATGTGCTGAAAACGGCATTTTAACTCTGTAATCCTCTTCTCAAAAATGCAGATCCCATGTCATGAGAAAACACCAGAAAAATATTCAATAGAAGGACATCGTACAGTGTACCTGACTAGTACTCCTCAAAGGTCATAAAAAGCAGTCTGAGAAACCATCAAAGCCAAGAAAATCCTGAGGAGACACAACGATAAAATGTAATGTGATATCCTCAATGAGTTCTGGGAATCGAAAAAGGAAGTTAGGTAAAAACCAAGAAAATCTGAATAAAGTATGAAGTTTTAGTTAATAATAATATATCATTATTGGTTCAGTACTTTTAGCAAATGCATCATACTAATGTAAAATGTTAATGATAGGGGAAACAGTTTGTGGCGGTGTATATGGGAACTCTTTGTGTTATCTGTTTAATTTCTGTGCAAATCTAAAGCTATTTTACAAAGTCTATTAAGTAAAAAATAAAGCTATGACTCTTTTTTTTTTTTTTTTTTGAGACAGAGTTTTGATCTTGTTGCCTAGGCTGGAGTGCAATGGCACGATCTTGGCTCACTGCAACCTCTGCCTCCTGAGTTCAATGAGTTCAAGTGATTCTCCTGCCTCAGCCTCCCAAGTAGCTGGGATTACAAGTGCCCACCACCATGCCCAGCTAATTTTATATTTTCAATAGAGACAGAGTTTCGCCATGTTGGTCAGGCTGGTCTTAAATTCCTAACCTCAGGTGATCCGCCCACCTCGGCCTCCCAAAATGTTGGGATTACAGATATGAGCCACTACACCCAGCTCCTATCCATGATCTTATCCTAAGCTCATCCAGGAAGCCAATTCTTCAGTTCAAGTCTGAAGAAGGAAAAAAACCAACATCCCAGTATGACAACAGTCAGATAGGAGAAATTTCCTCTTATCAGGGGGAGGGTTGGCCTTTTGTACTTACTATTTATGCCTTCAACTGATGGGATAAGGCCCCCCCTACACTAGGAAGCCAATCCCTTTACTCGTGCAAAAACACCCTCACAGAAACACGTTTGACCAAATATCTGGGCAACTTGTGACCCAGGAAAGTAGACACATAAATTAACCATTACGATTGTCTTCTCACATACACCCTTGTTTATAAGAATCAAATAGGATAATTAATGTTGTAGAACCTTGTAAAAACATAAAATGCTTAGCTGTCGAATGAATGTTCAGACTAATGAAAAACTACTTCTTTTTAATCCCAACCTTTTCCACTCACATTATTTAGGAATTTTAGATGTTTCTATGTAGTCACCCGAGTTTGTCTTGTATTATCTTCCCACATGCAGTATTATCTTGTATTATCTTCCCACATGCTGTATGGGAACAGCAGCATGAGGTATCCATGAACACGGGGCTTGGCCCTCCCTGCTGTGTCTCTGATTGCCTAGGTCTCTCTCTCTGCCTCTGCTCATGTTGTTTCTTGCATCTATTTCTGTTATTTCTAGTTTGCACTCCAAGCTCTTGGGTTCCTGCTTGCTCTTACCTCTGGCACAAGACTGACTTCGGCTTCCCCACTTTGTGTTCGTCCATACTGTACATGGACTCCGTTCCTCTCCATGCCCCAGTTCTCCCTGCTCTTTGCCTATTTCATATTATTTCCGGGGGACCCATCTCTGATTGGTGCCTCCTAGCCAATATTTTGGCAGGCTCTTCTCACCTTCAGTACCCACATTTGTTCTTTATATTTTGTCAGGGGTCGACTCTGTTTCTTTTCCTCCTAGAGGGCAGACAGGAAAAAAAGGAAGAAAAGGAAAGAGGATAACTTGGCCTCTCCATAACTATGCTGCTGTGATGCTGGGTACCAGCCCTCAGACTGTCTCAGGAACTCTGTACTCGAGTACCCAGGAGACACACTGAAGTCCTGGCTGGTGCACAAGTGAGGAAGGATGGCCTCACTTTTCTCCTGGGTTGGATGGCCTCACACATCTGATGTCATTTCAGAATAATTTACTTTCTGCTAGCTGCTCTGGTTTTCAAGTAGGAAAAAGTTGTCACCCTAAATGACTCACATTTGTGACTCTTCCTTTTGGATTGCATTCTTAAGAATGTTCCCATCCTGCTTCATTTGGGTTTCAGCAGAATCCTGGAACCAATAGGTCTAAGACTGGAGATTAACAGCATAACTAATATCAGTGTCTAATAAGTGGCCAGCCTTCCCAGTGGCTCTGCCTTCAAGTCTGTCCTTTAAGCTTGGGAGTCTGGCTCACTTTAGACCCCAGACGGCTGCTCATGGTTTTCCTAGCAGCTGCTAAGTGTGCAAATGAGAACACTTTCATGAAAATACTTCTATGGCCTCTACTCTTATCTCAGAGAGAAAATGCTTATCTCTGAGTCTTATATAATTCAAATGAGAGACCTGTATAATGTGACTCTCTTCTTTAAATTACAGGGAATCAGTGGTCTGTCCTTCTGAAAGGTCCTCTGCATCTGCCTGAATGAAAATGATGCAAAGTGAGGAATGTCTAATGATGCTTGTCACTAACATGCTCTTAGCATCCTTATCAGGCAGGGCAGCCAGCAGGAGCCTCAGACATTTCAGATATTTTCGGCCCTTGAGATCTCCTTGAGGTGCCTACATTAATTAGTCTATTACATTCACATCAAATAAATATCAGGGAGAAACACTTTGGTAAAAGGAAGGTTTTGGAACTCTCTCCAATGGATGAGAAAATGAGACTGAAAATGCCCACCTGTTATTATTTATGGATGAATCAGACTCTTTATGCAAAGAAGATTATAAGAATGGCTGCTTTTTTTTTGCAGAATACTTCTCAGCCTGAAGGCTAGATATCAATTTGTGGGATTTGAAAAATCTGTGATTGTGACTAATTTGCTGATTTATTTCTTTCTGCTGTGCCTTCTGGAAACTAATTTTAAACCTGTAAAACAATTAGTTCTCAGGAAGCTCCTCAACCCCTCCAATTGTTTTATCTGTGAAGGCTGGTTTAAAAGTATAACTACTAGCCATGTTTAGGGGGCAGCAAATTTTATTCATTTTCAGGTCCCTACTGCAAATCTTTATACGGAGTGTCACTGTTGGTGATTACCCATTTCCAGGGGCTACACGCTCCAGGAGCTTCATTATGGAGAGGGTCTCTGATATGGGTTAAGGACAAAAATCAATGCTTAGGGATGCATGTGAGGCCATCTCTCAAGGGGAGGTATTTTAGAAGAAAGAGGAAGACAGGAAATCTACAAATCTACATGAAACCATGAGGGGCAAATGCTTTCTTGGAATTCTCTTCCTCATGGTGCATTTTAATGTAGTTGGTGCAATGACCTTACCCTTGCAAAGATGTAAGGAACTGGGTTGGAGCTGAGAGGGAAGCAGGCATAGGGCAGGCTTCTAAGACCCACCTCTAATCTAGGCAAACTGCTCCCTCCTCACAGATCACACGCATAGGCAGCCTACCAGGTAGACATCAAGCTGAGCTTTGGCCCCAAATCCCTAGCTAGTGTTTACAAAGCCAAGGACTTGCCTGGGATGCCTTAGGCCTGTAGAGAAATGTTGGCTCTGACTGTGGTAGGTGATTGACGAAAGCTTAGAAATGTCAGGGTCTTGGGTGCCTCAACCAGCATTATTTAACATCTCTTAGTAAAGCTCCATACATTTACCGAGTGATGGGATAAGGCTTTGAATCTGAGAGGTGAAGTCTGGTTGTAATTCACATTTGCTGTTCTCCCACTAGACCATGCATTACTTGCACCTGCCCTTCTTCCTGAATCTTGGCATAACCTTTTGATACTCATGGTGGAGGGAAATATGTCACCAAGTTGGCAGAAACAATTTTCATATTTAAAACATATGACAAATTTCCACTTTGTCTAAGTGCCGTGTTTAGGAACTCAGCTATTT
>NW_012110252.1:2778520-2782443 GCF_000951045.1 Mandrillus leucophaeus
TAATTTACTTTCTGCTAGCTGCTCTGGTTTTCAAGTAGGAAAAAGTTGTCACCCTAAATGACTCACATTTGTGACTCTTCCTTTTGGATTGCATTCTTAAGAATGTTCCCATCCTGCTTCATTTGGGTTTCAGCAGAATCCTGGAACCAATAGGTCTAAGACTGGAGATTAACAGCATAACTAATATCAGTGTCTAATAAGTGGCCAGCCTTCCCAGTGGCTCTGCCTTCAAGTCTGTCCTTTAAGCTTGGGAGTCTGGCTCACTTTAGACCCCAGACGGCTGCTCATGGTTTTCCTAGCAGCTGCTAAGTGTGCAAATGAGAACACTTTCATGAAAATACTTCTATGGCCTCTACTCTTATCTCAGAGAGAAAATGCTTATCTCTGAGTCTTATATAATTCAAATGAGAGACCTGTATAATGTGGCTCTCTTCTTTAAATTACAGGGAATCAGTGGTCTGTCCTTCTGAAAGGTCCTCTGCATCTGCCTGAATGAAAATGATGCAAAGTGAGGAATGTCTAATGATGCTTGTCACTAACATGCTCTTAGCATCCTTATCAGGCAGGGCAGCCAGCAGGAGCCTCAGACATTTCAGATATTTTCGGCCCTTGAGATCTCCTTGAGGTGCCTACATTAATTAGTCTATTACATTCACATCAAATAAATATCAGGGAGAAACACTTTGGTAAAAGGAAGGTTTTGGAACTCTCTCCAATGGATGAGAAAATGAGACTGAAAATGCCCACCTGTTATTATTTATGGATGAATCAGACTCTTTATGCAAAGAAGATTATAAGAATGGCTGCTTTTTTTTTGCAGAATACTTCTCAGCCTGAAGGCTAGATATCAATTTGTGGGATTTGAAAAATCTGTGATTGTGACTAATTTGCTGATTTATTTCTTTCTGCTGTGCCTTCTGGAAACTAATTTTAAACCTGTAAAACAATTAGTTCTCAGGAAGCTCCTCAACCCCTCCAATTGTTTTATCTGTGAAGGCTGGTTTAAAAGTATAACTACTAGCCATGTTTAGGGGGCAGCAAATTTTATTCATTTTCAGGTCCCTACTGCAAATCTTTATACGGAGTGTCACTGTTGGTGATTACCCATTTCCAGGGGCTACACGCTCCAGGAGCTTCATTATGGAGAGGGTCTCTGATATGGGTTAAGGACAAAAATCAATGCTTAGGGATGCATGTGAGGCCATCTCTCAAGGGGAGGTATTTTAGAAGAAAGAGGAAGACAGGAAATCTACAAATCTACATGAAACCATGAGGGGCAAATGCTTTCTTGGAATTCTCTTCCTCATGGTGCATTTTAATGTAGTTGGTGCAATGACCTTACCCTTGCAAAGATGTAAGGAACTGGGTTGGAGCTGAGAGGGAAGCAGGCATAGGGCAGGCTTCTAAGACCCACCTCTAATCTAGGCAAACTGCTCCCTCCTCACAGATCACACGCATAGGCAGCCTACCAGGTAGACATC
Organism: Mandrillus leucophaeus; assembly: GCF_000951045.1. NCBI lineage: Eukaryota > Metazoa > Chordata > Mammalia > Primates > Cercopithecidae > Mandrillus > Mandrillus leucophaeus. Next base: position 2,780,002 of record NW_012110252.1, read on the forward strand.
AAGCTGAGCTTTGGCCCCAAATCCCTAGCTAGTGTTTACAAAGCCAAGGACTTGCCTGGGATGCCTTAGGCCTGTAGAGAAATGTTGGCTCTGACTGTGGTAGGTGATTGACGAAAGCTTAGAAATGTCAGGGTCTTGGGTGCCTCAACCAGCATTATTTAACATCTCTTAGTAAAGCTCCATACATTTACCGAGTGATGGGATAAGGCTTTGAATCTGAGAGGTGAAGTCTGGTTGTAATTCACATTTGCTGTTCTCCCACTAGACCATGCATTACTTGCACCTGCCCTTTTTCCTGAATCTTGGCATAACCTTTTGATACTCATGGTGGAGGGAAATATGTCACCAAGTTGGCAGAAACAATTTTCATATTTAAAACATATGACAAATTTCCACTTTGTCTAAGTGCCGTGTTTAGGAACTCAGCTATTTCAAACGAAGGGTATACTTAGTCGTAAGCTGAGACACGTGTCCACCCTGCAGAGTGGCTATAAGTACTTAACATTATATTGAGTTTCCCTAGCGTAGTGAGTACTGCGTGCTATTAATCCCATCTCAAGTTTCATGTGATGAAGGAAGTGAGACAGGACAACAAATCTGTGGAGCTAATTATTCAAAAGGCACACATGTTGAAAATGATAAACTGAAAAACTTAAAAATAGGGTTGAAGATAGTAAATAGAGATCATAGATAATTACTGGCATAACTGGGTTGTTAGGGACATTCAGGAGACAAAATTGTTAATATGGCATCTGCCATGTTCCTTCACAATACTCTACAGACCCTTTCCTGGGCAAGACGGACCATATGGACCATGAGTCTGACCATTTGATTTTGTATTTTGAGTCTTTATGCCATACACAGTGATTTAAAATACTTATCTACAGAAATATATATACACATACACACATCTGCATATGTTAGTAACTAGAAGAAGACCTATTTATCTGACATTCTCACGTCAGATAAACCTGAGGTTCTTAAGTGTCCATTTGGATGAAAGCACAAATTCTTTCTCATGGCTCTCACAGACAACCTAATAACTAAATCAGATTTCCTTCTTTTCCTTGGTCTCTGTAGGAGGTGGTGATAACAGGTAGGACCTCCTAGAAAAGCAGCAGAAGAGAGGAGGAGGAGAAAGAAACAGATGCTAGAGAATTCACTTCTGTATCCTTCAAACATTGTCTGCAGGACAGTCCTCCAAGTGGTCTTAGACTGACCCAGATCTCCTTACTTTCTTGCTCACAGTTCTCCAGAATAACTGTAGAATGAGTTGGGAATGTAGCATTCTGAGATGGGGGAACTGCCTGAAAGAGTGTGGGCTGTTTCTATTCCTCCTAGGGAATATAACATCTTGAGTTAAGGAGGAACTTCCCAGGATAGCCCAAGCTTTGTTTCTGCCTTGCTGGGAATCAGGATGACCTTCAAAGACTTGCCTAATGAGTCCTGTCTCCCCTGAGGTTTGTCCACGACGGCAGGCTGCATTTCAGGGGCACTCAGCTGTGGTGCAAGTGGGACACATGCATTGAGACTCTGTCTGCCCTGGAAGCCTTCTTGAGCCTTGCGGGGCCAGCACACATGGCTCCTAGGCTTGTCTTATGCTTTGCTGCAAGTACTAAACCCACTTCATATAACTTGCTGTGTATGAATATATTCTGTCTCACTGGACTCAAGTGAGTTGGTAACCAGTGCACAGGGAACCTGCTCTGTAGTGTCCTTTTCATGATAAAAATGAGCCTGACTTTCATTTAAGTGGTTAATAAGCCTTCTTCAAGATTAAGCAGCCCTTCTTAAGTAGTTCACTCTGCTATGCATCTAGAAGGCTCGCACCTAGCCAGGTAGGCAGACAACAGTTTATTTTCCTACTCCTAAAATCCATGAATCCTTTGATCTCATCTGTCTCCATTGCTTTCTGAGTCCAGATATTGTCCTAACCACCTGCTACCCAGCTAACTGCCACAGCTGTTTTTGGTAATACTCATCCTGACATCTGGGAGGATGGAATTCAACTTTTGCCCTCAGCTGTGTGTGTTCACAAATGTGGACCAGTTGTGATGGCCGCAGTGGGGGCTGACCACAGGGTGGACCTCATTTCAGGGTTTCTCTGATTTATATGAGGCTGTTTCCCACCACACTATTCTTAGAGGTTCGCACAAAAACATGGCAGGTTTGGAAGACTTGGTTGTTCTAGAATTTCAATTTTCACTTTTTAATGAAGCGGCCCAGCTGTGGAATTAGATTAGTCTTTGGAATTTTATGGTGTGTGAGGTTTAAGAAATCAAGGGAATAAAGCAGAAAACACAAAATAATTAGCTATGAATTCATCCTCTTGACTGTATCCTCAGTGGGTATGTAAAGGAAGATGGGTAACTACATTCAGCAGCAGAGGACCAGGATCTAGCCCAGCTACTTTCTGACTCAGCTTCTGCTTTGAGTAATCAC
>NW_012110252.1:2782493-2785764 GCF_000951045.1 Mandrillus leucophaeus
TGTTTCTGTCTTGCTGGGAATCAGGATGACCTTCAAAGGCTTGCCTAATGAGTCCTGTCTCCCCTGAGGTTTGTCCACGATGGCAGGCTGCATTTCAGGGGCACTCAGCTGTGGTTCAAGTGGGACACATGCATTGAGACTCTGTCTGCCCTGGAAGCCTTCTTGAGCCTTGCGGGGCCAGCACACAATGGCTCCTAGGCTTGTCTTATGCTTTGCTGCAAGTACTAAACCCACTTCATATAACTTGCTGTTTATGAATATATTCTGTCTCACTGAACTCGAGTGGGTTGGTAACCAGTGCACAGGGAACCTGCTCTGCAGTGTCCTTTTCATGATAAAAATGAGCCTGACTTTCATTTAAGTGGTTAATAAGCCTTCTTCAAGATTAAGCAGCCCTTCTTAAGTAGTTCACTCTGCTATGCATCTAGAAGGCTCGCACCTAGCCAGGTAGGCAGACAACAGTTTATTTTCCTACTCCTAAAATCCATGAATCCTTTGATCTCAGCTGTCTCCATTGCTTTCTGAGTCCAGATATTGTCCTAACCACCTGCTATCCAGCTAACTGCCACAGCTGTTTTTGGTAATACTCATCCTGACATCTGGGAGGATGGAATTCAACTTTTGCCCTCAGCTGTGTGTGTTCACAAATGTGGACCAGTTGTGATGGCCGCAGTGGGGGCTGACCACAGGCTGGACCTCATTTCAGGGTTTCTCTGATTTATATGAGGCTGTTTCCCACCACTCTATTCTTAGAGGTTGGCACAAAAACATGGCAGATTTGGAAGACTTGGTTGTTCTAGAATTTCAATTTTCACTTTTTAATGAAGCGGCCCAGCTGTGGAATTAGATTAGTTTTTGGAATTTTATGGTGTGTGAGGTTTAAGAAATCAAGGGAATAAAGCAGAAAACACAAAATAGTTAGCTATGAATTCATCCTCTTGACTGTATCCTCAGTGGGTATGTAAAGGAAGATGGGTAACTACATTCAGCAGCAGAGGACCAGGATCTAGCCCAGCTACTTTCTGACTCAGCTTCTGCTTTGAGTAATCACATGCTGTCTCCGGGTATCAGTTGCATTTCCTATCAAGGGGCATGTTGAGCTGGACCTTAGGAGTTTAGCTTGGGAAACCATTGTCCAGGAGCCTTCTGAGCCTGCTCAAATTGAATATATAACTATGGATTTTCTTTTTGGTTAGAGGCGAGGGGATGAGCGTTCAAAACTTTCATCAAATTCTGAAGGATCTGTGAGCCTGAAGGATCTGTGAGCATGAAAATATTATGAGCCATTAAATTGTATGCTCCCTATGGTCCATTCCAGCCTAGATGTTCCAGAATTCCAGAACATTCTATAACAAGGAGAAATTGACCTCAGGCTCAGCTTATACTGTCTGCCTATCTAAACCAATCCATGCTGACCTCTGTCGCCTCTAATCTCCTATATACCTTAGTTAAATAATCAATTATTTACTAATTCATCAAATATTTACTAGGAAATCAGTTAACACATGTAGACTGAATACCTATTATGTGTGAGATAATGTCAAATCAACAGCACGTAATAAGGCGACATGCATTTTCCGAACCTCTGTTATACTGTCAGTACTATTGAGATCAGCAGAGTTTAATTTTGGCTGGATTTAAGAAGCATTGGGAAGTTCTTAAAGTTTTCCTGTCCAGGCCTCAGCCTAGACCTGTTGCATCAGAATTCCCTGCAGTTGGAATGGCAGTATTTCTCCCCTCACCCCTCATCTAATTTCAAAATGTAGCCAAGGTTAATACTTGTTGATTGGAATGCTGATCTTTGCCCCACAATGACACAGTCAGGTTAAGAAAGCCGAAGAAACAATTAGATAACCCACACATAGTTGTTTACTTATTTATTTATTTTTTTCTTTTTCTTTAAGTTCTGGGATACATGTGGAGAACATGCATAGGTATACATACATGTGCTGCACCTATCAACTGGTCGTCTAGGTTTTAAGCCCCACATGCATTTGGTATTTGTCCCAATGCTTTCCCTCCCCTAACCCCCCACCCACCGACAGGCCCCAGTGTGTGATTGTCCCCTCCCTGTGTCCATGTGTTCTCACTGTTCAACTCCTACTTATGAGTGAGAACATGTGGCATTTGGTTTTCTGTTCCTGTGTTAGTTTGCTGAGAATGATGGTTTCCAGCTTTATTCGAGTCCCTGCAAAGGACATGAACTCATTGTTTTTTATGGCTGCATAGTAATCCATGGTGTATATGTGCCACATTTTCTTTATCTGGTCTATCATTGATGGGCATTTGGGTTGGTTCCAAGTCTTTGCTATTGTGAATAATGCTGCAATAAACATGCGTGTGCATGTGTCTTTATAGTAGAGTGATTTATAATCCTTTGGGTATGTACCCAGTAATGGGATTACTGGGTCAAATGGTATTTCTGGTTGTAGATCCTTGAGGAATCGCCACACTGTCTTCTGCAATGGTTGAACTAGTTTATACCCCACCAACAGTGTAAAAGCGTTCCTATTTCTCCATAACCTCACCAGCATCTGTTGTTTCTTGACTTTTTAATAATTACCATTCTGGTTGTTTACAGCTATCAAATTGCACCAGTGCTTCCCAGTGCATTTAGAACAAAATCTAAACTGTGGCTGCCAGTTCCTAGGTGATCTGGCCCCTGTTTACACTTATTCATTCATTTAATTAAATTTATTGTACATCCTACATGTGCCAGTCAAATGTCTTAAACAGTAAAGACAGAATAAGTCACACAAGTTTCTTGCTCTTTGGAGCTTGCATTCTTGTGGAAGAGACAAACGATTATAAACCATATGTAAACACATGTATTGATAAAAGAGTCTCAAAGAGTGATAAGACCTGTTTGGAAAACAAATCAGGATAGTGGACCTGAAGTGGAGGAGTGGTGATGAGCTAATTTAGGGTGACTGGTCAGGGAAGTTCTTTCTGAAGAGGTCTGCTTGCCCTTGAGGCTTCAATGCCTAAAAGGAGAAAGTCGTCTGGAAAATCTGGAGGAAATGACTCTAGGCAGATAGAATGGCATGTGCAAAGGTTCTGGGCAGGAATGAACTTGGCACAAAGTCCCTGGGGCTGGAGTGTAGTGAAAAGGGGAAGAGTTGAGGATGAGGGCTGAGGTGGGCAAAGGCTAGTTGTGTAGGGCCTTACAGGCAGGGTTCTAATTTCGTTTTAAATACCCTGAGAAGAACTTGTACTAAACGCCCTATCTCACAGTTGAGCATTTATCATTAAGCATTATTATTATTTTTAT
>NW_012110252.1:2786870-2790068 GCF_000951045.1 Mandrillus leucophaeus
GTAACCTTTACTATACATTGTTTTAGTTTTCCTGCATTTCATGTGTTATATAAAGTGACTTCTTATAAACCACAGCTTATTTTGCAGGACGGATTTTATGTTAAGCACTTAAGATATTCCCACTGCATTTACTATTTCCCTGTGTTCAATGAATCTGTTTTTTATTCTCATCTTTTTTGATCAAAGATGAAAATGTTCAGCAGAACCATATTTGGCAATACATATCTGGTATTTTAACAAGTGGCAAAGTGGCAAAGTACTTTTGTTAAGTGGAAAATAATTCATTAAGAAAGAGAGTGAAATGAAATGTCAAGCAGTTGAGGACATTTCAATATTGGAAACTGTGAATGCATGACAGGGGCAGAGGCACTCATATTTAATAAAAATGTTGGGCCCCCACTTAAAAACAAGAAGCAACACCGAATCAAACATACATTCTCATCTTGCAGGAAAATAAACAGATCTGAAACTCAGTAGGTCTGTCAGTACGAAAAGTTACTTTCTTTTTGTTTCTCAATGGTGACGCCTATTCATTAAGCTTTTATTATATAACATACATCTTTTACTATAGCTCACTGTGTTTCAATTAAGTTTTAGCTGCCCTCCATAAAGCCTAATGCAAGCTAAAGGTTTCCTTTTATTCCTTTATCTTTACTGGGCACCAAATCTAAGCTATCCATCAGTGCTTTATACTCAGTTCCTGAATAGACATTTGTTACCCAGAACTTCTTCCCCAGTTTCCCAGAGTTCTTGAAACATTCAGTGCCCTTTGAAATACTTTTAAATCCAAAAATATAAACCTTTCTGCCAGAACTGATACTGCCACAGTGCAACCACTGATCGCCTGCGTTTTCGTTTTTGAAACATCATTAGACAATGGATTTGAACAGAAATGGAAAATTCATCCAACTTGCTGGGTTTCACTCCATGGTGTTTTGTCATTTAATGGCTATGTTTAGCAGCACAGAATTTTCCATGGATGTCAGAAGTCTTGAGACCAGAGGTAGAGTCATAACTTAAGGGCATCTTATTGCTTCAGAGCTGATGATAATATAGAAATAATTCTAAAAACTAGAAATAAAATTTACAGCTATTGAGTGACCGTATGATAAACTGGAAAGTTCATGGACTGGGGAAGCGAGTTATCTCTGTCCATGTCTTCACTTGTCTTTGGGTAAGTATTCTATTACTTTTGCCATCACTTTTAATGGCAAAAAACTGCAATTACTTTTGCACCAACATAATAGGTCTAATTTTCCTCATCTATGTTTCCCAAGGGTCCTTTGAGCAAATGGAAAAAAGAAAGGTTGTTTCTCATGTAGGATCCAATCCAGGATCACATTTTGCATTTTGTTATCATATTTCTTTGATCTCATTTTACATGGGACATTTATTCCATTTTTCCTTGACTTTCATTATCTCGACAATTTGAGACGTACAGGGGCTTTATTTTATAGATCTTTCAGTTTGTTTTCATCCTTTCCATATGATTAGACTTGGGTTTTACATTTTTGTAATGTAAACTTCAGGCAGCCATAGAAGTGATGTTGTGTTCTCCTCAGTGCATCAGGTGAGGAGGCACGCCATGGCTATATCCTGGAGGTGGCGAGGTTAACTTTGGTCACTAGGATAAAGTGGGAACTTCCAGGTTTTCCTGAAATAAAATAATTTGTTTTCCCTTTTTAGTTAATAAGTATTTTATAATAACATACTCTGACACCCTGTAAGTATTCTATTTCTCATCTTAGTTTTCCTTATTAGTGTTAGCGTCCAATATACACGTTTTAGAGGCCCCACTAACTCCAAGATTCTCTTTGATTATGCTTTAGGCATAATTGTGAATATGTCATTCATCAGCCTAAAAGTCTTCAGTTGTTTCCCTTTCATAGAGCAAGGTGTACCCTCCTCAGCACAGCATGGAAGGTTCTCACAACCTGGCCACATCCAACCTTTGCAGCTTTACACTTCATCTACAGAAGCCTAATCAGATTGCTTTTGGTTCTCAAGACTTGTCATGTGCTTTCTTGCTCCCCTTGCCTTTGTTCATGTATAGTGGGCTGAATGGTGCCCCCACAAAGATATGACCACATCTTGTTCTCTGCAACCTGTGAATGCTACCTTACTTTGAAAAAGGGACTTTACAGATCTTATAGCCAGTTCCTTGCTATCCAAAAGGAACTTGAGACAAGAAGATCATTTTGTATTATTGGGTGGGCCCTAAATTCAATAAGAAACATCTTTGTAGAAATGAACTATACGGAGATTTGACAGAACAAGAGGAGGAGGCAATGTGGTAGAGATTGGAGTGGTGTGACCACAAGTCAAGGAATGCTGACAGCTATAAGAAGCCAGAAGAGGAAAGGACAGATGCACTGTTAGAGCCTCTAGAAAGAGCAGGACCCTGCCAGCACCTGGGTTTTAGACTCTCGGCCTCCAGAACTGTAAGAATATAAATTTCTGTTTTTCTTTAAAAGACATCACTATCTGGTTATTTGTTACAGCAAACACAAGAAACTAACTCATTCTTCTTCCTCTGCCTGGAGTGCCCTTCTGACCTCATTTACTGGCTGAAATCTTACTATCTTATTTATCTTTAATGACCCAGCTCATGCATGCATCCTCACAAAGCCTTCCATGATCTCTCAGACTTAGTTTTCTCTTTGTATTGGATAATAACCTGTACTTTTCTCATAGATTTGAAGTCCTTGGTCTTGCTATCCAAAATAACTGGCTTAAAAATCTTACTTCTGCCTTTTGTTATACATAGATAGATGGATGGAAGAAACTTAACCTCTCATCTATAAAATGAGTCAGATAATCATATCAATTTCTCAGAGTTTTTGCACACACAAATGCTGTGATATACGTAACATGCTTGGCATAAAGAGAACATTCAACACTGGTAATTATCATTATCATCATAGTCCTTGGTCCCTCCTTCTATGACATTAGAGTTATTTGATCACCTCTCTTCTGCCCTACTAGACCACATTCCTCTTGATGGACTTGATTGGGATGTGATCATCTTTGTGCCTCTCCCCTTAAAATGACTGTCATGATTATTTTTAGGTTGATAATCCTCAAGCCTTTAATAAATTTGATTTTGCAAAAATGGCTATATCTCTTAGTTTTGTTTTGTCTTCTGAAACACAGAGAGAAAACTGTACCCAAGTTGTCTTCAAGGCCTCTTCCAGCTCC
>NW_012110252.1:2790118-2819921 GCF_000951045.1 Mandrillus leucophaeus
CTTTCATAGAGCAAGGTGTACCCTCCTCAGCACAGCATGGAAGGTTCTCACAACCTGGCCACATCCAACCTTTGCAGCTTTACACTTCATCTACAGAAGCCTAATCAGATTGCTTTTGGTTCTCAAGACTTGTCATGTGCTTTCTTGCTCCCCTTGCCTTTGTTCATGTATAGTGGGCTGAATGGTGCCCCCACAAAGATATGACCACATCTTGTTCTCTGCAACCTGTGAATGCTACCTTACTTTGAAAAAGGGACTTTACAGATCTTATAGCCAGTTCCTTGCTATCCAAAAGGAACTTGAGACAAGAAGATCATTTTGTATTATTGGGTGGGCCCTAAATTCAATAAGAAACATCTTTGTAGAAATGAACTATACGGAGATTTGACAGAACAAGAGGAGGAGGCAATGTGGTAGAGATTGGAGTGGTGTGACCACAAGTCAAGGAATGCTGACAGCTATAAGAAGCCAGAAGAGGAAAGGACAGATGCACTGTTAGAGCCTCTAGAAAGAGCAGGACCCTGCCAGCACCTGGGTTTTAGACTCTCGGCCTCCAGAACTGTAAGAATATAAATTTCTGTTTTTCTTTAAAAGACATCACTATCTGGTTATTTGTTACAGCAAACACAAGAAACTAACTCATTCTTCTTCCTCTGCCTGGAGTGCCCTTCTGACCTCATTTACTGGCTGAAATCTTACTATCTTATTTATCTTTAATGACCCAGCTCATGCATGCATCCTCACAAAGCCTTCCATGATCTCTCAGACTTAGTTTTCTCTTTGTATTGGATAATAACCTGTACTTTTCTCATAGATTTGAAGTCCTTGGTCTTGCTATCCAAAATAACTGGCTTAAAAATCTTACTTCTGCCTTTTGTTATACATAGATAGATGGATGGAAGAAACTTAACCTCTCATCTATAAAATGAGTCAGATAATCATATCAGTTTCTCAGAGTTTTTGCACACACAAATGCTGTGATATACGTAACATGCTTGGCATAAAGAGAACATTCAACACTGGTAATTATTATTATCATCGTCTTTGGTCCCTCCTTCTATGACATTAGAGTTATTTGATCACCTCTCTTCTGCCCTACTAGACCACATTCCTCTTGATGGACTTGATTGGGATGTGATCATCTTTGTGCCTCTCCCCTTAAAATGACTGTCATGATTATTTTTAGGTTGATAATCCTCAAGCCTTTAATAAATTTGATTTTGCAAAAATGGCTATATCTCTTAGTTTTGTTTTGTCTTCTGAAACACAGAGAGAAAACTGTACCCAAGTTGTCTTCAAGGCCTCTTCCAGCTCCAGTAGCATCAGCCCATAAAGCTCCTGATAACAAAGCTGTTCTGTCTTTGGGGAACACAAACATATTGCCTGTTAGTCATGGTACAGCAGGATTGTCTGTGTGCTTGTGTGTCAGCATGTGTGTATGGATAAATGAGAAACAAAGACCAAACAGCCCAAACAGAATAAGATCTGCAAAGGTGGACCATGGGCTCTTGGATGTTGCTGTGCTGCTCTGGTCTGTTCTGACTTTGGAGATGAGATACTACTTCTGGAAGTAATGTTGCTTTTCTAAATTTAAAAATTAGTACTATTTTGAACATCATTATTAAGGGCACTTGCTCTGGATTTGAATTGCCTTGGTTCACATCTGGCATCTCCTTATGATGAGCTATGTGATCCAGGGAAAATTACTTAGCTGTTCTCTGCCTCAGTTTCCTCAACAGCAAATTGGAAGTTACAGGTGGCTTTGGGGTGGTTTAATAAGTTATTGTGGGTGCATAGAACTTGTAGCATAAGCACTCTGTGAATGTCAACTCTCATCATCATCATCACTACCATCACCATCATCATTACCATCATTACCACCATCACCATTATCACATCATCATTAATACATCATCACCATCATTATCACCATCACCATCATTATCATTACCATCATCATTATTAACACATTGTCACCATCATCACCATCACCATCATCACCACCATCACCGTCATTATCATTACTATGATTACCACCATCACTGTCAACACATAGTCACCATCATTATCATCACCATCACCATTTTCACCACCATCACCATTACCATCATTACCACCATCACTATTAACACATTGTCACCATCATCACCAACATCATCATCACCACCATCACCGTCATTATCATTACCATGATTACCACCATCACTGTCAACACAGTCACCATCATTATCACCATCACCATCACCATTATCACCACCATCACTATTAACACATTGTCACCATCATTACTAACATCATCATCATCATCACCATCATTAACACCATCACCATTAATACATTGCCACCATCATCATCACCACCATCACCATCACTATCGTTGCCAACATCACAATAAACACATTGTTACCATCATTATCACCATCACCATCATTATCACCACCATTATTATCACTGTCATTACCATCATCACCATTATCACATCATCATCATCATCACCACCACCACTTTAAAATCCATGTGTACTAGATACTGAATATGGTGAGCACCACTTTTTGGTTCATAAATTGTTTTCTGTTCACAAACTTACCATATCTCATTGGGAAGGTCTAGTTTCTCCTCTTCAATTCTTATTTGCCTTTTCCTCACCAACTCAACCTGTACCTTTAAGGCTCATCTGTATAATTGGAGAGGCAGACTTAATGGGGGGCGGACAGATAAAAGAAGCTCTTGTCATTAAAATTTGCTGATCATTAGATGTTCTAACAATGTAGTATACTTCAATGTAAGAGAACAATGAGGCTGACTTTTTGCTTCCTGGCTAAGCTGCAGGGAAACAGGACAGGTCTCAAAATTCAACTGGGAGCAACTTGCTACAAGGCTCCTGGTCTACCCATTCCTACCGCTAGATAGCGCTGTATCCATAGTTTTAGATTCATCGTCGATTTATAAGAATGAGAGCAGCTCACAAAATATACAAAGAAGTTTCTCAGCAGGATTACTTGGTGTGAAAAGGTACCTCCCAGGATTAAATTAAGAGCTTTTAGAAACAGTTGGTGGATGGAACAATTTAAACCTTTTCTGCGTTTTTAAAATTCCCAGTAAGATGATTAGCCAGCAAGCAGAAAATTGGTAAAATTCTTCTGAAAGAGTGCAGTTATTGCATTAGTACTCTTAATAAAGAAGCGACCATTTTTTTTTCGTCCCTCTCCCTCCCCCTCACCTTCTAATCCTGAAATATAATGTTGCTACTTGGGCAAATGGAACTTTGAACTTATTTTTTATAATGGCCAGTAAGTGATACCAACAAAATGGTATGGATTAGAGTAATACCTAAATAACTGGAATGGATTGAGCAATTAAAGTCACATGCCTTTATGGTTTCCCTTTTGGGTCAGAAACAGCCCCTGGAATTTGTGAAACAGAAGATCATAATTGCAAAAGTAATTTAAAAAACATAGAGTATCATTAAACTATTAGTACTTTTTTATTACATTGTTTTCATTCAATATGTGGGAATGGCCTATTGAATTGTTATCTTGACAACTGACAGATAAAGTTGTTTCTAGATGAGAAAATAACTACAATGAGAGAGTATGAGGAGAGGAAGAGAGAGAATCAATGGTATCTCCAAATGAATTAGATATTTTGGGGCAGAGAAATGAGAAAGTCATTGAAGAAAAGATGAATCTCTGATTTCTGCCCTTGAGAATTTACACTCTAACGAGATAAAACATCACCCTCTACAAGGAAAATGTGGTAAGATATACAGAAGTATATGCCACTTAATTTAGGGCAAAGTATAGAGTGTACCTGTTGCTAGTAGGCTGCATTTTCACCTGATTAAAAGGAAACATGAAAAATGGCAGAGGATGAATGAATTTCACGTTTGGGAAAATGGAGGAGAGAGGCACATTTGATGAAGGCTGGGTGGATGGCATTTTGGGGAAACTGTGTGTCGGGAGAAAATTGCACTTCTTTAAGATGCAGCCATGAAAGGAAGAGCAGATGGGAGGAGATGTCCTGCTGAAATTATGAAGTTTCCAGAGCAGATTCTAACTTTAGGGTAAAAACTGTCTTGTCTTGAGGAGGCCAATTTACTTTTAGAATTAGGAGTATTTTTTGCTCACCATTGAGGAAATCTCAGTCGAGTTTTGTTTTTCCCTCCTAACCCTCTCTTTTTAAAAGCATGATGCCTCACACATAAAAGTACTTGCTCAGGATTGAAGAGTTGGTTGAGTGCTCAGTGACTCTTGATAAAATAGATTTTCTTGGCCAGGTGTGGTGGCTCACACTTATAATCCCAGTACTTTGCCAGGCCAAGGCAGGCGGATCAGTTGAGGTCAGGAGTTCGAGACCAGCCTAGCCAACGTGGTGAAACCCTGTCTCTACTAAAAATAGAAAAATTAGCCAGATGCGATGACAGGCACCTGTAATTCCAGCTACTTGGGAGGCCGTGGGAGGAGAATCGCCTGAACCTGGGAGGCAGAGGTTGCAGTAAGTTGAGATCATACTACTGCTCTCCATCCTGGGTGACAGAGTGAGACTTTGTCTCAAAAAGATTTTTTTTAGATACAAGATTCAGGATAATTTTTTTTTTTCAAATTTATTTCTTCCTGGTAGCTCACATTTAGGACACCAGTGTGGAGTGTTGCAGTTGAGAACCAGGGGCACAATTGTTAATGGAGGTAAAGTGCAAGGGAGGAGCCAACAGAGAGCCGGGCTTCTGCCTTACCCAGCTACAAGACCATGATACATCCTGTCCTCTAGGTCTTAGTTTCTTCATCTGTGAAATGGAAATAATATTACCTCATGCCCCCAACCGTATGGTTGTGGAAATATAAATGAAAACCCTCTGAGAAGTGAAGAAGGTGAAGCAAAGATGATTATCATCTTTACAAAATGCTATGATAGACATTATCAACATCATCATTCAGATGCCTCCTGCCAATGTCTTTAGAGAAATATTCATCTCAGCTTTGGAGCGAATATATTTTCTCATTCTTCGGGTACATAACCTAATGACATTAGTGTTTACTGAGTACTTACTACATACCAGATACTGTTTGAGGCCCCCACCCCTTTTTTTCTTCTACCAAAGAGCAAAAGAGATGCAAAGGTCCATAAATATACTTTTTAATATTTTTGCCATATGATTATCTTTCTTTTTTCCTTTTTTAAAGGTGGAGAAATACCGAAAACCAGTGGTAAGAAAGGCTTGATTGTAAAATTTTTTAAAAGTTTACAATAAACACATCGTTAGTGGTGTTTAAGTGGTAAGAAAGACGTGATTGTAAAAATTTTTAAAAGTTTATTTGGGTGCTCATTAAAGGTATCCAATTACATCATTGCCGAATGAGTCAGCCCATAACAGCGTGGTGTTTCCTTCAGCACCTCAAGGCCGCACATGGTCCTTTAGTGGCCTCCTGGGTGCTGTCTGGGTCTATCAGTTTAAGCTGGCAGTGCCCTCTGGACTAGTCAGAGGCAGCAGCAGCATCAGAGGCGGTGGCTGCTTTACATGTGGCTGCTGTTTTGAATGTAGCTGCTGGTGGATTTTAAGTATTCTAATTAATTGCACTTTTTAATTGTGCAAGTTCTCCAGGGTTTCCGGAATGAAGAGCATTGGTTTTGGAAAAGGAAAATCAACCACCAGCTGTTCTATCTAGAGTGGGTTATTTTGTGGGTCAGCTGCACACCACTTTTAGGAAGTGCTAAGGGAGGGAATTTGACCCCTGACTTTTAAGCTATAAGAGGGAGGGTTATCAGATTTTTGCTACAGTCCAAAGTCAAGGTCAAAAAACTGTGTTGTAATCAAACATTAAAGAAATCTAGAAGTAGGCTCGGGCAGTGTTGGGAATGTCAGAATTGGTGATTCTAGAAAAGTCACTGAACACTGGGAAGGCAGGAGTCAGGACGTCTGAAGGTCAGCACTCAGGGTACCCGGGGATTGTCACAGCCCAGGTTTGAGGGCTGGAGCTACGTGGGGGCTTAAAATTGGACCAACTGAGAGAGAGTCTCTGTGGGCCTTAACTATCTGCTGGACCTGGTCCCCTTGGTGGGCAGGTAAATTTGCACGTTTGCCTTCCTGCCCATCTACCGTGCCCTTCAAGCACGCTCCTCAAAATCAGTGGCTCATAGAGGCAGGGGAGGCTGTAAGGAAGAGCTGCTTTTTAGGTACTCCTGAGGCTTGATGCAGCCATCCTCTGCTTGGAACACCATCCTCCACCCTGGTGTCCAAGTCCTAGACTCATGCCACAGTTCCTCTTCTAGGCAGCTTCCCTGTGTCCTCTGGGCCTCGTGGGTCCTTGCCCCTTGTGTCTACAGTGGCCATGGGATGTTCTTTTGTAATGATTTACTGGTCTCACTACCCTGAGACTGCAAACTAGGAGGTGGGCACCCCTGTATGGGACTTGGTGCTTGACACAAAGCAGGAGCTCAGTCAATGTTGGCCGAGAAAATATGAGGCTCTAAATAAGGGTTTTCAAAACTTCTATCATTTGGATGCCACCTTCCCAATGTTTGTCATGTCTGAGGACCCCTTGTGACTTAACTTGGCATTTTTCCATCAAATTGATTTTATTTATTTGTTTTTATATTGAGGTAAGTATACATATGTAATGTACCATCTTCACCATTTTTAAGTGTACAGTTCAGTGGCAATAAAGAAATTCTTCTTCACCAAATCGCTTTTTAAAAGACCTACCCTTGTTTTAAAGCACTAATATCTGTAAAACGGCAGCCTTGCTCTACTGGCAATGATTTTTCTTAAGTATGTTAAAATGAGTGCGGTCAAATTCATGCACAAAGTTGCATCTGAATAGTCTTCTTGCACTCCACGTATGCAGCATCCACGTGCTACAGGATCTGTGTTGTGACCTAATTCCCTTGTCCTGCCACCACTGACAGACATCACCACCACCTTGCTACTGCCACAACTGCCATTGGCCTGTCCACCCCTGCTGCCCACCCGCTCACTCTCAGCTGCCCTCCATCCCTAGGCCTTGTTGCCTTCCTCTGTCTAAAGTGAATCTACTCAGCCTCCTCTTTCCACATGGCCTTACTCTCTAGGGCCACGATTCTATCTGTGAGTGGTGGATTTGAATCTGTGACAAGGTATTAAAGATTCATAAGGTATCACAAATGAATGTCAATCGTGGGCTCCAGAAAATAGAATTTGGAGCATTGGTAGCAGATCCTTCAAGGAAGAAATTTGGACCGGAGGGACCTTTTGGCGTCTCTCACTTTTGGGTGAGATATGTCTTGACACTTTATTTAATTGAACATTATTTATCATATGATTGCAACCTTCTCCATTTCAAAGTGAAATCATCCTAGCTCCCGTAACTTTTCCGTTCATTAGTTATTTTGAATCCCTCTTTTCTGAATTCTCCTTATTTTCTTCCCTGGGATGTTTTGGGTAGAGTAAAGCTGGTGAGTTGATCCGTGACTTTGGGGGAAATGAAAGATTCAGCACCTGGGTTTGTGAGTGTAATTGCACAAGCTGCTACAATTGCACAACTACAAGTGTAGTTGCTCACACACTGCTATGTACAAGAAACATACTCAACGGCTCTACAAACACTAGAATCAGGAAGGCCACTGGGATAAGCAGGTCCTCTGGGGCCATGAGAGCAAGTTCAAATCTCGCCTCTGTGAGTTTCTAGCTCTGCAGCTTTGTCATTGCTCTCTGCTTCTTAGCTTTTATGGTATGTATTAAGTTGTGGCAAAAGTAATTGCGGTTGCAAAAGTAATGGCAAAACCGCAATTACTTTTGCCCCAACTGGGATTCCTTGGATAAAAGAGGAATAGTGATATTTTCCATATCCTAGTCAGGCAGGCTTATTGTGAGGAGTCTCATGCCTATACACCCTCCAGGAGTGCACAGGCAAGGAGGAGTCTCAAGTGCACATCCTTATGCCTGTGCCGGCCTCATCCCAGAGTGCCTGACGCAGAGCCTAGGTCTGATTGTGCTGTCAGTACTGACTGACTCGCTTGAGCCCGGCGAGTCTCTCCTCTCCCAGACTGAGGTTCATCTTATCATGAGGGAGCCTCTATGGAGGCTTCAGACACTGTGTGAAATCCAGGGAAGACATCCAGGATTCCAGAATGCTGCAGACCCTTACGGTATGTACATGACACATGGATGTGTGCAGTTAACATTGACTGGAATATGTCTCCCATCATTTGAATGAGGTGAAGCGAACTTGCAATGTTTAGCTGTTGCATTGTAAGGTCTCCTTGTTTTGCTCCCATTGCTTTAAAAAGTCTGCAGAGCAGGCCCTGAGCCAACTTCTTGGTGGTGTCTGCCAGGCTTGTCTGAAAGCCAAATATGAGCCTTCTGGGCCAAGAGTGGTTTTTGGCCCAGAGAGGCCACAACACCTCGTATCCAACAGGGAGGGGAATCCGCTGCCCATAAAACTCAGTAAAAAAAGAACAAAAAGAGACATTGAAGTCAGTATAACTCAGAGAGAGTTTCAATGGAGTCTGGCAGATAAAGGCTCAAGTTCTGGAATCTTAGGTCGGATTGTTGTCTCCAAGCACAGAGGTGACACTCCCACGGACTTAGTGACCTCATTTTGCTCTGGAGGGACATGGATAGGTATCACAAGACTCTCATCTGACTAGGTCTGAATGGCAGCCTCTGTTTAAAACAGATATCTGACAGGGCCAGCCAGGATGATGTAGGATGTCAGGAGAACCCTGACAAGGACAGGGGAGCCACTCAGACAGTGCTTGCCTCTGTGACGGCTGGAACCAGTTCCATGTGTCCAGAGGCTTGGTTTACAAGATTCTCATTTCCCCTTTCCCTACCCCCAACCAAAATGATGTCACTGTGATAAATAATCACAATGAGCATCCTTGCCTGCATAAATCTCTCCTTGTGATTTGTGCTTGGTTTGGAGCCTTTGTCATCACAGATCACACCTAATCCGAACACATGCCTAAACTTAATTCTCGATCTGCAATGTTATTAGTGAATTATGTTGGTTGGAGACGAAGGTAATATATTGTCAGCAGGCTAATCAGCTGGAGGAGGGAGCACGGGTGTTCTCATAGGACTCGGATGAAAACAGGATGTCTAATATTTCAGCAAGTGCTCCTCCCCACACACCCTCAGCCATCACAAAACCCAGCCATTAGGGCTGCTACTGGAATCTTGGCACATTCTTTCTGACTCGTTGCTGGGAATCATTTGTAAAGTTCTGTTGTGGCAATGTACTAGAATGATACTAATCATGTCCAACTCTGTTATTTCTTTCACGTGAGGGACTCTGTGTTAGTAACCAACTCAGAGCTCATCACAAAAATCAATTTATTTCTCTCTGTGGCTTTAGGATGAAATTTCTTCTTAAAAATCACACACTTTGATTACAGTTGACCCTTCTCTAGTCTTGAGATAAACTCAGACCAGAAACCATCAGTCTGAAATATATTTCCAGGATCATTTCTTGGCATGAGTTTATCTATATAGAAAAGATTGAATGAGTGTGCTTCGAAGGAGCATTAAATCTGTCTTAATACAAGAGGTTTAATGACATGAAATGGCTATTGTGCTTTTCTAATTAAAAGTTAGGGGGGCTAGAAAATTCTTGAGCATAGTAACAAATAGTAACAAAAGATAAACAGAGGGAAAGTGAAGTATCACGCTTTGGACCCTCAACCTCGTGGTGTACCTGTCCCAGGAAGTAATTGCTACCTGATTCTTTTTGTCATTGCAAAGATAGTCTATGCATATAGAATGTACTGAAATGTAAGCTCCATGTCCTACATTTTTTTCTTGTTCAGTACCATACCTCCAGCTTCCAGAATAGTGCTGGGCATGTAAAAGGAGCTCAAATAATATTTGTGGAATAAATGAATAAGCAGAAATGCCAACACGCATACACACTCACACATGGTAGTGTGCTACATAGGCTGCTCTGTACCTTATTTGTTCATTTAATATATTTTACAGCTATACCTAGGGAGTTGCCTTATTTTATCAGCGATTGCCTAAATTCCATTGTATGAATGTTTTATAATCTCTTTCTACCAATCCACTAATAATGGGGATTTCGATTGTGTCTTTCCTTTCTCTATTGAAAACAAGTTGCAATGATATCTATGTATTTATGTCTTCATGTACATTTTGTCTTCATGTAAATTTATCCATAAGATAAATTTCTAGGCCAGGCATGGTGGCTCACGCCTGTAATGCCAGCACTGTGGGAGGCCAAGGCGGGCAGATCACCTAAGCTCAGGAGTTTGAGACCAGCCTGGGCAACATGGCGAAACCCCATCTTTACTAAAAATACAAAAAAATTAGCCGGGTATGGTGGCACATGCCTGTAATTCCAGCTACTTGGGAGGCTGAGGCATAAGAATTGCTTGAACTTGTGAGACACAGGTTGCAGTGAGCCAAGATCATACCACGGCATTCCAGCCTGGACGACAGAGTGAGACTCTGTCTCAAACAAAACAAAACAAACAAACAAAAAGATAAATTTCTGGTTAGGTTGAGAGTATCTATAACATAATTTCTTAGAATTACTTGGTCAAAGTAATTCGTGTATGAAACGGCTACTTTCTGAGTAACCATTGTAAGCTCTAAGGAGTTTTCTATTTTCATTTAATGCAAAAGTTTTCTCCCTTTGCCTGGCACCCTTCTTCTGCTCTTTAATTAGAGGATTCTTTGTTAGTTTTCCTGAACCCTCCTAATGTCACCACCTCTATAGAAGTTTTCATTGACCCCTCTAGGCAGAGTTAATTGCTACCTGCTTTGTATCCTCTTATCACTGTGCACATATCTCTATGCACATATCTCTACATTAAATTATTATTTACTTACATGCCTGTTTCCCTAACTAGACTGAAAATTTCTTGATGAGTAGGGTTGTGTCTTATGTCATCTCTGTATCCACAACAACCAGCACAAAGCCTGCCTTATAGCAAGTGCTACTACTAATGATTTGTCCAATGGTGAATATGCCCGGGAATTTTAGTGGCATATTCACCATTGGACAAAGCATGATCAGTTCTTGCTATAAGGCAGGCTTAACGTCAATGTGGAGAGCAAAAGTTTAAGTGTTCTTTAAGGCTGAGACTTTGACAATGGTGGAAAGGGTGACATATGTGAAATTAGTCCTGTGAGATTCAAAAATAAGAGTGGAAGGTTAGGTAAGCATTGCATCCCAGGTGGCCAGGGGAGTGTCTGGACAGTCAGTTCAGGGGAATAAGAGTCAAGTGCACAGCCTGCCAGTAGGTTACATTTACGCAAATGGCCTGGAACCTAGTGGACGCAGATACAAAGTAGAATATGAATCTAGCCAATTACTTGAGCAGAACAGATGGGATGAAAACAAGGTTGGGAATTAAGGTGAGTTGTCTGGGATCCAAGGAGTGTTATCCCCAAGGATTGAGTGTAGTGGCATGGGTTCAGGTCTGGTCCTTTCAACCAGAAGAAACAAAAGCATATTCCAATTTGTTGAGAGAAGTGGATGCTTTTTGAAATGAAGCTTATGGGGCATTAAATGAAACAGAGATCTCCCAGGAGCTAAGAAAAGTTTATTAGTTGTCTAATGCTGTGTAACAAATTACCTGAAAACTTAGTAATCTAAAAACAGTAAACATTTGTTATCTTATCGTTTCTGTGGCTCAGAAATCTAAGAGTAGCTTAACAGGGTCGTTCTGGCTCCAGCCTTCTCATGAGGTTGCTGTCAAGCAGTCATCCCCAGGCTTAACTAGTAGGATTTGCTTCTAAACCCACTCATGGGGTTGTTGGAAAGCTTTAGTTCCTTGCTGGCTGTTGACTGAAAACTTCTTTTCCTCCAGGTGAGCTTCTCCATAGACCACCTGAGTGTCCTCATGACGTGGCAACTTGTCTGCCCCAGAGTGAGTAATTCAAAAGAGAGAACCCAGGACAGAAGACACAGTCCTTTGTAACCTAAGTCTAATCTTACAATCCAACAGTCTTTTATAACCTAATCCTTAAAGTGGCATACCATCACTTCTGCCATATTCTGTCTATCATTCATACCAGCCCTGTGGGCAGAGGCTCCACAAGGGTAGGGGAATCGTTGGTGCCATCTGGAAGGCTAGTTACCAGAGAAATGAACTGAACAACATCTAGACCTATGCAACTAGAACTAGAAGACTGTAAGATAACAAATCTACTTTTTTATGGACTCCCGGAGGGACTGTTTGGTCTTTTCGTACGGCATTGCTGTTACTTTCTGCACATCTATTCCATCCTCTTCTAGTTTTACTCCATGGACTCGCTCTCCTCATTTCATCAGTTGGCTAGTACACAGTCCCATAAGGACTCTCTGCTTCCATCCAACTCATGCTCATATAACTTTATTTCTCCTTCCTAACTGCTAAGTAAGTATCTAACTTACTTACATCTAATGTCCAACAAGAGAAATCTAATTGTGTCAGCTTACCTTTTCATGTCCAATCATAGGTAGAGGTCAGCCTCTAGTAGAAAAACAGGTGGGTTGAATGCCCACTTCCAAGCCATCAGTCATTTTTAGGGGCTGGGATTAGGTGGGATTCATGCAATAGGAACCCGGTAACATAGATATCTAAGGTGGGGGCCAGGTCTCCTAGAAGCCCCGTGGACAGGGCAAACGCTGACCAACATCTTTAGTGATTAGGAACACAACTGCTGGAGCCTGCCACAGTAGGGCCTGAAACTTGGTCATCAATTTACTAGCCATGTTTCCTTAGGCAAAGTATATATCTCATCGCTATAAAGTTGGTGTAATAATAATAGTATTGTACTTGATAGCACTGTCACAAAGGGTAAATGAGATTATGCACATAATATCCTTGGCACAGTGCCAGGAACATAAAAACTTTCAACAAATGATAGCTTTCGTGTCTATTGATAGAGCTTATTTTAGGTGATATTTCTGGGAGCCAATGGAGGGAGGCAGAGGAGGTGTCTCTATCAGTTTCATTCATTCATTCATTCAATAAATATTTATTAATGATTCTTCATTTCTGTTGGAATATGCTTTTTGGTAATAACATACACATCAAAATTGTACCTATTGTTGATTTGTTATCATATTACTCACAAAAGCTGTTTCAAGCTTTTTTGTTTTTAAAAATATTTTAAATATAGATGCCCAGTTCCCCAAGAACAGTCTCTCAGTCTTCATGGATGACATCTTTGTCTCCTTTACCAAGAAGAAGTAACAATAGGTAATGGAAAATACCCTGGATTTGGCACAAGAAGATGTCGATTTGAATCTTGGCTCTGCCTCCGATTGGTTGGCAAGTTACTTGTCTTCACTGAACTGGTTTTATCCTCTATAAAATGGTTGCAATAAAACTCACCTCACCTCACATTACGGAACATAGGGTGTGGTGCTTAAGAACAAAGACAACGAAGCCAAACCACTGGGTTCAAGTTCCAGATCTGCTTTTCACAAGCTGACCTTGCACAAGTTACTTAACCTCTTGGTGCCTTGGTTTCTTCATCTGTAACATGAGATGACAGTACTAGAAACATGCCCATAGGGTTGGGCTGGGAGGACTCAACTGGCTGATGTAAAACACATAGGATGACCTGGCACATAGTAATTGCTACATAAATCTTATTTATTTTTGTATAGTTTTGTTCGTGTCTCTAAGAACCAATAACATTTTACCAATTCCATCAGAAATGGAAGCAAAACAATGAATAGATATTCAGAGGTTGGAAGTTATAAGTTCCTCATTCTTATCACGTCTCTCCAAGGAGTGTTTTTCATCATAGTCCTCGCTCTCTTGTAATGTCAGGAAAACATATCCCATGCTGCTACTACCTTTCTTTATCTCTCTATCATTAGCTATTCATGAAAAGGGAGTCACAGTTACACTTCCTTTTTGACAATTTCCAACTCCATTGACCATTGAGTCTGGCTTCTAGCCTTCTGCCTGCTGCTACTCACTACCCCACTTTCTTGAGCCTTGTAGGACACCAGTGGCCTCTTTTGCTGGCACAGTTTAGTTGACTGACAGAGCTTGCTTCCTGTGAATACTCATCTTTAATTCTGTCCTACACCACTCCCCTTTGAGATAAATTTGTATCATTCTCTTCTTTCTTGTTTTTAAAATGCTATTCTTTGGTTGTGTCCCCTTAGTTCCCAAGTCTGTCCTCAATAATGTTGTCATCAAATATTTATCCTTTCCAATGGTTTAAATTATCTTCTCTGTGAAGGGAACATCCAAATATGTAGATCTGGCTCTAACTTCCCTTTCTGTGTTTGAGTCCTGTGAGTTTTAGATTCCATGTGTCTGAAACCAAATGCATCATGCACCTTTCAACTGAACTTCTTAGGCTTCTTTTGTGAATAGCTCCACCCTTGCCTTGGGCACCCAAGGATCAGAGTCACCCGCTCTTTGTTTCATTCAGCGATTTCAACACGATTGTGTGACAAGCATTATGCTAGACTTGGAGAATACAAATATACATCCATACAGCCCTTGGCTTTAAAGATTAGGAAGAGGTAGGCATGATGGTAGAGGATATGGTGAGTGTGGCAGGGTCTTCAGGGAGGGCATGGTCTGCTATGTCTGGTGAGGGGCAGTGCTCAGAAAAGACTGCAAAGAAGAGGTGAAGCTTAATTAGAATGTTAAAGGTGGGAAGATTTTCAAAAAGAGGGAGGAAAATTCAAACAAAGGGGAGTTTGAGCCAAGGCAAGAGGAGAGAAACAGCCAAGAGCTGTCAGGACCTGAGAACCTCCCCAGCTGGGCACTCTGCCAGAGGCCAGGTTCCCCGCAGGCTTACACAGATAGGTCTCTGGCATTTGTCCTTGCCTCTCTTTCCCCAGTTCCCTGTTCAATCCTTCATTGCTTTATTATTGTTTTGATTTCATTACTAACTTTTTATTGTGAAACATTAAAAACACATACAAAGGTATATGGTTTAATGAACTCCCACACACCCATCATAGGCTTAGTAATATAGTCAATTCTATATTCCCACCCATTAGTATAATATTGACTCAAATCTTACTCATTATTTTATCCACAAACACTTTTAAAAGGTGAGGAAATTTTAAGAAACATAACTGAAATGTATTATTTTTTAGCTCAAATAAGGAAATATTGGTTGCTTAATAGTATGATATACCTAAATCTCATAAATGGTTTTATTATTCAAAATTTATTTTGACAAAGATCCAAATCAAATCACATGTGTGATGAGTTGATAACATTTTTAAGTGTCTCTTAAACTATAGGTTCCCCATCCATTTTTTTTGTTTCCCTTGTAATTTATTTGTTAAAGAAACCAGGTCTTTTGTCCTTAGATTTCACCCCAACAACCTCAATTTTGCTAATTGTATCCCTGTGGTGTCAGCAGAGCTATTCCATTGTCCATTTTATTTCATGTAAATTGGTTGGTTGACCTATAGATTTGATCTATAGATTAAAAGATTAAATTATTTTTTGGCAAGACCACCTCATGGTGGCATAGGGGGCACAGAACATGGACTTGTCTGTTTTCTAATAGTTATTGATGCTTAGAATGACTCATTCATAAAGAGTAGCAAAACAGTGCTTTTCTGGTTCTATCATTTCTTATGTACTTGCAGGAATACCTCTATAAAGATAAAGTTCTCTTCATTTAACGTTTGGGTTCTTACTGGTACATTTCACATAGGAAAGATTAGATAAATGTATGATTCTTTCCCTCACTTTATCAGTTGGTTTCCTAGCATCTTCCAGGAATGACCAATCAGCGTCTTTCTTTTTAAAATCACTGAAATTATGGATTTAATATATGTGATGTGTTTCAACTTACTGCAGTTAATGTACTGATTTGATACTTGAATTTCCCTGCATTTGGCCTGTGGTCATTTCTCCGAGTTGCTCTGAGTTCTTTGTACAAAAACCAGTCATCCTTGTTATCTGACATAATGAGATATTCTAGACTCATCTTCTTTACCTTCTGCTCTGGTCTTGAAGCCAGCCACTTGTCCAAGGACTGTTGAGTTCTTTTAGTGGAAAATCTATTTCAAGACCATAGTTTGACTACTAGGGTTCTTCTTTACATTGAACCTCAACTGTTATAGCAGACTTGACCTCCTGGCTTTTGATTCCTATAGACTGCACACGTGCTTGCTTTTGCTGCCAGATCCTCTAGAAGCAGTCAGGTCCCACTTGCATGTAGCCATTTTCACTGGCCTCTCTGATCTACCAGGTCCATCAGCTGGTCATTCCAAATGTGCTTCTCAGCCTGGCCCAACCTGAAGTCCTACCTGCAGCTTTGCTTCTCCCCTGCACACCCTATCATGTACTGGCCAAGTGGACCCACTAATTGTTTCCTGTTCATGTCTCTTATTTCCCTACCTCTGAGCTTTTGTTTATGCTCTTCCTTCACTAGGATTACCTTTCCTCTGTCTCTATGAATATGTCTTTAGATGTCCCTGGGGGCATGGCTGATTTCAGGTCTGGGTCAGGAAATGTATAAGCCCTCCCTTAAATGCCACCTCTCTTTGGGGGCTGGCCTCACCACCTCATAATGAAAGTCATTCTTTCTCTGAACTCCCATAACTCTGTCTCATGACATAGACATATTCATATTTCCAATGGGACCATGAATTCCTAGAAGGTTCAGATCCTGGCTTATTTATTCTTTAAATTCTCAGTGCTTGACACATAGCAGATACTCCAATAAATGTCTGTAGAATAAAAGAGCCCATAAATGACTAAATGAATAATTTATGTTCTGCGGTATTATAATTAGTAGATTCCTATGTTGTTTTCACCTAACCTCAATCTCACCAGACCATAATCTCCCTGAAGGCAGGAATAGGGCATCCCCACCTTTATCTCTCTTGTAGTCCCTAACACAATGTCTGGCTCAGCTTAGGGTAGCCACTCAATGCATACTGGTTGAGTTGAATTTATGCCAAGAAAGAGGATTTTACATCCAAAGACTCATTCTTGCTTTAGCCTACAAAGATTTGAGCTTTTGACCTGCTCTGTTCTACCTTAGTAACAGGGGATTTTGGAGCCAAAGGAAACCACAATCCTATTTTTCCAGTTTTGCCATTATACAATTTGGCATCTGCCAGCTTAGCATTGCAGTTTTCCCCCTTTCTTGCCCTCCCCACCCTGCCTTTTTTTTTTTTTTCCTCTTTGAAGCATCCTGTATAATAAAGGCTCTTCTAGGCTCGTTGCAAAGTCTCAGTGTGGCAGTAAAAAAGTTTCCCAGAATGCAGTCCAAGAACAACCAACCAGTGACCCTGCAGATGATAGCACAAAAATGCTATTGACAAAAGATGGTCAGAGAGCAGTTGCCTTTATTTGGACAGAGTGAGGAAAGAACTCCAAGTGAGTCTGTTAGCCAAGCACACCCTGGGTGTTCTATTGCTCTTTAGGGGAGTGTCACATGCCTGTAATATCTGGAGCCAGGGAAGGGATCCAGAGCTCATAGCAGCTGCACAAGGGACTCCTGACCACAGATGTGGACATGGGTGATACTACGTGTACCAAGTCACTCATCCTGCTGGCCAGAGTTGGGCTTGCATTCCATAGGCCCATGCCCTTTCTGCCATACCAATCTCTCCTTTCATGAGGAAGCCCAGGGGTGTGTGTGTGTGTGTGTGTGTGTGTGTTTTCCTAAGGAGATCTTAAAGTCACAGGACATAAGGGAACCTGGGTGTTCTGAAACCTTCTTTCTAGTTCTTGTTCTTTCAGTAACTAGCTGTGAAACACTGAACTAGTTCTCTCACCATTTTTGTTATCAGTCTCTTTTACCTACCAAATATCTAGTTTTCTAGATCCCTTCAGTTATCTCTGAAGTCCTTTCTAGCTTTGAATATCATTTATGACTTTCTTGCTGCTGGAAATTCAGCTGATTTAGGTAATTTCTAAAGGAGTCTTTAGAATCTGGTGGCTGGTGATTGTAAGGAAATCAACAACTCTGGAATCTTTTTTTTTTTTTTTTAATTATACTTTAAGTTCTGGGATACATGTGCAGAATGTACAGGTTTGTTACATAAGTATACACATGCCATGGTGGTTTGCTGCACCCATCAACCCATCATCTACATTAGGTATTTCTCCTAATGCTATCCCTCCCCTAGTCCCCAACCCGCCAACAGGACCTGGTGTGTGATGTTCCCCACCCTGTGTCCATGTGTTCTCATTTTTCAACTCCCACTTATGAGTGAGAACATGAGGTGTTTGGTTCTCTGTTCCTGCGTTAGTTTGCTGAGAATGGTGGTTTCCAGTTTCATTCATTTCCCTGCAAAGGACATGAACTCATTGCTTTTTATGGCTGCATAGTATTCCATGGTGTATATGTGCCACATTTTCTTCATCCGATCTATCATTGGGTTGGTTCCGAGTCTTTGGTATTGTGAATAGTGTTGCAATAAACATATGTGTGCATGTGTCTTTATAGTAGAACAATTCATAATCCTTTGGGTGTATACTCAGTAATGGGATTGCAGGGTCAAATGGTATTTCTGGTTCTAGATCCTTGATGGGGTTTTTTTTTCTTGTAAATTTGTTTAAGTTCCTTGTAGATTCCGGATATTAGTCTTTTGTTAGATGAATAGATTGCAAAAATTTTTCTGGAATTTCTAAAGGAGTCTTTAGAATCTGGTGGGTGGTGATTATAAAGAAATCATCAACTCTGGAATTCTCAACTCTGAATTAGAGGACTCTTCTCAACCAGTAAGATTTTGAACACAAAAGGACCGCTTCCCAAACAACAATCCATGGCATAAGTCCTTGCCTTTTTGCTAACCTATGAAGGCTCAGCCCTTTGAGCTTCCTCCCACATAGAGAAAACATGCATTTATGCTAAGGATATTCAAGTTTCTTATGTAAAGAGAAAGATGTCTGGCCACCTAGGGCTAATATGAAGAATTAAGCTCTTTCCTGAACTCCTTGAGTATTCAATTTAGCTAACTGAGGTTTTGTTATTATACAAAGAAGTTTGGGAATTTCCATTCCCAAAATGCCTCCTCTGCTAAGCATGCTTTATGTGTAGTTCCCAATTGAATTCTTATAACATTTCTTCCTGGCAGTTATTATTTTCCTTAATATACATATGAACCCAGTAGAGAGAAGGTGTTCACTAAAATGTTCTTATTGAAAGAGAAGGAAAAGAGGAAAGTCAGGGGAGAAGAGGAGAAACGACATGCTTAAAGTGAAGTCATTTGCTCAAAACCACGTTGAATACCATGCTTTGAAGCCAGATTTATCCTATTCCAAGTTTGGTGTTTTATTTCCTCCTAATCATTATATTCAAAAATGCCTGCTGATACCTCCTTTGTTCCACTTAGCATTTTCTGGGTTATGTCATTGAAGGGTTGTGTGAAAAATGTTTTCTGTGAGAGGAATGAGATGAGAAGCCCTCGTCTGTCTTTCCCATGTCACACTGGATGACTTGATCAGAGTAACTTTGCCTTCCAGCTGGGTTTGAAGCAAAGGCACTCAGAATAGTCAAATCCTGAGAAGGTTCTGGAAGAAAGGCCAGCAGCTCAGGCACCTGGAAGAGCATCCCCATACATGTGTCATCTTGTCTTTGTCAGGAGAGAGGCCTGGAAAGAGACAAGATGTGTCCCCGGCCATTTCTGCTTGTCTGTATCCTGCTTTGGGGTGATGTGTTGTAGCTCTATCCTGTGCTGTTAATAAGCTGAACATGGCTCATTTCCATTATGTAATAAAACCGAACTCTTGACTAGAGAAGTATGGTTTTGATTGGCACTGCTGGGCTTTGTTCTCATAATCTCTTCCTTCTGTTTGCTGCTGACAATAAATAGCTTGATTTTTCCCAATGTCCAATTCCCCCCTTAGAAGCAAAAGACACTGGCACTCCATTACAGGTCATGGTGGTGGTATAGGGGGGTACACATTTAAAAGCCATCTTTAATTATTGTTGCTTAGTGATGTGGGCCAGAGTTTGTTTGTGAGTTCAATTTTAGTGTGAATCAGTCAATATTTTTTTCATGGCCGTAGGCTATACTTTCAGTCTGGGCCAGCTGGCTTGCAACACCATGAGGTGTGTGTAAGACCAAAATGCTAATGACTGGAGAGAAACTCTTTGTCTCTGTCACTGAAGTCACTTATTTCACACGCTTCTCTGACAGAGACCCTTCATCCCACATTCCTTCCACACTGATTGACATCTGGGAAGGAAATGCTTTCTTTCTTAAAGAGAAAACAGAATGCTGAGAATAATATTCAAAACAGTTAAGGGGTTGCTGGTCCATATGGCCCCCATTCTGCTCCCCATTCATCGTCCCCACCCCCCAGTACTACCTCCTCACTGGTTTGGTTTGGGCCAGGGCTCAGAAGGTGGTGTTACTTACTCTTCAACACTTTGGCACAAACACGGAAGAAAATCCTTACACTTTAAACTTTTTCATGCCGCCAAAGCAAGAAGGAGCTTTCCAATCATTTGAATAGAAGGCAAAGGAAGACTAAAGGTTATTTCCTGACTGCTCCAATTTGTTCCCTATTGCTCTGTATTCCCAAGGACCCACCTGGCTATGGATCAGGAAAATGGAAGAATCCCCATTTTGGCATTTCCGTCTTGGTCAGCACTCAGTCCAGCTGATGATTCTTTTCTGACCTTACTGCCACTGTATACCTGAGGATGGTTTTCCAGCCTTGAAATCCCATCTCTTAGGGTTTTCTTTACACTAGATTACTTCCCTGAGGCAGACTTCTAGCTATTTTACTGATGCCCTTTGACACTGCTCAAGCTCTCAGCTTTGGATTTGATGCAACCTTCTGGAGTTGGGTCCACTTAGGGTTGTACATTTCCCCTCATCCCTGAGCTCTTATATTTGAACTTCTGGTAACTGATTTTCCCAATCCTCCAATTCTGTAAAAAAGACTGGGTGGGGCTGGTCTGGCTGGCCTTGCTCTCTAGGATTGGATTGGAAAGTAAGAGGGACAACCGTGTCATGTAGGGTAAGAAGGTGAAGCTTAGAACCAAGGTTGTAATGGCAAGGAGATCTGATTCAAATTTTAGGAGCCACAGGGTGTTGTCAGGCTGGGTTAGCATTTCAGAGGGAAGAAGATGAAAATGGGAAACAGTGAGAAGGAACAAAACGATGGCACAGCCCTAAGGACTGCATGTTCCCTATATGCCCTCACCCCTGAATTTTGTACATTTCAATCAGCATTCATATGGATGAGGCAGATCCATTTACAGAGAATAGGGCAAGATGTGCCTCCAGCAGGTAAACCCATACTTCTGGGTCAGATCATTGTTGAACTTAGGCTCTTAAAAATAATTTTTAATTGATACATAATAATTGTACATATATATGGGGTCATGTGATATTTTGATACATACATACAATGTGTAATGACCAAATCAGGGTAATTAGGATATCTGTCACCTCAAACATGTATCATTTCTTTGCCTTGGGAACATTCCAGATCTTCTCTTCTAGATATTTTAAAATACACAACAAATTTTTGTGAACTACTGTCATCCTTCTGTGCTATCAAACACTAGAACTTACTCCTTCTATCTAACTGCATTTTTGTGCCCATTAACCAACCTCTCTTTGTCTTTTGAGATGGAGTCTCGCTCTGTCACCAGGGTGGAGTGCAGTGGCGAGATCTCTGCTCACTGCAACCTCCTCCTCCTGGGTTCAAGTGATTCTCCTGGCTCAGCCTCATGAGTATCTGGGACTACAGGTGTGTGCCACCACACCCAGCTAATTTTTTTTTCTTTTTTTTTTTTGAAACAGAGTTTTGCTCTGTCACCCAGGCTAGAGTGCAGTGGCACAATCTTGGCTCTCTGCATCCTCCGCCTCCTGGGTTTAAGCAGTTCTCTGCCTCAGCCTCCTGAGTAGCTGGGATTACAGGCACCCATCACCATGCCTGGCTTTTTTTTTTTTGTATTTTTAGTAAAGGTGGGGTTTTACCAAGTTGGCCAGGATGGTCTTGATCTCTTGACCTTGTGATCCGCCCACCTCGACCTCCCAAAGTGCTGGGATTACTGTCACCAACCTTTCTTTATCCCTCGCTTTCCTCTCTACTTCTTCCCAGCCTCTGAACTTGGTTTTGACACTGTGGTTTAATAATGGGAAGAGTAAAATCCTAATGAAAGCACAGGCAACCACATATAATATCTATTTTCTTATTCTGGGCACCTCAAAGAACTGGATGAGAAGAATATCTTTTCTTCCCTTTCTAGATGCCAAAGTCTTGCTCTAGTTTTCTTTAGCAGTTGACTTTGTCAAACTTACTCCAACAGAACAGCCTTTTGTGTATTTTTTTCTGCCAAATCCCGTTGGCCTCTGAACTAAAGCAAACTCCACTGAATGTTATTGCTGAATAGCTCACGGCATGTTTACGATATGTATGACTTTCTCTGGCTGACCTCACCAAAGGGGCTGTTGCTTAGCCAGGGACCCATTTAGAGTGGCAGGGGATGAGAAATTATAGACCGTCCAACCTAACCTCAGAGGTAGGCAGATCTGAGAGACATTAAGAAGGAATGAGATCACAAAACATCTGGAGAAATATGAACTGACAAAAACTAGCCATTGTGGTTTTGTAAAGGGTAAATCTTGTTTGACAAATGTGGTGGGAAAAAAGAGAGAATGCAGGAGATAATGTAGAAAGCAGAGGGTTTTTGAGACAGTAGGCATAAACTATTAGGATTTCCAAAAGGCTTTTTGACAAGGTGTTGTTAAATGGGTGCACATATTGGGTGGCACCTCCAGCCTTCCCAAAGGGGAGAGCCTCAGTCATTGCAATAAAGAGCTCAAGTCAAGTGGTAATTATCTTCTTTCTTTTCCTAAGGGCACTCTCTTAAATCCTCAATTATTATACACTTGGGTAGTGAAAATAGAGCCAAGTAAGCCTGTGTTGTTTAAGACCTCCGACTTTTTCTGCAAGGTGCTTTGAGTAATAGGTTGGCTTTGGAACATCTACAAAAGCTATTCTGGAAAGACAGCTGAGCCACTTGACTATGACCATCAAGCCATCAATGAAATAGATTTCTAGTCGAGAGGCCAACTAACTGTGGCCCACAGGTCAAATCCACCTGGGTTTGTAATAAAGTTTTATTGGAACACAGCCATGACTATTCATTTTCATATTGTCTATGACTCCATTTGTGCTACAGTAGCAGAGTTGAATCATTGTGACTATTATTTGGTCCACAAAGCCTAAAATATTTACTATCTGACTGTTTACAGAAAAAAAAATTTGCAGATCCCCATTCTAGTTTATCTGCGACCTTCTTCAGCCATTTAAGGTAACCCCAAGGTGGCTAGCTATCACTGTAGCCTATTTTTTTCTTCATAGCATATGTCATTATTGCAACTACTTTGTCTAATTTTTTACTTATAGTTTGGCTGTTTTATTTCCAACCAGAAAACAAGTCCCAGAAGGCAGGGATCTTGCCTATTCTGTTCATCACAATGTATCCCCAGTTCCTAGCATATAGAAGTTGTTCAATCATTAGTTATTGCATGAATGAATGAATGAAAGCTTGCATATGAGAAAAAAATGGTGAGGCAAGGGAATGAAAATGAAGCAGTGAAAATGCTTAGTGACTGATCATGTATTTATGCTTTTTGCTTAACTAGCCAGACAATATTAGCCCCACATTTGCTGGAAGAAATATCCAAATCGATCTTCCCAATCATTGTTTTTTTTTGTCAAATTGTAACCCACCTTAAGCCATAGTAGGCAAATATTTCCTTCCACAGTTAGTAAAAATGATCAGGAAGGGACATTACACACTTATCAGTGGTGGCCTGACTTCTTTCTGAAATGACTTCTTTACCCTTTTGTTGCTGTCTCATTGCTAAGTTGCATGCCTAGGATTAGGGTAACCACAGTGTCTGGTAATGTCTGGGCCATGCCTCTGAGATGGGAAAACTGACCGTTGCTAAACGGAAGGAGGCAAAGCGAAGCCTAGTCTATTGGATGATCTTGATTAATCCTACTTGCCGTTGGAACTTGGGGCTTACCTACATTATTTTTACTTCTAGCAGAAACCATTATAAAATTGATTGCTGTAGTTACATACTCTTGCAAACCGATCAACATGTCAAATGAAGCTTTGTTGTCTTAAGAAAATAATAATGTGAACCTCATAAGAGTTAATAAAAAAAAGTTCTCATGTTTCCTGAGTGCTTAGAAAATAATCTGAAAGATAAAAGGACATGGCTGTATTCCCTGGGTTATCTGTTTCCTAGAGCATTCCTCAAGGTAGCTCTGAAACAAGTATAGTTGAATGGGTAGCATGGTATTTTGCTAGCTATGAGAGAACAGAGGTGCTTATCTGCATCAAAATTGTCTTTATTCCATGGATATGTTAATTTGTCTTAAAATGTCTGTCCTGGGCTTCTAGGGTCAAATCAAAAAGACTCAGGGACCAATTTTAACCAGGCTTTCTTGGTGAAAGATGAAACAATTTGTGCATTAAAAAGGATAATAACTGCAGTGGATGATACTCATCAAATATAATTAAATCCATGAGTTCAAAATGACACTAGGGGAGAAAAACTACAACAGCTAATTGTTCACCATTGTCTGGTGCTAAGGAACCAACTCATTATTTTGAACACTAAAAAGAAAGGATCGAATATTTATTTTTTCTCTTCTATGTAAACTGTATCAGAGTAACCAAATGAGTAGATAATAGGAAATTTATATTTATAGAAGTATCTAGCTAATAAGTTAAAAAGGGATGATAGAATTGGAATATCACCCATATGAAACCACTAATGAATTAGTAGATCCTGGCCACTAACTCCACAAAGAGAGACCACCAGACATTATGTGTCTCTTGACCAAAGAACATGTACTTGATCTTTGAAGTAGTCTTGCCAATGAATGAAACTTGAATCTGATCAAGCCTCTAAATGCAACCACCAATTTACGGGAAATGCAATGGACAGAGGATCATGTTCAAAGATAGCACATGAATAGCAAAATACGGACTGGAAAGTTCTATGAGATAAATATCCTTGTTTTTTTAACAAATAAATTGTAAGAAAGAAAGGGAGATGAAGGGGAAAATCTATGAATTGAAAGAAAGTCAAGAAATTTACCAATCGATCAGTCATAATGTATGGACCTTTTAGCATTCTGATTCCATAAGCAAACTATGAAAATCATTAAAATGTCTGTTTCAATTGGAAATTTGAACACTGACTAGATATTTGATATTAAGAAATGATTGTTTATGTTTTAGGTGTGATATTGATACTGTATTTTAAAATAAATCTTTATCTTTTAGAGATACATACTAAAATATTTATAGATTAAATTATGTGATGTCTGGGATTTGCTTTAAAGTAATACAGGGCAGAGGGTTATGTGAGGGTATAGATGAAACAAGATGAGTTGTGAGTTGAAAATTGTTGGGTGATGAGTTCATGGAGCTCATTACATTGTTCTCACGTTTGTGTATGAGTGACATGTCCATTATAAAAAAAAATTTAAAAACTGACTAGGCAAAAATAGCCATGGTTGTTCAAACTAATTATTTTAATGACATTTAGGGAAGATGACGCATGACTATAAATCATTCATTGTGAAACCTTCCTGTGTGAACCTATACTATATAAAAATAATACTTTATAATATAGTATAAAGTTATATGATAACGTTATTTTATATTATCTAGATTACTACCAAGTTATCACAGTGATTTAAAACCTTTTAAATAATCAGTAAAAATGATTTGCTTAATATAATTCATGTTTACATTTCTTTATGGAATAAGAAAAGCAGTACAAATCATATTCATTAAGTTGTTCTTTCTTTTCCAAGGGTCCACTCTGTGCTAGCACCAGCTCACGCTCTAAGGATAAAAATTATCTAAGTAATGTGGTTTGGCTGGGTCCCCACCCAAATGTCATCTTTAATTGTGGTTCCCATGGTCCCTCTGTGGCACAGGAGGGACCAGTGGGAGGTGATTGGGTCATGGGAGTGGTTTCCCCTGTGCTGTTCTCATGGTGGTGGGTGGGTTCTCATGAGATCTGATAGTTTTATAGGGGGCTTCCTTCTTTACTCAGTTATCATTCTTCTCCTTCCTGCTGTCATGTGAAGAAGGACGTGTTTACTTCCTCTTCCACCATGATTGTAAGTTTTCTGAGGCCTCCCCAGCCCTGCAGAACAGTTAGTCAATTAAGCCTCTTTCCTTTATAAATTACCCAGTCTCAGGTATTTCTTCGTAACAGCATGAAAATGGACTAATACACTAAGTCATAGTGTGACCCTAGAGAAGCTCATTTTCTTGTGGGGAGATGGACAAATGAGAAACTACAGAAAGTGGAAAAGCAGGTCTGTGAGCTATGGTACCTAATGCAGAGCAAGGGAGTGCAGTCCACTTGTCCTGGAGAGAAGGCTGCCCTGGCTGAAAGCCTGAGCCCTCATTAGGGTAAAGGCAGGGCAGGAGGTGAGAGAAGGTGGGAGGCAGCGATAACTGCAAGGCACTCAGAGAGGGCATTTACCAGGCTTTAGCTAAACAGGGCTGGACTGTAGAGTGTGAGGGGAAGAATGAAGAGGGAGTAGGTTGGTTGGTGAGCATTTTGTGCTAAAAATCTTGGAGGATGTGGAAAAAGCAAAAGTCACACTGCTCTGTGCAAAGTCCTGAAAATCTTATCTCACAGAGAGGCTCACACTGCTCTCTACCGTGATGGTTGATGAGAAGCAAAGCTGACCTTGGGTGCTGCCCCTTGGATCCCCATCTGTATGCTCCTTTCTTGCCAAACTCTCTGCTGTAGCCTTTCCTTCTTAACCTCCCTGGGTGTCCTCGTTCCCAGCCCAGGCTTCCTTTTCTTCCCTTTCCATCTGAGTCTCAAGAGGGCAAAGGCTCTGACCTTCTTTGACTGCATTTAGTTACAACTGGCTGCTAACACCTGAACTGGTGTTCATCGGTGACTCTCATGGCCTTTCTCCAGTTGAGTTTGCCAATTAGAAAGGGCTTCGGAAATTAAACAATTTTAAAACTTTTTTTTTCTTTAACTTAACGATCTCAAAGCCTTAGTATGTATTATATGATGACTTATCGCTATTGTTTTAGTTTAACTTACCCCTTTAGAGAAAAAAAAAAACCCCACCCAAACTTAAATAGTCCAATGAGGGTGATTCCTTGTCATTTATTGAGAACTTTTTCTTGGTCAAAGCAAAACATTAGCATTCTTAACTGTTCACTTATTTATACTACAGGAAACCTACAGTTATGCAAAGCCACTGCCAACATAATCACGAGCTGCTGTGTGGAGTCTTAAGTACCTCATGGAAAAATAACTCTGAATTGGAATTCTTCCCAAAAGCCAGCTTCGTTAATGCTTTGACAACTGAGAAGGAAAAAAAAAAAAAAATCTAGAAAGCAGTTATAAATATGAATGGCTGTTAAACCTTTCAGCAGGGTGATTTAGTGTAAAAAAATGTAAGATAATAGCACCAATGCTCTTGCAATAGTACCATGGCTGTGTCATGCCTTTAATTTACCTAGAATTAATTGTAGGTGTAAAATGCTTTATAGTTTAATGAACAAACATAACACAGTCTCAAGTATGTTTTATTAATCTGGCTGTGCCTTGTATTTCAAGACAGTTTTTGAGAATGTGGGAGGCAAGCTGTGCATGTGTATATGTGTCTGCATGTACGTGTGTGTCTGTGCATGTATG
The DNA here is from genome assembly GCF_000951045.1 of Mandrillus leucophaeus. NCBI lineage: Eukaryota > Metazoa > Chordata > Mammalia > Primates > Cercopithecidae > Mandrillus > Mandrillus leucophaeus. The sequence goes on from NW_012110252.1 coordinate 2,817,730, forward strand.
TATGTGTCCCCACACAGAAGCAATGTGGAGCAAGATGGACATTGGATTTTTGACACAGCCATCCTCAAAACTATACATTTCAATCATATGGCAATTTAGTTTTTGATGGGCCCTTTCTGAGCCCATGTCTTTAAAAGAAATTTCTGCTATTTTTAATTTTGCTCCATTTTTTTAGCACAGGCTCTTCCATGAGCACTTCCTGAAAACATATTCTTTGCTTATAAGTATAAGGAGGAGCTATAAACCAAGAGTAAGAACTTTGGATATGAGAAGGACTTATAAGGTTATTGGGAGCTTTTCATCCTTACTGAGTGCTGTGGTGTAAATGTTTTTATAGGTTGAAACCTAATCCTTAACATAATAGTACAAAGGAGTGAAGGCTTTGGGAGGTAACTAGCTCATGAGGGTGAAGCCTTCATGAACAGGATTAGTGCCTTTATATAAGGGACCTCATAGAGTTCCCTGGTCTCTTCTACCATGTTAGGACTCAGTGAGAAGGCACCATCTATGAACCAAGAAATGGTCCCTCACCAGATAGTGAATCTGCTGACACCTTGATTTTGGAATTCTCAGCCTCTGGAACTGTAGAAGTAGGGTTTATTGTTCATAAGCCACTCACTTTATAGTAGATGGTGAGGATCTCTTATTCAAAATGCTTAGAGGTGTTTTGGATTTCAGATTTTTTTTTTTTATTTTAGAATATTTGCATGATGCTTACTAATTGAGCATCTAATCCAAAAATCTGAAATTTAAAATGCTCCAATAAGTATTTCCTTTGAGCATCATGTCAACGATCAAAATGTTTGGATTTTGGAGCATTTGGGGTTTCAAAATGTTGGATTAGGGATACTCAACCTATATTTTGCTATAGCAGTCTGAATGAGCTAAGATACTGAGCAAACAGGAGAGTGATGATAGACACCACTTTTCTGAATAAAACCATACCTTTATTCTAAGAGCAGATGGACATAGGTTGGATTTCTTAGAACGCAAATGTCTGTAGCATTTCAAGCGGTGATCATTGTGTTCATATACTGGGCCTTCTAATTCTTTTCGTCAGTAGTTACTTGGCCATTGTCTCTCATTTATACCCACATGCCAAGTTAGTAGTTGTAGTCTTTTGACTGCTTTAGATAATTTCAGATCAGCTTGCAATCTTGATTTCAAATTGCCAGGAGAGGGTGATGATGAGAGTTTGAAGTGGCAATGAGGAGCATGGCAGACAATGTTGATTGAGACTAAAAATGCACCAGACATTCCATAAAAACCTTAATTCTGACCGCATTCCAACTCACCCCAAGCCTGTAGAGGGAGATCAATCATCATTTTCTTTATGCAGGTGAGGAAACCAAGGGTTAGGGTAGCCAAGTCATGACCCAAGGACAAAGATAGCTTCGTGGACAAGCCGTAGTCACAGTGCAGGCAGCTGGCTCCAGAGCTTGGCACCCGGCCAGCGTGCTGGTGGGTTTTACAAGTCTCCTGAAACCAGAGAACTCCACTCATCTTCAGCCTTTGCCAAGAGATGAATGCTTTCTCTCTAGATTCCTGGATATCTGAGAAGTTACCAATCACATTTATACTCTCTCAGTTTTAAGAATAAAAAGTAATATTTCTTAATCCTTTGGAGAAAATGAAATAGAATATGTTTTTTCAGATTTAAATATTTTATGTGCAAAAGTGATAATGCTTGTTATAAAAATTTACATATTACAAAAATTGTAATGAGTGAAAAATTCCTTGCTTGCTTCTTTTACTAAAACTCACTTGCACATTCTTCCTTATCTAACCACACCTCTAAGCCCAAACTCCCCAGATGTAATAAAGTTTAACAACTTAAAACGTATCTCTTTCTCTATCTCTATTCCTCCCCACCCCCTTCACCCAATATGTACACAACTACTTGGCGGTGTTAAGTGCACAGACCCTGGAATCAAATCCTGATTCTGCCATTAATTAGCAACGTGATTTTGTGCTAGTGATCTCTCCAGACTTCTGTTTCCTTATATGTAAAACAGACATAATAATGTTACCTACATCATGAGTGTGTGTGAAGATTACATGAGTTATTATATAAAGCCGTTAAGAACAGAGATTGAAACAAGAAATGGGGAAAGGATTCCCTATTTAATAAATGGTGCTGGGAAAATTGGCTAGCCATAAGTAGAAAGCTGAAACTGGATCCTTTCCTTACT
>NW_012110252.1:2820981-2838463 GCF_000951045.1 Mandrillus leucophaeus
AATTAATTAATTAATTTAAAAAAACCAAAAAACCAGAGGTTGGCACATAAGCCCTCAATGAGCATGCAATCTACATTTCTGTGTGTGTGTGTGTGTGTGTGTGTGTGTGTGTATATATATAAATACACATAAGGGTGACAGTACACAAATTTTTTTCTGTTTTGTATTTCTTTCTTTTTGGAGACAGAGTCTCACTTTATCCTCCAGGCTGGACTGCAGTGGCACGATCTAAGCTCACTGCAACCTCCACCTCCTGGGTTCAAGCGATTCTCATGCATCAGCCTCCTGCTGTTTTGTATTTTTGGCAGAACAATATATTATCTGAGTTAAATAGAACTGCTTTTTAGAAACACCAGTTACACAACAGTCTATTACATACGTATAACCCGTTGATAGACTTTTAGATGTATCTGGATTTTAGTCTTATAAACAATGCTTTAATAAACTACTAGGCACATGAATCTCTATGCATTTGCCTTAGTATTGCTGTCGGATAAATTTCTAGACATGGAATTGCTGATGAAAATGTATGCACATTTAAAATTTTGGTTGAGACTGCCACAGTGCCCTCCCCAAAGGCCATACCAATTTACAATTCAGAACATCAAGATTGGATGTGTCTATTTTCCCATAACCTTGCCAGTGCTGATTATGAGAGCATTGAAAAATCTTTATTAGACTGGCAGGTGAATAATGTCTGCGTGTTATTTTAATTGCATTTCTTTGATTAGTAGTAAGGTTAGGCTTTTTTAATGAATAAAATGACTATTTGCATTCTATGAATTGACTATTCTTATCTTTTGTCTGTTTTTCTACTGGGTGTTTTTTTTTATGGATTTTTACAATTCTTATATATTTAGGATTTAATCCCTTATTCCTCACATATGTTATAAAGTTCCCCACATGTTTGTTGGTCTTTTCATATTTTTACCTCATTAGAAACTTACAATTCACACGTAGACAAATCTGTGTCTTTTCCTCTCTGGTTTGAAAATTCTCCCCATCTCACATTTAGGTAATTCTTCTCCTACATTTTTTTCAGTAGTTTTTGTTTTTTTAAAAAAACATAAAATGTATGTCAAGTAAGATAGCTCTGACAGTGTGAGGTCGGAAATTTAACTTTATTTATTCTTAACAAATAGGCAACTTTTGGAGAAGTTGAAGAGAGACAAAAGGAAAAAATCCTGTTTGGAAAAACTACAATATGTAGTCACCCATTCATTTAGTCAAATAGTTAACACATACCTCCTAAGTGTTTATCTTATTGCAAGAACCATACAGGTGTGTACACTGGCCAGTAGAACTTTCTGTAATGATTGAAATGTTCTACAAGTTGAATATACCAAATCTGAAAATCTGAAATCTGAAATCCTCCAAAATTTGAAGCTTTTTGAGCACTGATATGACTCTCAGAGGAAATGCTGGTTGGAGCATATTCTGTATTTTGAAGTTTGGGATTTGGGATGATCAACTGGTAAATAGACACAATGCAAATATTCTCAAATCAAAAAAAAAAATCTGAAATCTGAAACACCTGTGGTTATAAGCATTGTGGATAAAGAATACTGAACCTGTAATCTGTGCTGTTAAATGAGGTAGCAGCTGGCACATGTGGTATTGAAATATGGCTAGTGTGATCAAGTCAATGATTTTTTATTTTTTAACTTTAAATTTAACTGACAGAGTTACTTGTGGCTATTGCTACCTTATAGGACAGTGCAGGTATAGATGATTGTGAAAAAACAGAGAAATAAATGTGTGTATGTGTGTGTGTGTACGTGTGTATACATGCACATGTGGCTATTGTGACAGCAAAAAAGAATGCATGTGAGAATGCAGAAGGAGTAGCCAGATGCTTTCTGTTGGAAATTAGTGTTGAATTTTAGAAAAATTCCCATTTTTTAATCTCTTTGTGATTTAGGGATCTGAAAAAGAGGACATTTAGACAAAACAGAGCATGCATTTTTGGCCTGTAGATTCCTAGTCAACAGCCCTTTCTTTTCAAGGTTGTAAACTGACTGTCTGTCTCAATTCTGCATCCCAGCTCTTTTCTGCATATCACACATCTCTTTTTCAGGACGGCTGTACCAAACCTGCAAACCTGATGACCTACCTCTATATTAGCTTCTCTTTTCTGGGGAAAAAGATGAGCTTTCTTCTGAAATCTCTTTGATCTTTTCTGTAGGGTCCCATTAGTGTTTTAAGAGTTTAGGGGCATGGCTGTTAACTCTCTTGATACTGAATAGTTCAGAGAGAGCCCCAAAATGCTCACTGGATGATATTAACATGCAGATATATTTGCACGGTGAAAAGCCTTGCGATTCTAGGCAAGGAATCCCTCCTATTTCCATTTGTAAAAGAAAATAGGCCTATTTCTCTGTTGTGTAACATTTGTGTAACTTGTCTGACCCCAGACAGTTAGAATCAGAGCAAGGTCATTCTTGTGGCTCTAGGAGCAGATAGCTGTATGTGGAGGAGGTTGTTTTCTGTATGAGAGTAGGATGAGGCAATGCCAGCCTGGGTCCAGGAGCATGAATGTGCAGGTGTCTGGAGCCATGGGCAGGTTGTCAGATGTATGGTCGCCAGATTTATTACCAAGGTAAAAGGCATACATCATATGTAGAACCAGCTGGTCACCTGTCAGGTGGAGAGCTGAGACTGAAAGCGGGCTGCTCAACACTGAGGAGATAACAGCTTTATGGGGAATCAGTGGTGGGGTGTCTAAAGGAAAAAAAAAAAAAAACCATCCTGCAAGGTGCACCTGCATGCTTTGTTTGTGATAAAAACCAGAGGATGAGAAAACAACAAAAAAAAAGCACCGTGGAAGTATTAGACCTTGAGGTTTAGAGAATGTTTGATGTGGCATCTCATGAAACTTTAATCATGAAATTCATTCACATTCATTGAGATATGTGGGATGATAGGAACTGACAAGCAGCAGAAGCCGTCTCCGTTCAGGGTGGTGATTTATGGAGCAGTAGAGAGCGGGATGCCTCTGTCTTCCCCGTCCAGCCTCACTTAACAACTTCATTAATAACCCAGATAAACAAGCCATCTAGTTCATGAATAGCATCTGATATTAGATTGAGAGGTGTTGGGAATAACAAAGAAACCCCAAGCTGACAATGGACCTTCATAAAGAAAAACAGAGAACAGTGACCACAAGTAAATAGGATTCAATTTGAGTTCAAAATGATTAAAATTATTCTGATAGTTTCCAAACACATTTGAGGAAAGAATGAAAACCCACTGAATAATAGGTAGTAATTATTATCATGAGTTCCTATTCTAGACACTTTCATTTTATCCTCACAGCAACCTTTATGATTTGGACTATATTATCCTCTTTTACAAATGCTGCAAACTGAGGATCAGGAAGCATAAGCAATGAACAAAGAATCTTTCAGGTAGTAAATATTAGAGTTAGGATCTGACGTGCAGGTGTGTTAGACTTTGCAAGATAGTACTCTTTCTTCTGTGTTCTTGCTGCTCAAAATGTCATCCACGGACCTGCAGCATCAGCCTCAGCATCACCTGGGAACTTGTTAGAAATGCAGACTCCAAAGCCCCTTCCTCCACCACACTGAATCAAAAGCTGCATTTTTAGCAGGATTTGCAGATAATTCATATGCATGCGAAAGTCTGAGAGGACCTGGTCTGTACTCGGTGCACATGGGAATGCAAGATCCTAATGTAGACAAGACTCCGTGTCCTCCTCTCTCTTCCGCCAGGGTCATCATCTCAGTTCACCCTCAGACTTAGTGCCATCTGCATCTTATGAGGGAATCACCGGTCTCACACAACCACAATGGCCCTGCCCATTCAGCAAGTAAAGAGCAATTCCGAATGACCAGGGTGAATAACGCAAACTTTTGCCTCATTCACATCCTGTGATCCCAGCACTTACACCACATGGCATTGGAGTTGTTGATTTAACTGCTGTCACGTTTTCAGAAGGGTCTAAAATCTATTTTTTTTTTTTTTTTTTTGAGACAGAGTCTTGCTTTGTCACCAAGATTGGAGTGCAGTGTCGTGATCTCGGCTCACTGCACCTTCCACCTCCTGGGTTCAAGCAATTCTTGTACCTCAGCTGAGACTACAGGCGTGCAACACCATGCCTGGCTAATTTTTGCATTTTTAGTGGGGACCAAAAATGACTATGTTTAGTTGAGATGAAAAATGACTATGTTGGCCAAATTGGTCTTGAACTCCTGACCTCAAGTGACCTGCCCACCTTGTCCTCCCAAAGTGCAGGGATTACAGGCATGAGCCACTGTGCCCGGCCGGGCCTAAAATCTTAAAAGGCAAACGCTTGTCTGTTAACCCAAATCTTTGTTTCCCTGACACCTAGCACTGAGCCTCACCTGGTCTGGAGAAGATGCTCAACAAATGTTTGTTGAATGGCTGTATGAATGAATGAATGGCCACTGGGGGTTGTTTTACTCTACCTAGGCTACTTCTCATTGATGCCTTTCCCTAAACATTTGCACATCAGAGGTTTACTGAAATCATCTGGAAAGCTCTTTCATTCCTTCCCTGCCCTTAAGCATAGGTATATTTTCCTTCTAGGCCCCTGCAGGTGTTCTCTTCTGGCAAAAACCAAAGACAGGAAATCTACAGGATCCTCTTGACAGTGAATTTAAAAAACAACCATTGCAAACAAAAAAAAAAACACTTTCGCAGATGGAATTTTCATGTTCTCATTTTTACTGCATATTGTAATTTGTGGTGGAAGGCTAAGGCCAGGACAGATTTATTCAGTCATTCAACAAATATTTATAAAGCCCTGTTATGCACCAAATGTTAGAGATAGGCGGACAATCAGATACACATCTTACCCACCCTTGTGGAGCAGAGAGACTGACAAGGGAGATAAGAAGTAAATTGGGATAATGAATTCAAAGCAGTTCATGAAGCTCAACAAACATTTATTGAGTTATAGCTCTCAGCCATGCACTGTGCTAGCTGCTGGGAGGGAAAGGTACTTAAGATGAATCCCTTGCCTAATGCGGATCGCAATGCAGTGAAACAAACACATGAACAGATCCTCTCTCTGCTGTGGCAAAGGCAGAGATAGGAGGGCCCAGGATGCTAAAGGAGCACTCGGTGTGGGGGAGGGCACTGAATGGGGTCAGTGGCCAAAGAGGTGAGTGAGTTCTTAGAGGACACGAGCCTGTGCTGAGTCTTGAGGCATAATAGGACTTGGAAGAGTGAACATTAAAGTCAAAGTTTCCTTGACTGAAGGATCAAAATGGTTAAATGCCACAGTGCTGAAGGACTATGGGGATTCTAGGGAGGGAGAAGTCATATGTCTCAGAGACAGGAGGACACGGACCACATGAAGGCTAAAACAGAGTTTGTGGTTTTGATTTGCATTTCTCTAATGACCAGTGATGATGAGCTTTTTTTCATATGTTTGTTGGCTGCATAAATGTCTTCTTTTGAGATGTGTCTGTTCATATCCTTCACCCATTTTTGATGGGGTTGTTTTTTTCTTATACATTTGTTTAAGTTCCCTGTAGATCCTGGATATTAGCCCTTTGTCAGATGAATAGATTGCAAAATTTTTCTCCCATTCTGTAGGTTGCCTGTTCCCTGTTCACTCTGATGATAGCTTTTTAATTTTTTTATTTTTATTTTTATTTTTTTTGTGTGCTATGCAGAAGTTCTTTAGTGTAATTAGATCCCATTTGTCAATGTTGGCTTTTGTTGCCAGTGCTTTTGGTGTGTCAGTCATGAAGTTTTTGCCCATGCCTATGTCCTGAATGGTGTTGTCTAGGTTTTCTTCTATGGTTTTTGTGGTTTTAGGTCTTAAGTTTAAGTCTTTAATCCATCTTGAGTTAATTTTTGTATAAAGTGTAAGGAAGGGGTCCAGTTTCAGTTTTCTCATACTAGTTAGAATGGTGATCATCAAAAAGTCAGGAAACAACAGATGCTGGAGAGGATGTGGAGAAATAGGAACACTTTTACACTGTTGGTGGTAGTATAAATTACTTCAACCATTGTGGAAGACAGTGTGGCAATTCCTCAAGGATCTGGAACCAGAAATACCTTTTGACCCAGCAATCCCATTAGTGGGTATATACCCATTCTACTATAAAGACACATGCACACGTATGTTTACTGCAGCACTATCCAGAATAGCAAAGACTTGGAACCCACCCAAATGCCCATCAATGATAGACTGGATAAAGAAAATGTGGCACATATACACTATGGAATACTATGCAGCCATAAAAAACCTTTGTCCTTTGCAGGGACGTGGATGAAGCTGGAAACAATCAGCAAACTAATACAGAAACAGAAAACCAAGCACTGCATGTTCTCACTCATAAGTGGGAGTTGAACAATGAGAACATGTGACACAGGGAGGGGAACATCACACACTGGGACCTGTTGGGGAAGGGGAGGGTTAGGGGAAGGATAGCATTAGGAGAAATACCTAATGTAGATGACGGATTGATGGGTGCAGCAAACCACTATGGTACGTGTATACCTATGTAACAAACCTGCACGTTCTGCACGTGTATCCCAGAACTTAAAGTATAATAATAATGAAAAAAGAAAAAATAGAGTTTGTGGCACTGAGATGGAGAAAGGTCATTCTATACTATGGAAAGGGTCTGCATAGATGTACAAGTGGGTCCCTTTCTCTTTTATTCTCATTCTTTCTCTCTCAACTCTTTAGCATTTGAAGTTTTTAGCACATTAAAAATCATATGATTAAAAATGGCAGTTTTAAAAGCTTTTAAGTGAAAAAGAAATATTTAAATATAAATATAAATTTAACAGACACATAACAATTTTGAGCACAAAAGATAATCATAGGATTATATACCTCAGTTGGTTCACTAAAGTTGGTGTAGTTCAGCCAGTGGACAAACAATTAAATGCCTATGATCATATCTTCACTTTGAACACTGTTATTATATCTCTGTAACTCATTATATGCATAATCTTCTTTGATGATGGCTTCTGAAGTCTTCATTTAAAAGCCCCTTGAGAATGAGAAGGTGGGCCAAATGGTTCTTTTGGCCTAGCTACATGCTAGAGTGGAGTTGTTTTTTCTTTTTTTTTTTTTTCTTTTTTTTTTAACTTAAGAAGATAACCGCTGAGAATGTTATGGATGTGTTTGTGTGTGGCCCGGGACGACCCAGTTCTAGCTCACACATTTCACCCCTGCGTGTTCCCTGAATGTTCTATCATGTTAGGTAGTCTTCCAGAAGGGACAGAGTTTAATCTACACAGTCTGCAATTACTTCAGAGCCCTTGGAGGGCAGCAAAAAGCCTTCCATGGCCCCATCCCTTGGCTAAGATGTGGAATTTGCCTGCATCGCAAATCAGTGATGAACGACCAAGAAAAGCTGCTTGATGCTTTTTAAAGATGTTGATGGAGAGACTTTGATTGGAAATTCCAAGGTGCTTTAGAGCAGAGAAGCTCCTCAGTGAAAGGATGTTAATCTGGAGCACCAGTGCCCTTGTTTCTTTCCTCTCCTTGTCTTCCATTCCTCCGCAGGCTAGAAATGTGATCTCAAGACTTTTCTTAGTTTTAATTTTTGCTATGTTTAAAAATTAGAATTCTTCCACGCTCTGGAATCCTCCCTCTTTGGTATCCAAGATGTAAATTATGAGTAACGTGGAGGGTTATTCAAAACTCAGAGGTTTCATATAACTAACAACTGCCCATGATATGAGTGGGGTCAGAACCTGCTGTGACCACTCTTCACTATGTCCGCCTAAATCATGTCAAGTCCTTTATGGGAGGATTTTAAGGGAAGCCAAAGGTTATGTTCTCTGCTTTCTTTTGTAAATATGTCACAGTATGTTTGACCTGGAGACCGGTTCCCCTCACAGCTGGTGGTAGAGTCAGATCTGTGGTCTTTATTAAGATTTAAATCACCTAAAAGCCTATTTCTCATCCTCTTACCCCAGACATAAAGAAGACTTACCGTATCAACAAATGATTTCTTTTTAAAGCAAAAACATTGTTGACATAAGAAAGTGTAATTCTTTTGCATACAAAACCTATACCACATAATGATTTTTTTTTAAAGTAAGCTCAAAGGGGATTTTTTTTTTTTCTATATTACAAAGATTCCCCACTGTGGCATTTTTCATATTCAGTTCAAATGATATGGGGATATGTTAGTTGATTTACAGGGGATATGTTAGTTGATTTCTTATATAAAATCAAGTGTACTTGTCTTGGTAATAGTAATGGTAGCAGCCGTGGGAGTAGTGCCATTATACCGCCGTAGAGTAGAATATGTTTAATTTTCATGTCATTACTATATAAAACCCATAATTCTTAGGACAAAATCCATTTAAATATGGCTTTAATGGCAGAAACTTGAGCAAATTTCCAAAGTTGGGTCTCATACTACCTAGCTTTCATGATTTAGACATATTGACTATGAAGTAACATCATAAATACTTAAAATTAAACAACTGTCAAGATGAATAAAACATGCTTTATGATCCAGAATGTCTCATTTTGTGGCTAGATTTGGTAGCTACTCATCCCTCAATTTCATTAATCCATAAAACATTTCCTAGTCAATTATGCAAAATAAGAATATGCAATATTTTTGTTTTTAGTGTAATTTTTAAAGCAAAATCATATACATGTATTTGTGCTTGTTTGGACACGGGAAAGAGAATGATTATTTTCATTCCCTGAGATTGCATAGTAAAGTGATAAATAGCAAATGCCCTGATTGTGAGTGTACTCTCCTTTGTTTTAAAAATACTCTATGCTTATCATGAATAGGGTATTCAATTTCTTGAAGTTTATAATGGAGTTACATTGATTTGCATTGAAATTCAGGTGGCATCGTTAACTACTATGTACTCTTATATAAACCAGTTAACCCCTTGTGCCTCAGTTTCTTCATCTGTAGAACAGGGATAATATGTAACTTATGTTTTTGTAAGGATTAGAGGTATTGTATATATAGTTAGTATAGTGCCTAGTCCCAAGTTAGAGCTACATAAATGTACCAATAATATGCCAAATGAATATTTCTATTGCACAAAGATATGGTTTTGCTGTGTCCCCACCCAAATCTCACCTCGAATAGTAATAATCCCTATGCGTCAAGTGGGGCACCTGGTAGAGATAAGTGAATCGTGGGGGTAGTTTCTCCCATACTGTTCTCATGGTAGTGAGTAAGTCTCATGAGATCTGATGGTTTTATAAACGGGAATTCCCCTGCACAAACTCTCTTGCCTGCCACTATGTAAGACATGACTTTCTTCCCCTTTGTCTTCTGCCACGATTGTGAGGCCTCTCCAGTCACATGGAACTGAGTCCATTAAGCCTCTTTTTCTTTATAAATTATCCAATCTTGGTTATGTCTTTATTAGCAGTGTGAGAACTGACAAATTTATTTGCACATGACAAATAAATGCATAAAATAAATGACAAATATAATACATTTATATATTCTATACATAAATTTATAGTATTCTATACTAGACACTAGGTTATCTACTAGAAGATTTAACAAAGAAGAAATCTTAGTATCTCTGTTCAAAGAGATCACAATTTTGGTTGAGGAGAGCAGCCCAAGAGAGACATGTACACAGCAAATTATAAAATAAGTTAGACCATGTTTAGACCTCTTAGTAGAGGATTATAAGCAGTGCCCAAGATCCCAAAGGTGGGAGTAATTCATTCTGATTGGGAAAAGGCAATGAGGGGAACCCATGGGGTATCAGGGAGAACTTCACTTAAATAACATTTGAGAATGCTCTTAAAGAATAGACAGAATTTCAGCAAGCGGAGAAGAAAGAATATCTGATGAAGAGCAGATAGCATCAGAAAAGGTACAGTGACATGGGACATGATATGATTTGGCTGTCTCCCCACCCAAACCTCAACTTGAATTGTGTCTCCCAGAATTCCCACATATTGGTAAGGATCAAAGGGGAGGTAATTGAATCATGTGGGCCAGTCTTTCCCATGCTATTCTCATGACAGTGAATAAGTTTCACAGGATCTGATTGGTTTATCAGGGGTTTCCGCTTTTGCTTCTTCCTCATTTTATCTTGCTGCCACCATATAAGAAGTGCCTTTTGCCTCCCACCATAATTCTGAGGTCTCCCCAGCCATGTGGAACTGTATGTCCCATTAAACCTCTTTTCCTTCCCTGCCTCGGTTATGTCTTTATCAGTCGTGTGAAAATGGACTAATACAGTTAATTGGTACCAGTAGAGTGGGGCATTGCTGAAAATATACCCAAAAATGTGGAAGTGACTTTGGAACTGGGTAACAGGCAGAGGTTGGAACAGTTGGAGGGCTCAGAAGAAGACAGGAAAACGTGGGAAAGTTGGAACTTCCTAGAGACTTGTTAAATGGCTTTGCCCAAGATGCTGATAGTGATATGGACAATAAGTTCCAGGCTGAGGTGGTCTCAGATGGAGATGAGAAACTTTTTGGAAATTGGAGTAAGGTAACTCTTGTTATGTTTTAGCAAAGAGACTGGTCGCATTTTGCCCTTGCCCTAGAGATCTGTGAAAATTTGAACTTGAGAAAGATGACTTAGGGTATCTGGCGGAAGAAATTTCTAAGCAGCAAAGCATTCAAGAGGTGACTTGGGTGCTGTTAAAGACATTCAGTTTTAAAAGGGAAGCAGAGCATAAAAGTTTGGAAAATTTGCAGTCTGACTATGCAATAGAAAAGAAAAAGCCATTTTCTGGGGGAGAAATTCAATAAAACTGCAGAAATTTGCATAAGTAACAAGGAACCTAATGTTAATTTCCAAGATCATGAGAAAAATGTCTCCAGGCCATGTCAGAGACCTTCATGGAAGCCGCTCCCATCACAGGCCCAGAGGCCCTGGAGGAAAAAGTGTTTTTGTGGGCTGGGCCCTGGGTCCCTGTGCTGTGTGCAGCCTAAGGACTTGGTACCCTGTGTCCCAGCTGCTCTAGCTGTGGCTGAAAGGGACGAAAGTACAGCTCAGGCTCGGGCTTCAGAGGGTGGAAGCCCCAAGCTTTGGCACTTTCCATATGCTCTTGAGCTTGCAGGTGCACAGAAGTCAAGAATTGAGGTTTGGGAACTTCCACCTAGATTTCAGAAGATGTATGGAAACGTCTAGATGCCCAGGCAAAAGTTTTCTGCAAGGGTGGCGCCGTCATGGAGAACCTCTGCTAGGGCAGTGCAGAAGGGAAATGTGGGATCATAGCCCCCATGCAGAGTCCCTACTGGGGCACTGCCTAGCGGAGCTGGGAGAAGAGGGCCACCATCCTCTAGACCCCAGAATGGTAGATCCACCAATAGCTTGCACTGTGTGCCTGGAAAAGCCAGAAACACTAAACACCAGCCTGTGAAAGCAGCCAGGAGGGAAGCTTTACCCTGCAAAGCCACAGGGACAGAGCTGCCCAAGATCATGGGAACCCACCTCTTGCATCAGCATGACCTGGATATGAGACCTGGAGTCAAAGGAGATCATTTTGGTGCTTTAAAATGTGACTGCCCCGCTGGATTTCAGACTTGCATGGGCCCTGTAACCCCTTTGTTTTGGCCAATTTCTCCCATTTGGAATGCCTGTACTTACAAAATACCTGTACCCCCATTGTATCTAGGAATTAACTAGCTTGCTTTTGGTTTTACAGGGTCATAGGCAGAATGGACTTGCCTTGTCTCAGATAAGACTTTGTACTCTGGACTTTTGGGTTAGTGCTGAAAGGAGTTAAGATTTGGGGGGCTGTTGGGAAGGCATGATTGGTTTTGAGATGTGAGGACATGAGATTTGGAGGGGCCAGGGGTTGGCAAATGATATGGATTGGCTGTGTCCCCACCGAAATCTCAACTTTAATTGTATCTCCCAGAATTCCCATGTGCTGTGGGAGATACCCAGGGGGAGGTAATTGAATCATGGGGTCAGGTCTTTCCCATGCTATTCTCATGATAGTGAATAAGTACCATGAGACCTGATCGGTTTATCAGGGGTTTCTGCTTTTGCTTCTTCCTCCTTTTTTTTGTTTTTTTGTTTTTTTTTTTGCTGCCACCATGTAAGAAGTGCCTTTTGCCTCCCATCGTGATTCTGAGGCCTCCCCAGCCATGCGGAACTGTAAGTCCAATTAAACCTCTTTGTCTTCCCAGCCTCAAATATATCTGTATCAGCAGCGTGAAAATGGACTACTACAGGACATGACTGTGCAGTGTTTCCTGGGAGAAATGAGCACTCCAGGATGGTAGGGGTAAGCAAGAAAAGTCAGGTGTAGGCAAGTGATGGCAGACTTTGAATGCAAAGCTAAGAGTTTGTGCTTTATTGTGTGAGCAATGGTGAACCATTAAATGTGTTTTATTGTGGAAGTGACACATTAGATCCAAGTTTTTAAAATGGTATATTAAAATGGTACTTTTTATGTGGTGTGGTGAATGAAGGTGAGGGGGCTGGTTGGTTGGTGGTTATTTAATTAGGACAGTAATTGGAAAACTTTTTCTGTAAGGACCAGAAAATAATTATTTTTGGCTTTGTGGGTCATATGATCTTTATTGCAACTACTCAATGCTGCATTGTAGCACAAAAGCAGCCATAGATAATATATTAATGTATGGGTGCTGCTGTTTCAATAAAGCTTTATTTACAAAAACAGGCAACTAGCTAAATGTGGTCTTGGGTCATAGTTTGCCCAGTTCTGTATGTAGTAGACCAGATGAGAGAGGATGAAGACCTGCACTTGGGTAGTGGCAGATAGTGAAAGAAGAAGAAACAAATTTGAGAGATACTATGGACATAGTAAGTTTTGGATTCATATTTAGCATTTGGTGAGAGCATAAAGTTTAAGGGAACTGGACAAGTATCAAAACTTTTTGATATCAGATTGGATGTTGGAAACTATATAAAGATGGAAATAGTAACAAGTTTTTGACTGAAAAAAGCATATTTCAACAGATAATTTGGTTTGGGCATACAAAGATTTAAATGACATAAAATATATTCTAACACATAATTTGGTATAGGCATGCCAAATGAACAAGTACTGTCGCCTATAAAGGCAGAAATCATAAAGGAAAGATTGCTAGATTTAACTACATGCACAAGAAAACCATAAAGAAAATTATTAGATTAAATCCAATGACATTTCTAATGGTAGACTATTTTTTGCCTAAAAAAGGCAATTTCTGACCAGGTGCAGTGGCTCACATCTGTAATCCCAGCACTTTGGGAGGCCAAGGCAGGAGGATTGCTTGAGCCCAGGAGTTCAAGACCAGCCTGGGCAACATAGTGAGACTCCATCGCTACAAAAAAATTTAAATAAAAAAATGCAATTTCATATGGTATAATGTATACACGGTAAAGAACAAAGAAAAAGGAATGTTTAGAACAAATACAAGAGGGTGGAATAATGCTTTTTATATATAAAGAACTCTTTAAAACCAGTAAGAAAAAGGCAAACTTCCAGAAGAAAATTGGACAAAAAATATGAATGGGCAATTCACAAATATTTCTGATTTAAATATTTGAGAAAATGGTCAGTCTTGGGGATAAATACACATATAGTGATAATATTGTACAGGTTTTCACCTGCAGTGCAGACACTTTTAAAGACACTGGGAAATTCTGATAATTTTAAGTGTCCGAAGGAAATAAGAGCTCAACAATTTTTGGTAAGCTTGTAAAGTGATAGGACCATTATGGATGACTATTTGCTAAAAATGTGCATATCTTTTGACCAAATGATTCTATTTCTAGTAGCTCACCATAAGGATACAATCTAAAATGTGTGCAGTACTTTAGGTATGAGGTTGTTCATTATAGAGTTATTTATAAGAGCCAAACGTTAGATAAGACTAATAACTTATAATAGTAAGATTAAATGTCTAATAGTGCCCAGATATTTGATTGAACATTATTCTGTGTGGGCTTCTGTGAGAGATTTTTTTTTTTTTTTTTAATGTGAGATTAATGTTGAAATCCGTTGACTACTCTCCATAATGAGGACTAGCCTCATCCAATCAGTGGAAAGCCTAAAAGAACAAAGACTGACCCCTCCAGAGCAAGAGAGAATTCTGCCAATAGATGACCTTTGGACTTGCACTGAAATGTCAGCCCTTCCCTAGTCTCCAGCCTGCGGCCCCACCCTACAGATTTTGGATTTGCTGGCCTCTATAATTACATGAGCCAATTCCTTAAAATAAATATCTCTCTATATATTTACATACAGCCTGTTGGTTCTGTTTCTCTGGAGAACACTGACTAATGCAATATAAAATCTCACATTTAAGAGTTGATATAAAATTAAGAGGGCTTATTCTTATTTAGATATGAATTATGGTCATATGCAATATCAAGACAAGCTATTGGCTTCAGAGTTTCTAAAAAGAGATTGGACTCCACTGTTGGATTCATCCTCTGTTTTTGTCAACTCGCTGCTTCTTGGGTTTTGTTCAACCTTACTGCTTCTTACGCGGCCTCAATCAAGCAGTGTTTCGGATGTAACAGAGTTGAGGTGCACAGACTGTGCGCTATGCTCTTGCAGCTGCCTAAGATGATTGTGTCTCTTGGCCTCTTGCTTCGCTTTATTGCTTCAGGAACCCGGGAGAATAAGGCACATATTATCTTGTCATGTTTTGTACACGGTTGTCTGAATTCCTTAACACCTAGATGCACATTACGGGATTCCAAGGTTTGCAGCCACTTGAGCCGAATTATTCTTCAATGAAAATTGTAAAAATCATAATAACTTTCCAGGCCCTGCAAAAGCTGATGTGTGCTGCATAAAAACCAAGCCTCGACCCATCTTCACGGATGCTGCCTTTATTATAATAATAACAATATTCATAGTTGACAGCGGCTTCATTTACTGCTTCATTTACTTTTATGAGTATTATCTCATTTGATCCTCAAAAATATTAGATAGAGAAGAGAGTCTTATTCTAATTTTACATACACCTATATGGAAATGAAAGCCCTGAAAAGTTAGATGTATAAGAACACATACATCTGACAGTTGGGGGCGCTGGGATCCCCTTTCTCCTTTTCTGGTTCTAAATTCCATCCCCATTCCTCTTTCCTCTTAGCCTTTTTTCTTTCAGTTCTGTACTTCAACGATATTCACTTATGAAATTCTATGCCCAAGTATTGTTCTAGGTCTTAGGATATGTCAGGCAATAAGACAGACTTCTTCGTGAACCATTTCTGTGGACTGACTTCATGAAGCTTAGAATTCAGGAAGGAAGATGGGCATAAAAAATACAGATAATTTCAACTGAGATGTGCTATTGAGGAGAAACGTAAGAGACCTTTAAAGTGTGTAAGTGAAATCATTTATTCACCCTTAGAATAAAATATTTCACATGAACAAATATTCCAGATAACTCTTGCCACTTCAAATGCAACATTTCCATTTTGGATGGAGATCCGTTGAAAACACATTAGAAGATTCTCTGCTATTTTATAAGGGTCATGTGTGACAGATGCATTGTATTTTTCTTGAACTCTGAGTCATTCTGCTGCATTCAGCATTGGTCTATGTTTTAATACTGTAGGGAGTTCATATATCGGTCAGTCTCTTAGCAGGAAACAAATGACACACTTAAGTAGGGGAATAGGGGAGAATTGAAGAAAGAGAATCTCTACAAAGGTGTAGGCAAGGCTGAAGGGGCAAGAGCGGGAGCAGTTATAAGAACCCGGATCGCATAGCTCTAGGAAAAGGCTGCCCCATAGGAGCTATAACCCTCAGCCGACCTGTGGGGATGCAGCAGGAGGGAGTTGGGCGTGACAAATGTCTATGCCATTTTCCTGCCCTCTGATCTACTGTGTCCAACCAGGAGTGAGAAGGTCAGGGGCATATTGAAGGCATCCATACAGCACCCTCTGGGGTAGACAGCAGGGTGGGAAGGATGGAGAAGAGGTCTGGATTGGCAAATGAAAGATGTACAGCATAGCTTCTCCTGATCTTTGTTACCAGGTCTGCTTCTAACAACCTTTTCTGCCACTATTTTTAACTCCAACAGCCTCATGAATGGTCTGCTTGCTTGCGTGCACTGTTACCCCTTATAACACAACCCTGTTTTTTTTTCCTCAGCAGCCAAGGTTATTGTAGAAAAATACTATAAATCAAATAATATGCACCCCCCCATGCTTACAACTGGCCAGTTGCTTCCCATTGCCCTTAGATTAAAATCCAAACTCTTCCATAACCTATAAAGCCCTGTTTGAGCAGTCCTCTCCCTGTTTTTAGTCTGATCAGGTGCCTGCACTCTGGCCTTCCTGTTGCTGTCTATGCCAAGCTTGTTCTCATTTCAGGCAGTTGTAACATTCTGTTTCCTGTGTCTGAAATCCTCCTGATTATCTTGCAAATGGTGACGACTTGTTCTCCTCTTTCTTCTTTTCCTCCTTCTTCTCTCCCTCCTCCCCCTTCTCCTCTTCTTTTTCTTTCTTTTCTTCCTCTTCCCCTCCCTTTTCCTCACTTCCCTTCCATCTCTCTCTTTCTTCATCCTCCTCTTTCTCCTCCTTCATCATCATCATCATTATTAAAGCAATACACTTTTTAGAGGTATAACATCATATACTAAATGGCCCCATATTTTAACTATACAGCTTGATGAATGTTCACATATACATATACACCCATAAAACCACCACTTAGATCAAGCAGAAAGCATTTCCAGTCCCCAGAAGGCTCTCTTGTGCTCCTGTCAGTCAATATCTGTCCCCTCCTCAAAAAGTATTTTGAACTCTATTACCATAGATCATTTGTGCCTGTTTCTGAAGTTCATCTAAGTACAGTCGTACAATTTGTATCCCTTTTTGTGTAGTTCCTGCTGTTCAATATAATGACTATAACAGCTACCCACGTTGTTTCTTACAACAGTAGTTGGTTGTTTTGCTATGTAATATTCCATTGTGTGTACATACCAGAGTTTATCCATTCCATTGCTAAGGACATTTGGTTTCTGGTTTTGGTCTTTATAACGTTGCTATGGGGAATTTGTTGGTTACACATCAAGAGTGGAATTATTGGGCCATAAGATAAGGGTATGTTTATAGTAGATATTAATTAACAGTTTTTTTTAAAGCTATCTTGAATAATTAATTTTATTTAAAGATTTTTTGTATACTTATGTGTGACCAATTACAAAATTTATGTCTGGATAGACCTCAAAAACTATTTGCAATACATTTAAAACAAACATCTAGGTAATTTTTAATTTTTTTATTTTATTTATTTATTTATTTTTATTATACTTTAAGTTCTAGGGTACATGTGCACAACGTAAAGGTTTGTTACATATGTATACTTGTGCCATGTTGCTGTGCTGCACCCATCAACTCTTCATTTACATCAGGTATAACTCCCAATGCCATCCTTCACCCCTCTCTCCTCCCCATAATAGGCCCCCGTGTGTGATGTTCCCCTTTCCATGTCCAAGTGATCTCATTGTTCAATTCCCACCTATGAGTGAGAACATGCGGTGTTTGGTTTTCTGTTCTTGTGACAGTTTGCTGAGAATGATGGTTTCCAGCTG
>NW_012110252.1:2842433-2851538 GCF_000951045.1 Mandrillus leucophaeus
GATTTTATTTCTCCTTCACTTATGAAACTTAGTTTGGCTGGATATGAAATTCTGGGTTGAATATTCTTTTCTTTAAGAATGTTGAATATTGGTCCCCACTCTCTTCTGGCTTGTAGAGTTTCTGCCGAGAGATCTGCTGTTAGTCTGATGGGCTTCCCTTTGTGGGTAACCCGACCTTTCTGTCTGGCTGCCTTTAACATTTTTTCCTTCATTTCAACTTTGGTGAATCTGACAATGATGTGTCTTGGAATTGCTCTTCTCGAGGAGTATCTTTGTGGTGTTCTCTGTATTTCCTGAAGTTGAATGTTGGCCTGCCTTACTAGGTTGGGGAAGTTCTCCTGGATGATATCCTGAAGAGTGTTTCCCAACTTGGTTCCATTTTCCCCTTCACTTTCAGGCACACCAATCAGACGTAGATTTGGTCTTTTCACATAATCCCATATTTCTTGGAGGCTTTGTTCGTTTCTTTTTCCTTTTTTTTCTCTAGACTTCTTTTCTCACTTCATTTCATTCATTTGATCTTCAATCATTGATACTCTTTCTTCCAGTTGATCAAGTTGGTTACTGAAGCTTGTGCATTTGTCACGTATTTCTCATTTCTTGGTTTTTATCTCTGTCGTTCGTTTATGGCCTTCTCCGCATTGATTATTCTAGTTATCCATTCTTCCATTCTTTTTTCTAGAATTTTAGTTTCTTTGTGCTGGGTACGTAGTTCCTCCTTTAGCTCTGAGAAGTTTGATCGACTGAAGACTTCTCCTCTCAACTCCTCAAAGTCATTCTCCATCCAGCTTTGATCCATTGCTGGCAATGAGCTGCGTTCCTTTGGAGGGGCAGATGCACTCTGATTTTTTGAATTTCCAGCTTTTCTGCCCTGCTTTTTCTCCATCTTTGTGGTTTTATGTGCCTTTGGTCTTTGATGCTGGTGACATACTGGTGGGGTTTTGGTGTGAATGTCCTTTCTGTTTGTTAGTTTTCCTTCTAACAGTCAGGACCCTCAGCTGCGGGTCTGTTGGAGTTTGCTTGAGGTCCACTCCAGACCCTGTTTGCCTGGGTATCAGCAGCGGAGGCTGCAGAAGATAGAATATTGCTGAACAGTGAGTGCTGCTGTCTGAATCTTGCTCTGGAAGCTTCGTCTCAGGGGTGTACCCTGCCATGTGAGGTGTGAGGTGTTGGTCTGCACCTAGTGGGGGATATCTCCCAGTTAGGCTACTCAGGGGTCAGGGACCCACTTGAGCAGGCAGTATGTCCGTTCTCAGATCTCAACCTCCATGCTGGGAGATCCACTGCTCTCTTTAAAGCTCAGTTGAAAATGCAGAAATCACCCGACTTCTGTGTCGCTCGCACTGGAAGCTGGAGGCTGGAGCTGTTCCTATTCGACCATCTTGCTCCTGACCCTACTAAACAGTTTTTCAAAAATGGTTGTGTGAATTTACCATCCTACTAGCAGTATGTGAGAGCTTCCATTGTCTTACATCCTTGTCAGCACTTGGTACTATTTAATTTTAGCCATTCTGGTGGGTGCATAGAGGTATCTCACTATGGTTTTAATTTGCATTTTCTTGCTAACAACGTTGAGCATCTTTTCATATGCTTAGTGGCTATCTGGTTGCCACTTATATAAAGTACCAATCAAATCTTTCTGCCATTTTTTTTTTAGAAAAAATGATTGCCTCACTTTTTCCTATTGATTTATAGAAGTTCTTGATATATTTTGAGTATAGGTTCCTTGTTAGATACATGTTTTATAAATATCTTCTCCCAGTCTGTCTGAAAAGCTTGACTTTTCACTCTTTTAATAGTGTTTTTGATAAATGGAAGGTCTGAAGTCAAATTTAACAAACATTTCTTCTATGGTAGATGTGTTCTGTGACCTGTTTCAGAAATCTTTGAATGTTCACTTATTATAACCTCCTCAGAGAGATGTGCACTGAGCTCCTGGTATAGTTCACCCTCCTGGCCAGCTGCTGACCTCTCTGAGCCTAGAGCATCAGTGGAGTCCAGCAATGCTCCTGGGGGTTGTCCAGTAGCAGTGGCCTTGAGTTCAGACTGACATTCAAATTCATAAGCCCCAATCAACTTTACTGGCATCAAGGACAGGCAACAACATGGTATGACATGGTGGTCACAAGAGACAGAGCTTAGCATCTCAGCTACAGAAAGCCATAAGCTTTGGGGTCCCTTCAGATTTGTAAGTAACTAGTCACATATCCTCTGTGGTGGATTCTGGGGAGCTCTTCCCAGATCTTCCACAGCAAAACCAAGGCACCTGTTGTCTCCCTTCCCCCATCTTCCCCAGGCATGTTGGCTGCTGATGGCTTACAGCTGACTGTCTTTCACGACTCACCCTCAATATGGGAAATCTCTGAAGGACCATCCGGCTCACTCTCCTATGTCAGCTGAGACCTCTTTTGCAAATGAGTCGAAATACACTTTATCCCTCTATCAAATCCCCTCACCTTCGCTGCTTCAGGACTGTGGATCCTGGGAGCCCTCTTCCAGAAACTTCCTGCATGCAAATCTCCCTCTCAGAGGCAGCTTCCCTGGACCCCCTCAGGGACTCCCAGGGGTCTGACTTGCATGGCGGAGATGGTGGGGAGCGTTTTCTGCTGCAGCTGTTGCTCATCCATACCAGCTCCTCAGTTCTCAATAAAGTCTCAGTAATGAGGTTCAGGTCCTTGAAAGGGCACACATTGCTCAGCTGGATTTTCATTCATTCTGGAAGAGTACAGGCATTCTCCTAATGCTTTGCTATTCCCTGAAGCAATGTTGACCAAGGGTCAAATCCTCAGGGATCTGTAAGGCTAGAAGACAACCACAGAACCAGCCATTAATCTTATTTTTCCAAAGTGTGTGTTTTATATATCTGCGTGTACACACACATATGCCTGTGTATATACACACATAAATATATACATGTGTACATATACATGTACAGATGTGTGTGTGTACTCAGTCAGCAAATTGTTAAGTAAAATATATTCTGCCTTCATACCCTGACAAAATAGGAAGGCCAGATTCCCATTTAGAAATTTTAGATTCTTTGGAGTTTTGTGCCAGAACATGGCAGCGCAAGGAGAACCAGCCCCCGCACGTGACCCATGACCGTAGCCCACCCTAATTTTGCTCCCATTCCCAAATCCACTTAACTTTACCGTCCCTAAGTCCCCAAATCCACTCAACTTTACTGTCCCTGGCCCTCTTCAGCATGCGCCTCTTCTATTCTGGTGTTTCTTCATCATTCTTACCACTCTGGAGTTATCTTGTTTCTTCTTATTTTTGGTTGGTTATTATCAATCACCCCTACTGAAATTGATGTTAGGAGGGCAAAGTTCTCACATCTCTTGCTCACCATTCTATCCCTAGTGGCTGGCACATGAATGACGAAACAGAGACCCGGGCTTGTTAAAAATACTCATTAAATAACTGCTACAGACGTTGGAAACAAGGGCCTGAGGGAGAATCGTCGTTTAGGGGAGCAATGGGCCCTTTTTGCTTGCTCCGTGGTTTTTGTTCCAGAGGCTTGGGATGGTAGGGTGACCAACCCACCCTGGAATTTCCTGGTTTTAACACTACAGTCCTGCAAGCTTACAAACCCTCATTCCCAGGCAAATGGGGACCCCTGATTGGTCACCTCACCCAGCCAAATATGGTTAGGAAGCTGGCTAATAAACAGATAAATTTTTCTGATAGTTGAAGGGCCAGTTCTGTCTTCTTAGCAGCTACTTACAATAATTAAGAAAATGTAATGAAAAAGTATTTCTCAGAATTTAGTGAGGCCAGAAGATTTATGCTTTATTCTCAACGTATCAGAATCGGATTAAGCACCATGTGATGACAGCCATTTTCAAAAGTATGTCACACTGAGGTTAAAAAGTGAGTCTTGGTAAATACAACGTAGTTGGACGGCATCTTATTTTCAGTAGCTTCCCCTTCATTACAGTCTAGATGATGCATGGTTTACCGTTCTTTCTCCGTTCATTTGGAGATTTTATGAGAATGTGTAAGTTGTTGACATTTCAGACACCACTAATGATGAAAACTTATTGTCCATTATGCCAGATTGAAGGGAACAGAAATTACAGAGTCTGAGGAAGGTCTGGCAACAGCAACATAGCCGCAAATTCCAGTGAAAAAAGCAGAGCTCCAGGAAGCCTGAATAGAAAGACTGTGTGAGGAGAGTGCTGCAGTCCAAACGACTTCCTGCTTGATCAGAACGCTGGGCTGCTGGGACACCCCTCCTAGGGGGCGGTATCAGTTATGATGGCTTCCTGCTGAGGGTTACAGAAACCTGGCCATTGTTTGTTAAACTTTGTGAGGGATTTAATTTTTCTCACATAAAGTGAAGTTGGAAGGTAGCCAGTTCTAGGCTGTGGCTCCACTATGACATCAGGTCTCATTGGCTAGGACTGTGTCATATGGATACCTAGACATTTCATTGGCTAGGACTGTGTCACATGGCCACCTAGACATTTCACTGAGTGGGACTGTGTCACATCGCCACATAGATCTCACTGGCTAGGACTGTGTCACAAGGCCACATAGACATCTTACTGGCTAGGACTGTGTTATATGCCTATCTATGGCTACAAAGGAGTTTGGGAGCATCACTGCCTTCTACCCCTCCCTACGTCGAATCAGGGTTCTGCTGATGAGGAAAGGTAGAAATATGGAGCAGCTGGCAGTTTTTGGCACAAGATGAAACCTACCGGCCTCCTGCCAGAAGGTAGGTTAGAAATCTGTGTCTAATTAGGGCATCTCCTTGGATGGAGGGCATGTACACAGTCTAAGCTCCAGGTGACATGTTTCACAGAGTCCCTTGGTGAGATGAAATGCCAACGGAATGGGAATTAGCAGGAGGAAGAATTCATGGGACTCCGAGATGATAAAGAAAATGACATTTAAGTGCAATGTAAGGGGAAAATAATCCAAATTTTACTTAGAAAAAATGAGTTACAAATAGTTTATAATTAATCTAGCACATGGTTCATGCTATAGCTAATATTGTGCCTAGCACTGTGCTGTTGATTTGAGAGGTAATGATAATCCCTTATTTCTAGGACTAATAAATGAAAAGTTAAATGGTAGCCAACTGAATAACTTTCCTCAGGCATCAGAGAAGGGGAGGTCATTCTGGTCTGGGGTAGTCAGGAAAGGCTTCATGGAGGAAGTGAGGTATGCCTGGATGCTTGGATGAGGGGTTGGATTTGGCAGTTAGAGAAGATAGTACAGGAGTCACACGGTCAACATAGTCTTGGGCCTAGGATAACTAGTGAGCTATGATGGTTAATTTTATGTGTCAACTTGACTGGTTTAAGGGGTACCTAGATAGCTGGTAAAACTTTATTTCTTGGTGCATCTGTGAGGGTGTTTCCAGAAGAGATTAGCATTTGAATCAGTAGACTGGGTAAAGAAGATCTGCCTTCACCAATATGGGCAGGTACCACCCAATCTGTTGATGGCCTGAAAAGAGCAAAAAGGCAGAGGAAGGACAAATTCACTTTGTTTTCTGGAGCTGAGACATCCATTGTCTCCTGCCTTCACATGTCAGAATTTCAGGTTCTTAGGACTCTGGAACTTATACCATTGGCTCCTCTGATTTTCAGGCCTTCATGCTCAGACTGAATTACACCCAGGTTTCCTGGTTTCCAGTTTTTGGAAGGCATGGGATGGGACTTCTCAGCCTCCATAATCACTTGTACCAATTCTCGTAATAAGTCCCCACCCTATCTATCTGTTTATCTATCTGTCTGTCTGTCTGTCTGTCTATATGTCTGTCCATCCATCCATTCATCCTATTGGTTCTGTTTCTCTGGAGAACCCTGAGCTCTACACCAGCTTAAGTGCAAGATGTTCAAAGACTGCTAGTTGCATAAATATTACTACCATCTCCTTTTTTCTTGATAGGAAAACCTCTGTTTCACTGGGTATAGTAACATATTCACTTAGAAAACTGTATTTCTCGACTTCTTTTGAAGCAAAAAAATGGCTGATGAAGTGTTTTGGGTGGGCTGGAACTCCCAGGACAGATCTTTGAAAGGGCTTAATGTAGTTGTAAAAAAGGTGTTTTTTTTTGTTTTGTTTTGTTTTTTGGCGTTTTCCTCTTTTCTGCTGCCTAAAACGTTGATTTGATGGCTATGGCTATATCTGCAGGAACTATTTTGAGGTGAGGTAATCTTGACAATGGGAACTACAAGATAAAACTTACAGAGCAAAAAGGCACACAGTGCCTGGATCTCTGCTGACCATGGAGCCATCATACCAATTCTGGATTTCTCTTATGAAAGTGAAAAAATACAATTTTATGTGAAGTCACTGATCTATGAGAGCCCTGTAATATGCAGGAGATATGCGCTGGAGCAAAGTTGCTCATGAGAAGGGTCCTGCATTACGTGTAATGGTCAGATTTGCATTCCCTTACTGTTGTTTTTCACTGGCTGATGGCTTACCAGGAAGAGTGTGGCCTTGGCTCAGGAACTGAGACAAATCCTGAAGATGTTGACTGTTGGAGGCCATCAGATAACCATTTTATGTTTTTATTTTTTTAAGATGGATTTTCGCTCTTGTTGTCCAGGCTGGAGTGCAATGGCGTGATCTCGGCTCATTGCAACCTCCACCTCCCAGGTTCAAGCGATTCTCTTGCCTCAGCCTCCCTAGTAGCTGGGATTACAGGCACCCACCACCATGCCCAGCTAGTTTTTTGTATTTTTAGTAGAGACAGGGTTTTACTCTGTTGGCCAGGCTGGTCTCAAACTCCTGACCTCAGGTGATCCACCCGCCTCAGCCTCCCAAAATGTTGGGATTACAGGTGTGAGCCACCACGCCCGGCTCAGCTAACCATTTTCTTACAGCAATTCTCAGAGGAAGATCTGAGAAGCATTCCCACAGTTGTCACAGGCTTTCCCCACATCCCCCTGAATTTCACCCCTCTTCTCTTCCTCAGGGTTCCCCTACTAAACTCCTGGGACCATCTACCCTCCCTCAGCAAGCGTCATGGTCCAGGTTCTCCCTTGTCTCTGACACGTTTCTGAGTGATAGGTATTCACTTAATGCTGAGGCTCTGCTCCTTTGCAGTTTCTGCTGCCATGGGGTGTGGACAGTGAAGCACTGTTTCAAGGGCTTCCAGTGTTGGGGCTTCAAGGGCTTGGAGGGAAGTGGGTGAGCGCTGATCCTCTGGAGAGTGGGGAGGGCCAAAGAGAGAACTTCCACACTGGTTGCAGCTTGTTCTTGGCTAAAAATCTTTAAAATGCATCAAACCTCACAGTTCAAAGATGACTTTTCTTCACAGACCCCCTATTCACATAGCTTCACACTATTCGCTAAGAACTATAACCCTGGTTGTGTTCTGCTAAGAACGCATTTGCTTCCTTCCCAAAGCAGCCTGTGTTTACTGGACCACAGAGTGAGCTCTGCCCAGCTCACAGAGCCCCAGGTGACCTTCCCTGGGGAGGAGGAGACTCCATTCAAGTCCACCCTGACACACCAGAGTAACCCCATTCCATCCTCATAATCATCCACAACACATTACATTCATCATTCAACATCCTAGGCAGCCCAGATGCCACACATCAGAAGCAACTGGCTGGCACCATGGAGGAAACCAGGATATGGACCTAGATCTGCCTGGCAGCAAAGCCCATGCACTTTCTGATAGTTCACACACAGCAGAAGACTTGGACATTATGGATCCATTCATTCATTTGTTTAGAGCATGATTATTGGGCACTACTGTGTGCCAGCCACACAGCTGCTAGGAAGCTTATATTTTAGCAGAGACACAGGCATGCATTTAATTTGTAATAACTAATATAGACCAAGCATTGCCAGACCTGGGCTGAGTTACCCTTGTACATTATCTTCTCACAGCACCCAAGGAAGTAGGTGATATTTTGAATATGCACTTCGCCGCTGAAGGAGCTGAGGTTTAGCAAAGTTATGAAACTTGTTCAAGGTCACACAGCAGGTAAATGTCAAAGTGGGGATCTCAGGCAGCCCAACACCAGAGCTCAGGGGCTCAATTGCTACACTAAATGGCTGCTCCCCTAGGAAATGAAGAAGTGCAGGTTTTGAAAGAAAAGCATGGCCTTCTGAAAGACATCTGTAGAAGCTATTACGGGAAGATGTGCTGCAAGGCTGCTGTTGTGCCAAACCCCTATTAACCTCAATAGGGATGGGATGAGGTTTGAGAGGCCAAAGAAGAGACCTAGAGTCAGCAAAAAAAGACGTGGAGTTTCACTGGGAGCTTAAATATATGAAAGGGAGTCCAGTGGCGGTGGACTGGACAATGTATCCTCCTCCTACAGTCCAGTGGCAGTGGGCTGGGCAGGAAAACCACAACTGCTGACAAACAGCCTGCAGTTTATATGCAGCATTTTCACTGAACACCCTCCCCCTAACAATGTCCACCTGGCAACCTTCATCCAACCCAAAACTCAGGGCCTTAATTCCCTGTACAGCCTGTGTTCCGCAGGACGGGCTGGGACCTCAGATGTTTATCACAGATGAGGAACGCACTTCCTGGTTGGCCACTCCCAGATTCCCTAGCTTGGAACACACATTCTGGTGCATCTGCTATACACCATCATTTTAAGGGTATGTTTAAGTTATTGCTGTTGGGTGCCTTTACCTTATACCCTACAGCCACCACCATGCAAATGCAGTGCATGGTAAGCACCAGAAAGGACAGCGTGCTAGGGCTGTGCCTGGCTGCTGATGTCAGTCCTGAAGACAGACATCACTGCGGTCAAGATAGTCATGAGAGATGCAGCTGGAAGGATCAAGAGGTTTCCGCCTGAGGACCAGTTTCCAAAAATTAACCTTCAGTTCCAAAACATTAAAAACTGCATTGGAATATTACTCCAAGTCCATAAAATCAACCACTGGATTATGGACAATGTGAACACAGAAATGTTCTTTCAACATCAGGAGTTGAGAAACAGTTGGCCCCTCTTGTTCTAAGACAAAAAGAGAGACGTATTGTTTTCCACAGCTGGGAGCATGCTGAGTACTCTGTAAATCAGGAAGAGCAAGAACTCGTGCACTGTTCCTCAAGTGGTTTCTGCAGGCCACTTCAGCAAGCAGTGGATTCCAAAGTTCTTTTTTTTTTTT
>NW_012110252.1:2851793-2859515 GCF_000951045.1 Mandrillus leucophaeus
CCACCCTGTGTCCAAGTGCAGATCCAAACCATAATGAGATACCATCTCACACCAGTTAGAATGGTGATCATTAAAAAGTCAGGAAACAACAGGAGCTTGAGAGGATGTGGAGAAATAGGAACACTTTTACACTGTTGGTGGGATTGTAAACTAGGTCAACCATTGTGGAAGACAGTGTGGCGATTCCTCAAGGATCTAGAGCTAGAAATACCGTTCGACTCAGCCATCCCATTACTGGGGATATACCCAAAGGATTATAAGTCATGCTGCTATAAAGACACATGCACACGTATGTTTATTGAGGCATTATTCACAGTAGCAAAGACTTGGAACCAGCCCAAATGTCCATCAATGATTGACTGGATTAAGAAAATGTGGCACATATACACCATGGAATACTACGCAGCCATAAAAAAGGATGAGTTCATGTCCTTTGTAGGGACATGGATGAAGCTGGAAACCATCATTCTCAGCAAACTATCGCAAGGACAGAAAACCAAACACTGCATGTTCTCACTCATAGATGGGAATTGAACAATGAATTACAAAGTTCTTACAGTAAAATATGTGTGTGCATTTGTTCAAATGGCTTTCTGTGTGATCACTCAGTATATAAGACAAATCCAAGAGCTGCTGCTGTGGAGTAAGAGAGGGTCTCACAGTCCTTCCTAGGGTGTCTGGGCATACAGCAGCCTATGAGGCAGCTTCACGAAGCAGGACTGAAAGCCACAAGGAGAATTCAGGTCCCATACCTGCACAGAAACAAAATTTCATCTTGTGATACAATACCACTTTGTGAGCACTTGGCAGCATGAGAAACTTTAGCAGCAGTCAAGGGATAAGATAGTGAGTAATAGATATGGCATCATAAAAGTTAAGCGGACAGTGTCTAAGAGACCATATTTGTAAGTCTGAGAGAAAGCCCTGAGAAGATGCTGTTGTGGGCAAGTCCAGCCTGGCAGGTGGGATTAGGAGGAAAGACGACTTTGAAGGGGTGGATTTAGAGACTCACATCTGCTTCCTTGGGGTGTTCGTGTGGGGAATTGAGAGGGAAAATCCCTGTTATCAATTCAGCCTGAAATTGTGCTGTGCTGATGATTTGTTGGGGTAGGCTCTTAGAATCCAAGCAGATGGCCTGGGATATGCTGTAGTCATGTCCACTCGTAAATTAGAATGTGGCTGGGGGTAAGGTTTTCATCCAATTCCAAGATTTGTACTGCTGCTGATTTTTAATGTTTCTGGCTTGGAACTAAGAAGTACAAACTACATTTGAGCTGACTTTCACTTTCAGAATAAGACAGTAGCTTTCAAACAATTTTAGCAACTGTTTCCAGATATTTGTTAAGCAGCGGAATCCTGTTTTCCAATTAAATCTTGCTATTCCATGACATTGAATAGACAATTCAGGATTTTTATCAGCATAAATTTCTTTTGTGAGTTCAAATGTATAACATTCATTTTATATAAAGTTAATCTGAGAGAAAAATGGGTCTGTTTTGATGATCTATAATATCTGAAATCAGAACTGAATGCCCCAGTCTTTTATCAATTCCATTATCCATTTTTCAAAAATAAATATTGTTTCCTTGTTGCCACAGATATGAGGAAACAGTGGTTCACACAGATAAGGGCAGTAAGAATTGTTTTTAAGTAGTTTGTCCCAGAATATTCTAATTAACCAAAAGTAGCAGAAGATACTGTATCCTAAGTTTTCCTTCAAAAAAAGCTGTAAACAAGTCAGCATGGTAGTTGTTCCCCATTTAAAAACTGATTTTTGGGGGTGAGTTCTGGTTGTGAAACCCCGTGCTATTCTTTCTTCTAATTGGTCTTGTTTCTCAAGTTATACCTAGTGTCTTATTCCTGGGTGGTTCTAGAATCTTCTGGAACAATACAGGTGCCATTGGTGATCCACCATCCTGAGTTTTTAAACTGCTTTCCATGTAACCCCAGAGTTGATTTAGATTTCATTTTAAAATATGTTTATCACTTTCAAAGTGTCAACTTAAAAAGCACATGAATTTTGTCACATTGGAGATAACTGATTCACTGACCATATTATCTGCCAGCTTGACTTCTTTGGGCAGCCTTAGCATAAAACATCTTCTGTTACTCTGGTTAATGAAAGAGTATACTGAGATTAGGCAAGGACTTATACTCTCCGTATGTAACAGAGGTTGTTAGTTGTCTTAGCGATATCCATTTTCCATTATTTCTTAAAAATAGGAACTCGCAACAATGTGCCCAGTTAGAAGACGTTTCCCAGTCTTCTTTGCAATAAGATGCGATCACATGAAAACCTTACAGGTCAGGAGAGAGTGGCATGACATATTTAAAGTGTTGAAGGAAAAGAAAAACTTTTATCCTAGAATATTATATCTAGCAAAAATATCCTTCAAACACGAGGGAGAAATAAAGACTTTCCCAGACAAACAAAAACTGAGAAATTTCATCAACACCAGGCCTGTCCTACAAGAAATGCTAAAGGGAGTTCTTCAATTTGAAAGAAAAGGATACTAATGAGCAATAAGAAGTCATCTGAAAGTACAAAACTCACTGGTAATCCTAAGTATACAGAAATATACAGAATATTATAACATTGTAATTGTGGTGTGTAAACTACTCATATCTTGAGTAGGAAGACTAAAAGATGAACCTATCAAAAATAACAACCACAATAACTTTTTAAGACTTCGGCAGTATGAGATATACATAGAAACAACAGAAAGGTAAAAAATGGGGGGATGAAGTTACAACGTAATGTTTTTATTCATTTCTCTTTGCTTATTTGTTTGTTTTTGCAATTAGATGTGACATGACCAAGTCCTTGTCAATGAGATATAAACAGAGTGTTGGATGGCACTTCCAGAAGATTCCTTATGGCAGATTCTCTTCTATTGTCCCTCCATACTTTCCTCTTCCTTTGTCTTGGAATGTGAATATAATGGCTGGAGCTCCAACAGCCACCTTGGGCCATGAAGTGATCTTGAGGATGGCAGCTTAAGGGATAGTATTGCAAAAATATTAAAGTGCATTCTTGGTAATGACAGAGCCATCATATGAGCTCTGGAGTTTCTGTCTCCTAACTTCTTTCACTTCTGCTTGTTTAGGCTGTGTTTATATACAGCCAAACATAAATCTGACTGATGCGATCAGAAAACCCTGATCTAGAAGAAACTATGCATCTTTAGGTTGGTTAGATGTACCAGTTAAGATCCTTTGATTGCACGTAATAGACACCCAAGTAATGGTAGATTGAGCGATAAAGTATTTAATTAGGGTATATGACAGGAAGTCAGAAGGTAGGCACCCCCAGAGTTGATTCACCAGCTTAGTGATCTCATTGTGTATCTAGGCTCCTGCCATTCTTCTGCTCTTCCAACCTCAGCATTTAGGAAATATTTCCCTTATAGTTTCAGAATACTACACACAACCTTGTTTTCCTCAAGGAGGAAAGCAAAGAGACTGACCTTTCCTAAAGCATCTGTAGTTTTTTTTTAAAGCAAGTCATACACATTGTCACTATATCCTCAACTGGACTTCCACTTATTAGCCAGAGTTGCTTTTTGAGGTTGTACACTTTGCAACCTAAGCAGAATTAGGATTCTGAACCTTAGAGGAGAAGGAATAAATGGCTTTTGGATGGGTAACGTAACAGACTTTGCTAAGAGATTTTTTTCCCCCCACACTACACTGATGCATTAAAAGGTTTTTAAAAGGGCATTGGAACTGGCAGGTCAGCTGAAGACTCTAATGGAATCTACCAGTATGCAGGGTCTCCTGGGACTTCCCTCTGCCCACGGAGGAAAGGCTCCCCTCCCAGGCATGCCCAGTGGAAGTCAGAGAACACCAGAAGGTGGACTTTATTGGGAAATATTGACTGTTACTTCCACACCTGAGTCTCCTTTTCTGAAAGTAGGGTGAGGCTGCAGGTGACTTGTGTTCTGCAAAGCCCATCGGCCTCATTCCTCTGGCACTGTTGGTAAATGAGGTTGACTCCATTAACAATGTCCACATCATTTAAAAGGCTAAAATATTAAATATTTTTTCTAAAAAGTGTAATATTTTATACTTATGCTAAATATACTAAAGTATAAATACTAAGAGTATAAATTATATTAATACATATAATACTAATAATATAAATTAGTATTTAGTATTTATGCTAAAAATAGAAATATTATACTAAGGATAGTATTTTGTCTTTAAAACTCACATATACAAAATATTTTTAAGATCTTTGTTGTTGTTGTTAGATCAGGGTCATCTTCAGGAACATCAGTTTTTAGCAGCTTTATTGAAATATAATTTACCAACCATAAAGTTCACCTGTTTATATAATTCAACGATTTTTAGTATATTTACCGAGTTGCAAAACCATCATTGCTATCTAATTTTAGAACATTTCCATCACCCCAAAAAGAAACCGCATACTCATTAGCAGTCACTCTATATACATGCCAACCCCACTTGTCCACTGCCGCCAACCTAGACAAGCCCTAATCTGCTATTTGTCTCTATGAATTTGCCTATTGTGGACATTTCATATAAAGGGAATCATACAATATGCAGCCTTTTGTGTGTAACTTCTTTTACTTAGCATGGTGTTTTTGAGATTCATCTACCATGTAGCATGTGTCGGTACTTCACTTTTATTGCCAAATACCATTCTATTGCATGGCTACACCATATTTTGTTTCTCTGTTTGTCTGTTGCTGGACATTTAGATTGTTTTCATGTTTTGGCTATTATAAATAATGTTATTAACCTTTGTGTACTTGGTTTTGTGTGGACATAAGTTTTCATTTCTAAGAGAATTATTTTTTGTAGTGTTTTGTAGGAGAGACTAATGTTCAATGATAGTAGGCATATATGCTATGAATTAAGGTGTAGTATGACTTCTCCACCACATTGTTAATTTGTGTGCCAATAGTGATGCTGTCAAGAGCCAATGAGAAGGGTTCAGAAAAGAAAAATGAAGGAAGCAGAATTCCAGTGATTAAAAGATGGGCAGTGAGATGGGTGTGTGTGTACCTGCGTGTGTATGTGTGTGTGTGAGTGTGCACATATGCATGCATCTGTGCATTTTGTTTTAAGTCATAGTATCATTTGGTAATTACCTTTCCTATTCACTTAATTCAAAGTGTCAACTCAGTTTAGCAAACAGCCATTGAGCCTGACAACGTGCAAGGCATTTCAGTGGCTGGAGACTTTGTCTGTGGCTCCTAAAACTTTATGTGTATCCGCTTTTCAGTGTTCTCTGGCAGCTATCTTGGGCTTAGTAAATGAATAGTTGGTGAGGTAGAATTTGGATATAGGCAGAATAATTCCAGAATGTTTTCATGAAGTACATAATCCTTTTATAAATCAGGGATCCTTTTTTATTTTTTTATAGGATTGGATACATATGTATATAGATAGACAGTAATAATAACTACTTCTTCTTCTTTTTCTTTCGTTTTCTTTTTTTTGAGATGAAATTTCACTCTTGTCGCCCAGGCTGGAGTGCAATGGCGCAATCTCAGCTCATTGCAACCTCTGCCTCCCAGGTTCAAGTGATTCTCCTGCCTCAGCCTCCCGAGTAGCTGGGATTACAGGCATGCACTACCATGCCCGGCTAATTTTTTATGTTTTTAGTAGATATGGGGTTTCTCCATGTTGGTCAGACTGGTCTCTAACTCCCAACCTCAGGTGATCTTCCTGCCTTGGCCTCCCAAAGTGCTGGGATTACAGGTGTGAGCCACCACACCCGGCCTAATAATAAATACTTCTTATTGAGTTATCCCAGTTGTTAGACAAGTGATTTCTAACCCTGACAGCATATTAAAATCATTTGGGGAAGCTTTTAAAAAAACCCAGCCCCACTCTCGAAGATGCTGATATAAACGCTGTGGGGTGGGACAAAGACATTAACGTTTATTAAAATATCCCCAGGTAATTCTAAGTTACACCCTGGTTTCAGAACTACTTATGCCAGTCAGTGTGATGGACACTTTTAGTACATTATCTTACATTTTTTTCTATAACCAGAGTGATGGAAGTGATGGATGCCAGTATACCCTCTTATAGATTTTAAAAATATGTATTGAGCACTTAGTATGTGCCAGACGCTTTTAAACATTTTGCACGTATCAACTCATTTCATAATTACAATGGCCCTATGGAATGGTTGCTATTACTATCTGCATTTTATGGACAAAGAAGTTGAGTCTTACAGTAGTAAGTAACTTAACATTGTTAACTAATAAATGAAGGAGGAGGAGTTAGAATTGGAATCCACAGTCTTAGTCTGTTTGAGTTGCCATAACAAAATGCTATAAACTGGGTGGCTTATAAACAGTTCAGGAGGCTGGGAAGTCCAAGATGAAGGCGCCAGCAGATTCAGTGTCTAGTGAGGGACAGCTTCCTGGTTCCTAGATGGTGGCTTCTTGTTGTGTCCTCACATGCTGAAAGGGGCAAGGGAGCTCTTGGGGGCCTCTTTCATAAGGACACTAATTTCATTCATAAGAGCTCCACCCTCATGACCTAATCACCTTCCAAAGGCCCCACCTCCTAATACCATGACATTGGTGTTAAGTTTCAATGTATGAATTTTGGGAAGACAAAAACACTCAGACCATAGCAACTTTCATGCTCTATTGCAGAGGAGGAAATAACATTCAGAGAGTTGTTCTAGGAAAATAAGTTATTCACAAAGCTAATTTGGAAACCAGATCTTCTGACATCGAATAATAATAATACTGCTACTATTACTAGTTATAATAATTGTAAAATTATCATTACTAACATTCTGCTAGCATTTATTGAGAGTTTATTATGATCCAGACACTGTGCTAAGGACCTTACCTTGTTTAATTCCTGCACCACCTCACTGTTTTTGCAACAATTCCTATTACATCCATTAATTTTTTCAGGCAAGGTCACTAAAACTTAGAAGGGTCAGTAGATCTGGGATTCAAACCCAGGTCTGGCAGCCTATAAACTTGCACTATTTCTGTGCACTCTATGTAAACAATGTGAATATAAGCACACAGGATGTTAATATTCCTTTCTGTCCTTCCTGTGACCCCTTTGTGGGGCAATTAGAGTCCGCAAATAGAAATGTTAGCAGAAACACTTCTTAGTTGAATCAATGTTTCTGGATGAATATTGGCTCCATGTGGAAAACAGAGATAAAGGGTGTATCCAGGGAAAAATAACAAAACTACTATAAAAGATCTAGTCTAGCTTCTGGGGCTCAAGGGTAAGTTTTCCTTGTGTGTGTATGTACCATGTTCAGAGCTGAGTGTATGATAGGGCAGGGGTGCCCAGCCCCTGGGCCATAGACCAGTACCAGTCTGTGGCCTGTTAGGAACTGGGCTGCACAGCAGGAGGTGAATGGCGGGCGAGTGAACGAAGCTTCATCTGTATTTACAGCTGCTCCTCACTGCTTGCATTATTCCCTGAGCCCTGCCTCCTTTCAGATCAGCGGCAGCATTAGATTCTCATAGGAGCATGAGCCCTTTTCTGAACTGTGCACGTGAGGGATCCAGGATACAAGGTCCTTATGAGAATCTAATGCCTGATGATCTGTTACTGTCTCCCATCACCCCCAGATGGGACCATCCAATTGCAGGGACAGAAGCTCAGGACTTCCACTGATTCTATATTATGGTGAGTTACATAATTATTTCATCATATATTACAATGTAATAATAATGGAAATAAAGTGCACAATAAATATAA
>NW_012110252.1:2859565-2933009 GCF_000951045.1 Mandrillus leucophaeus
TTTTCAGACATTCTGGGATCTTTGCAACAAAGATGTAATTTTTCCAAAAGGCTGAGTTATGTGTGTGTGTGTGTGTGTGTGTGTGTGTGTGTGTGCTGTCTCTTATACACATCTAGATGTGTATAAGAGACAGGATTCTATATTATGGTGAGTTACATAATTATTTCATCATATATTACAATGTAATAATAATGGAAATAAAGTGCACAATAAATATAACGCACTTGAATCATCCTGAAACCAACCCCCCCCTCCCCCACCACAGGTCTGTGGAAAAGTTGTCTTCCATGAAACTGGTCTCTGGTGCCAAAAAGGTTGGGGACCACTGCTGTAGGGACAAGAGGACCTCTAGGAGGAAGGAGGCAATGTAGAGGAGGAGGAAAAAGAGGTGAAAGCATGATCTGACAGAAGGAAGAGACAGGACTGGACCATAGCTCTGACCTGATTTGCATAACTTACCCCTATTCCTGGTAACAGGGGGACTGGTTGGCAGTTAATATAGAGGAAGGCATGTGGCTTCATAAGGTGAGGTTGCAAAATTATTGTTATATCCTGGAAATAGATGGAATGGAGGTCTCAAAGAGATGTACAAATGTTAGGAGAGAAATAGGGGAGTGGTATTGACTCACTGCTCAGGGTGACAATTTTAAATATGTACAATGGGAAGTGGGAGTCCCAACTTTGCTATTTCAAGAACAAGAAAACCTGGGGAGAATTGATGAAACTAAAGATTCACGAGTATGCCTTGGCAATATTATAGAAAAAGACATGCTAAAAAGGATAAAGGGTACGTGGCTCGGCTGAAACTGATAAAGTGGAATAGATTTTGAGAAGTTGTATCATGGACTCTGTAGCCTGCATAGAACCATAGACTTTTGCTCATGAAAGATGAGTTTGACCTTGTTGAGAAAGGATCTGGTGTAAAATTTTGATGGCCCTAGTTGAAGGGCCCCCGATGACTGTCAGCCTTAGTGGGGTACTTGGGACCACATGGTATTCCAGACCACTTCTAAGTTTGGGTGTTTTTGGCAGCAGTGTTGAATTCCATGGACTTCCACCCTGAGGTGAAGAATTTATTGAACAAATGTGTTCTATCTCGAGGACAGGCCAGCTCACAGTCTGTCCCACACAGCCTCTGAAAGCCAGTGTTGTTATTTCTCCTCTGGGTGTGCGAGTGTGTGTGTGGGCACACACGTGTGAAGTTTTAGGTGGGAGCTGAAGGTAGGGAAAAGGGGAAGGTCAATATTTATGAGTGGGTTTCTAAGATTTTATTTTATTTTTCTTATTTCATTTCCATGATCAGCATATGCCTTCTGGTGTCTAAGGCCCCATGATTTCGCATTTATAAGTGACTAAAAACAAAACCTTATTATAGGAAATCAGATTCTTTTGCTGTAACTTATTTTTCATTTTTGACTTCATAAAAATGGAAAGAAATTCTATTACCAAAAAGAAGGCTTTCACTTAGAATGTTATTAAAACAAATACTCCAAATGCCTGTGATACAGACTGGACCCTTTCCGTAAAATTGGAAATATATTCGCCACATTACCTGAGTTTTCTGCACATCTCTCTCCAGTCCCAGCCTGTAGAACACATGCATTCTCTCTCCTGTCCAGGATGCAGGTCGTTTCTTGATTTCTTCCTTCTTTTAATTCCTTGCTGTCGGTTTGAGGAGCTTCTCCTCTTTACACATGACTGAACTTGGCCTGGAACCTGCTCCTGTTTCACTGGGGGCAATCTCATACTGGGCCTTCAGATCTAATTATTTAGACCACATGACTAATCTATGGAAAATCCCCAGGTTTTAGCCATTTTCAGACATTCTGGGATCTTTGCAACAAAGATGTAATTTTTCCAAAAGGCTGAGTTATGTGTGTGTGTGTGTGTGTGTGTGTGTGTGTGTGTGTGTGTTTGGTTAATTTACACCATTCACAGATCCTGTCCTGATGAATCATATGTCTTTGCCAAATAGATGACCTAGATTTCCAGTGTCTGGTACGAGCTGGGATGTTGGTGTTGTCTGTCTGAGTGTTGAATGTCGATCAGCGGTGTTTATCGAACACCAACTGTGCGCCTCATACTGCCTCTGGCAGCTGCAAGCAAGTTGGAAAGAAAACAGAGATGTCAGATTTGCCCTCAAGGAGTTTGCCCCATAATGGGCAAATGGGGTGAAAGACAAACATTAATGGAAACAATCTGAACAAGAGAAAAGAATCAAACACCAATGACTTAAAGTGCCTGACTTTGGCTGGCTGCCCCAGAGTGGGACCCCCAGGAACTGTGCCTGAGCGAGAGAATAGGGAGCAGGATGAGGATCCAGATCTTAGGGGGGGTGATCAGGAAATTTCCATTACTTGGGGTTTTTCTCAATTTCTGCCACATCTATGACCTTATAATTCTTTTAACATTTTACTCACTTTTGCTGTAACTCAAATTCAGTTATTTTAAAAAAAAATTTAAAAGGCAAGTTAATATCACTATCATGAATGTCAATAGGTAATAATAAAGGTTTATATTTATTTGTATGAACACAAAACAATATTATTACCTTTTAGCTAATTATTGCTGCCAGTGCAAGTTCTGAGCTTAAGGCTGGTTGTTTTGTTATAAAGAGAGATTAATAACTATGAGGGAGGTGTGAAAGATACACCAAAGCCAGGCTAAGACTACCTTATGATGTAAGAAGGAATTATAAGAGAATTGAAGGGGAACAACATTCTTATTGGGATACCGTGTTATTTCCCCTCAGATCCACATACAACCTAGAGGAGTCTGGTGTCTAGCCTTGAAGGACCACACTTTGAAAAACCTCACTTTACTGTAGGGGAGGGTGCTTGTTATGGACTGAATGTTCATGTCCCCTGCAAATTCATGTGTTGAAACCTAATCCCCAGTGTGATGGTATTAGGAGGTGGGGACTGTGGGAGTTAGTTAGGTCACGAGGGTGGGACCTTTATGAATGAGATTAGTGCCCTTATAAATGAGCCTGAGAGCTGTCTTACCTATTCAGCCTTGTGAAGACAGGGGGAGAAGACAATTATCTATGAACCAGGAAGTGGGCCCTTGTCAGACATCAGATATATCAGTGTTTTGATCTTGGACTTCCCAGTCTCCAGAACCATGAGCAATAAATGTCTGTTGCGTAAGCCACCCAGTTTATAATATTTTTGTAGCAGCCTGAACAAACTAAGACAGCACTCTAGGGAACCAATCATAATTTGGAGGCTGTTCCTGGCACATTATCCGCACAGTTCATTTGTGGTTTAAGCAAAATCAGTTACCAGGAGGTTCAATTCCATGGGCAGAACAATAGTCAGGATATTGAGTGGTAGAGTAGTTCAGAAGTCAGGCATTGCTGTTATGGTCTGTTCTCACAGATCTCTGCTTAGGACCAGAAGAGCCCTGTGGGCATTGAGGATGTGGAGGAAGATCCAGCCTGGGGAAGGAAGGAGGTGGTGGATAGAGGCTGTCCAGCTACTGGGCTTTTGCTCTGAGCATACCTGATCCTGGGGATGATACCACTCAACAGTTTTGCATTCCCCCCTCATCCCACAGGTGGATGGATTCCTGCGCCTCTGTCCAGCCTCTTCACACCCAGGTTTCCTGCTCCGCTTCCAGTCTGGGCTTGATCCCCAGATATTCCTTTTTTGCTACATCCTGGCTCCTTGCTGTGCTGCCCATGCAACCCATTGCACTCTAAGGTTGTTAAGATTATTATAAAAAAGATGTTTAAGGAAGCAGAATGAAACACATGATGGTAGCATTGATGGTCAGATCATGAGAGTGTAGAAAAAAATATTTTCCTCTACTCATCTTAGCTTCTCCAGTTGGTGCCCTATAAATGAGATTAGCTAAAGACAGATTAAGAAGAGAAAAATAAACAGAATTTTATTAGCATGTGCATTGTGCTGATATATGGGTGCACCAGAGATGAGGGACTTCAAGGGGTGGTTAGAATTTGGTTTGTATGTTGTCTTGGGCTAAAATAAAGGAAAAGGGGCTTTGGGCTTCTGGGTGGGGGAGGCAAGTTATGGGAAGGTGACCAGGAAAAGTATGGTAAACAAGGGCTGTTTGGAAAGGTGTGTTCTGCACATTTAAGTCAGTATCTTCTCCATTGATAAGAGTTGTTAGGAGTCCTCCTTTTTCTGGTATGGGAGAGGGAGACACCTTAACTTGTGCCCTGTTTTTAGAGCTTTTCTTATGTCTTTTGGTTTTCAAGGGCCTTTAACTTAAAAATTTCCATATTCCCAAGAGCCATGTTTTGGGGTAGCATATCCTGATACCCTTCCAGAGGATGATATCGAAAGCGTGCTGTCTTCAGGTGCTGCCCCCACCCCCATGCAACTATTTAGGCCTTTTCCACTAAAGGGGTCCAGCTAGGGCTCATTTTGTGTGAAGTTAAGAACTGGTCGTGCTAGCCAATTCCACTTTCCCTGCATGCCCCACCTGAACAACCAGAGTTTCCTATAGATGCACGTGTCCCATGCCAATCTGTCCAATAGCAGATCTGATTAGCAGTAAGTTAGAGGGAGCCCAGCAGTTGAGGCCGTGCCTGTGCATTCCTGGCCAGGCTCATGCATAATTTTCAGCCCTACTAGGTAATAGGATTAAGATGTCTGATGTCCTGGGCTTCCAGGGCTGGGTGGGACCACACCCTCCATAGGGTTGTGGTCTGAGGGTCTGTCTGCATTGTAGCCAGGGCCCATTGCCAAGGTGCAGTAGAGTGTGCACACCTAAGACCCTTCCATGCAGGCTTTCCTTCCCCTCTGCTTTGCTTTACCCAATGTCTACGTATGTAGCTACCTCATAGCTCTGATCACACTGTATTACATTGATGTGCTGGAGTCTGTTCCTGTCTCTAGCCTGTGAAATCTTGGAAGCTTCATTCATTTCTTATTTGCCAGTGTATCCTCATAGCTACTGTGGCACTTAACACAATGCAGACATAGCAGTCAGCATGCCTACCTGGAAACACCAACACCTTCTTTAGCTAGTTCAAGCAGAAAGGGTACAAGTGGAATATGTTAATTCAAGAGTTCACAGAATCTACGGAAGTGCCAGCATTGGGCTTGGAGACTATGTCATGAGAAGCAATGCCCAAATCACCCCATGAGCCTGGTCAGTAAAAAACCTACTTCTTCCACCCTTAGGCACAGACACCTCATCCCAGCACAGATGCTGGACACCGAATATGGGCCTCTGCCGCTGTTGCCACCCATCAGGATATCTCTTCATCACTGCTGGCTGGAAAAGCACTTCCCCACTCTGTCTTTTTGCCCTCTTTTCACATGGACACCTCTCTTGAGTGCATCTAGCTTTTTAAGCCCAAGGCTAGGAAAGGTATGTGTCTTTTGGTTCTACCTTGGGGAGGTGAGTCTCACACAGAAGTACATTCTCCAAACACAGGAAGCATATTTAAATGATGATAGGATCCGCAACCAGATAAATATATGTTGTAGGCATAACATACAAGGCTGTCTTTATTTTTTTCATATTTGTTTAAAATGGACCCAAGCCCTAGTTTCACATTCATGCCAATTTGGCAGGAAAATTTACATATAGGGGGATTCCTAGAGTTGCTGGAATGACAAAATATTGGAAGCATCTGCTGGGCATTTGAGAACAGAGGGGCCAGAAGGACTATTCAGTTTTCACACAGGCAACCAACAGATACTTATTAAGCACTCACTATGTACCAGGTTTGCCACTGGAGGGATTCCCACCAGCCTACTTAAACACTGAGCCACACACTGACGATTTTCCACACCATAAATGAACAAACGTGAAAAGTCGAGAGAAATTACAAGGGGTTGTCATCCGCCCTGCATTGTGATGTGGGAACTTGTCCCCTGGTTTTATGACAAGTCAACTGGAAAATTACTCTAGTCTGACCTGTCTTAGGAAATGCTCTAATTTACATCAGTTCTGGAAAAAAAAAAAAAAAAAAAAAGCTCTTGCAAGCTGTCTCATTCTTTGCAGTAGTAGTGAAGTGCTTGTATCATATCCATAATTAAGCCTTTTTAAGGTGTCATTTCTGTTAGAGGTGGTTTTGTCTCTGTCAGCTTATTGGTTTTGACAATGTTGAACACCAGACTATCTAGACAGTTCTGATACTACCAGGCCCAGGAATTTGTACCTAACAATGCCTGCGGGGCTCTATGACTCTGAGGTCTATAGCAGTGGCAAAAGAATTTGTTGACAGTAGCTGAAACCATATTCTAAAATGAGAATAACTGTTTTAGCAGTTATGCAGCATCGTGGGAGAGGGGAGAGAAGGGGTAAGGTGCATATAGTCCAGTGTCTTCCCCTCCATTGGAGGGGTTTATAGCATTCCTCCTCCGTTGCCATCCACCCCCAATG
Organism: Mandrillus leucophaeus; assembly: GCF_000951045.1. Classification (NCBI taxonomy): domain Eukaryota; kingdom Metazoa; phylum Chordata; class Mammalia; order Primates; family Cercopithecidae; genus Mandrillus; species Mandrillus leucophaeus. The sequence continues at coordinate 2,865,929 of NW_012110252.1, forward strand.
TAGAAATGTAAGAGCCCACCACTAGGGCAAAATAAAACATGTAATTGCCAGGAACTTTGAAAACTGTGTGTATTAGTCAGGGATCTCTAGAGGGACAGAAGTAACAGGATAGATGAATATACAAAGGGGAGTTTATTAGGGGAATTGACACTCCATCACAAAATGAAGTCCCACAATAGGCCACCTGCAAGTGGAGGAGCCAGGAAGCCAGGCCGAGTCCCAAAACCTCAAAAATAGGGAAGCCGTACGTGCCGCCTTCAGTCTGTGGCCAAAGGCCCCAGAGTCCCGGGCAAATTACTGTTGTAAGTTCATGAGTCCAAAAGCTGAAGATCTTGGAGTCTGATGTTCAAGGGCAGGAAGCATCCCACATGGGAGAAAGATGGAGGTCAGGAGATTTAGCTAGTCTAGTCCTTCCACATTCCTCTGCCTGCTTTTATCCTAACCAGGCTGGCAGCTGATTAGATGGTGCCCACTCAGATTGAGGATGGGTCTGCCTCTCCTAGTCCACTGACTCAAATCTTAATTTCCTTTTGGCAACACCCTCACAGACACACCCAGCGACAATACTTTACATCCTTCAATCCAATCAAGTTGACACTGGATATTAACCATCACACTATGAAACATAATTAACTATCACACTATGAAACACAAAATCAACTATACATATTAAGAAACTTGCATTTCAGTTCTGTTTGTTTCAGGGACATTTACATTTTTCCTTGTAGTAGAAATGGAAAGTAGGGGTAAACTAGGTTGTGCATGTCATGGAGGGAATCTGCCACTGCTATTTCAGTGTATACTTTTCCACTTACGAATCTGACAAGGGGAGGGAGGTAGAGTATACCTGTCATTTACTACAGTAATTTTAACTTCAGTAATTAAAAACCAAACAAAACCGTAAGTACCATATTGTTAAGTCAGGAAAACTGAAGACTTCCCAGGCCAGCTACTTAACCCCTTGGCATCGGCCTTACTGCTGCTGCTTTTCTGCTAAATCATCCCTGTTTGAATACTGTTCCCTGATTCTTTGTGTCCACTCCCACCTTGAAATTCCAGTCTTATGTTCCCATCTTATTTCCCCTCTGTCTCACTAGTATCCTGCCTGGTGTTCAAATTTTTGAAGGCCTGGGAATGAATGCACCTTGTTTTTAGCAGATATGTAGGTCCCGTCTTTGCTGTCAGTGCTTTGGCAAGACTCCCTCTGTCTGCTCCAGGCCACTTGCAGCCCAGATGTCTGCTGAGATGGTTGCCAGACTCCCCTCAGCTACTGAGTATCCATCTGGTATCTAGTCCTTGCCCTAGCATATCCTGCCCAGTTGAATTCTGACTAGCTGGTTCTGCTCATAGATTAATATATGTGGACAGGAAAATCAGAGGTGTTATCTCAGGACATAGGGTGATGTGAAATCAAGAAGGGTCTTGAATGCTTCTTGAAGAGTAGAGAGTTCACTGTGGAAATGATGGATGTGACTGTTTTCTGAGCAAGGTCACAGTGGGGTCCCAGTGGTGCTTCAGGAAGTGATGTTAGCTAGATCTATGTCTAGGATAAACAGGACTATCCATGATGGTGACTGCAGATGGAATATAATAAACACCTGACCCAGGGATGGGGCATTCAGGAGTGGAGGTGGAAGGACAGAGAAGAGCAAGCAATGACCTTGGGTTTCCACCCAAGCGACTGGGAGAGATGAAATCACTGAACCTGCTGGTTGTGGGGTAGGGTGTGTGTGCTTTCAATGTAGAAACTTCAGGTAGAGAAGGGGACACTCCTGAGGAGTGATCCAGAGACACTGAGATGAGGGCATGGAGTTAGGGATGGCGGGGGAGGGGATCCATACATCAGTGATGACATGACATTGTCCAGGTGCTCTGGGCAGAAGGTGTTTGTGCTCCATGTAGACCTGAACTTGGGTTGCAGGACAACTTTGGGGGCTCTGGACCTGACAGAGACAACATGATATGGTGAGAGGAGCACAGGCTCTCAGACAGATAAACTGGGTTCAAACCTAGCTCATCTGTTTATGAGCTGTGTGACCTGGGGCAGGTTATTTCACACTTGTGAGCCTGCATCTTCTCATCTGTAAAATGAGGTTAATAATAATGCTTTCTGGCAGGGTCATGAGGCTTAGTAATGCTTACTTCCAGTACTTTTCATATTGCTCACCACAAAGTAGGTGTATAGTAAATTGTAGCTAATATTCTTCTTCTTATCTGACTTTGATGTTCACAAATGATTACAAGGTCTTGTGAAATGTTGTGCATTTTACATGATTGGATGAGTCCCCCTTGTGTTTGCACAGTATTTTTAAATTCACTTGTTCCAATGAGGCTCTCATGACTGAGGAGGGACAGGAGTATTGATTTTATGGGTGAGGACCCTGAGGCTACAGTGGGTGAGATGGCAGCAACAATGCGGGTTTAGGCCTGCCCTCCATACCACGAAACTGACCAGAGCTCTGCAGTTGTGGGATGCATATGCTGAACTCCACCAAGTTATTATATCTGTCCTTTTTACTACTTTCGGTTGGAAAATATCTCTGGGAACACAAATTAATAACACTTTAAGTAACCACCTGAGTATGATTTCTTAGTCTCCCCTCCTGAGAAAGCCAAGTCCCCATCCCCATCCCCACTCTTTATCTTTGTGTGCAATTGATTTGTGCCAATCCTGGAATGAGTCTGCTGATTGGAACCCTTGTCCCCGGTAGTCTAGGATTTCACCTTCAACCCTGTCACCATCTGGCTGGACTGTGTGGAAATGGGAGGGGGGCAGCAGGCAGTGGCCCTTTGCACAAGCGATTGTGTCGGGCTTTAAGTTGCAGAGGGCCAGGGAGTTGCTGCTACACGCACAGCACACAGGTCAGTGGGGGCAGGTCAGAAAGAGGATGCAGAAACCCGGAAACAAAGGCCTGTCGTCCTTCACGGCCCTTCATTGTCCCCAGTTGAAGCCATCTATCACATTGCCTCCCCTGCAGCTGGATGGGCCAGCTGCTTCTCTGCAGGGTCTTTTCTTTCTCTTGCCTGCCCCAAGGAACACTTGATGTCTGTCTTTTCAAAGCTATTTCCTCCTAAGACTCCTTATGCACAATAACTATGGTGGACCGCCGGGCGCAAGAGGGACAACTGTTTTCAATGCTGGGAGGCCAGACCCATTTTGGATTCTTTTGAAGTCTTTTTCATTGTGATGTGTGGAGAAATGCAAATAGGGATCATTTTGGCTGATCCCACAGAAGTTGTCCTCAGCAAGATGGGGGAGTCTTGCAGTCAAGTTTTTGAGTGCAGAGATAAGTGATTCTTTCAGATTCCCCCACGTCATGGTTAAGCTGGAAGAGCCAGTAGCCTATAGCTGGATGCCTGTTGCTTCCATGAATCAAGTGGTCCTGCCCTTTTTCCCATAGCTGAGGGGATGATGTGAGCACTTGGCCTCCAGTGAATCCACAGGCAAACTGTTATTGCCTGTACACATCACCAGGCTCTTGTTAAGATGTTATTGCAGAATATTTCCCAGAGCCACGAGTGAAGTCTGGTTATGATTCAGTCATGATGGAAACATGCTGTGTGTGTGTTGCAAGGTAACAGATTAGATTGAGTGACTCAAATGGGCAGTTAACTTAGATTTAATGGGACTGTAATTGTACAGCGAATTTTAAATGCCCTTTTGATTATTGCATCAGGGTTATATTGAAATACAGGCTTGTCATTATGTCTTGACGTTTTAAAAACAATTACATCAAATCTAATGAGAGGGAACTCAGTGAGAACACCCAATTACCTCTCAAGGGTGCCAGGTTTTCCATTGCAGCTCTGTGATTTTCACTGACCTTGACATTTTTTCCCCAATTGTGACATAAAGATAATGAATTTGGTTGTCATAATTAGTAATTATTCTTATCATACAGCTTTTCTAATAAGCACCCCAAATTACCCAGTCTACATTTTCTTCTTCGGGGTGCTTTCTCCTACTCACACTCGTTTCCCTCTCATTCCTCCAAGAATGGTGAAGATAGGAAACAAATATACTTATGCTTCTCTGGGATGAATTTGTTCTTTCATCTAATTCAATAAACAGTTTGAGTACCTACAATATGCTAGGCTTTATGCTAACATAAGTGCTTCTATTATCCCACCAGCAATGGAAAAAGGGGCAGGACCACTTGATTCATGCAAGCAACATTCACATAAAAGTGAATTCAAATATTGTCCCCATCCTTAACAAGCTTAAAAGTGAATTCAAACATTTTCCCCATCTTTAACAAGCTTAAAAGTGAATTCAAACATTGTCCCCATTCTCAATAAGCTTTTTCTCATTTTGTTCTCCTCTTCCTCCTCTTCTTTTGTCGTCATAGCTGTTATTGTCATTCGCATCATCTACTGAGTATTTACTGTATAGGGACTGCTGTGTTAATTTCTTTTCATGTCTCATCTCAATGACATCTCATTAAAACCCCATGATTATTATTCCCTTTCTTCAGATGAAGAAATCAAGTCTTAGAGACATTAAATACCTCAACAAAGGAGCTGAGGTTTAAGCCCAGGTCTGTTTGGTTGCAAACCCTCAGAACCCCACAAATGCATATGATTCCATGTCAGTCTACTGCTTTCAGCATTTGTAACAACTTTCTAAGGCTGGAAGAATTGGAAAAGGTTCCTAGAGTGACCAATAAGTGAGATTCAGTTACTTCCCCAAGTCCTGGCTCCACCTGTGTGCACTGTAATCTGGCAGGTGGAACTCCCCATCTGCCCCTCTCACCTCTCTCCAGGGCTTTGTGCACACGGCTCCCTTTGTCAGCAATGTCAGTAATGTCTTATCCTTCTGTCTTCCACGTCTCAAAACCCTTCTAGGGTACTATACAGCGGCTCCCATGCCGTGTATCCCTGAAGCTATCTCTGACCCTGCAAGTAAGAATCAATTGCACTTTCCTCTGTAAGTGCTCTTATACTTGATACTTTTGCAGTCCATAGCCCATTCTGCCTTGGATCTGTTAACTGTTCACCCTTCATACCTTCCCCACCCCATGTATTCCTTGAGTGGAACATGTGCCTCTTGGTAGCTCTATGACACCCAGCACAATATCTTGTAAATTTGGATTCTAGGAAAATACTTGCTGAACTGAATATTTAGCTGCAAGAGAAGCATGGCACAATTTAAGATGCTATATATTAAGAGGGAATGTGTCCTATAATTTCAAGGTATAGTTTCTGAAATTTTTCATTCAAGGGATTGTATTCAGAGTAGGGTCATTCAGTGGGGACTTAGATTGCTTTTTATTAACTGGATAACTAAATACTAACATGCAAAAGTATCATAGAAAGTGTAAAAGTCATTGCTTTTCTCAACTCTGAGGCTATTCAAGGAAAGAAAAATTTTAAACAAAATCCCTGTAAATGTGAAATAAAACAACTAAGCATAGTTAGAGTCAAGGTCCTTACCTCAACTGACCTTTGAGTCTAAAATAATGGAAAAACACCAGCATGGACTTATAAATTTAAATTTTTTTTAGATCTGGGTTATGTATGTATGTGTGTGTGTGTGTGTGTATGTATGTGTGTGTGTATTTTATATATATAGATAACATATAGATTTGTATAAATATATACATAATGTTTATACTTACATATAAATTTATATATGTATCTTTATACACATGTATAATATAAACAATATACTATATTATTATATAGGGGATATAGAGCACTGGGGCCACCTTGTAGTACCCTAGAAAGGTTTTGACAGACGGATGAAAGAAGGAAAAGACGTTGTTGACATTGCTGGCAAAGGGAGCCATGTGCACAAATAATATATATATAAAATGTAAATAACATATATATGTATAATACACGCACGCGCGCGCACACACACACACACACACACATATATATATTTCAAAATAAATATCACAGATCTTGACTTTTGGGTTAGTTAGTTCCTGCTCTGTGCCATACGCCTTTGCATTTATGTCTTTTAGTGCATTTTTTATACATAAATTATTTTCTTCCCAATTAAGTGGTGAGTTTTCTGAGTGGCTGCTCAGTGGTACATGCTCAAAGAAATAGTGGTTTGAAGTAAGATTTAAATCTGTTTCAGTAAATAAAATTACCTAAAGCTGGGACAATATGATACTGACCTTACTCATCCTTGTATAAATAGACATTTAACTCTTAGGCTTTACCTAGGCCTTCTTAATGTTTGAAAAGTGATGATAATAGCTAACATTGACTGTGCACTTACTGTGTGCCAGGCTCTGTTGTTAAGTGTTTTTATTCTGTTCTAAATTTCTGTTATTTGGTTCTCTGTTATATATGAGAAAACTGAGACATAGAGGTTAAGTAACTTGCTCATGATTGCACATCTGTTAAGTGGTGGACTTCTACCAGAGCCTAATCATAACAACAATGTCTGAGATAGTAATTTTACCCTACATGTGCTTATGACTTAATTATCTACAAGTACCTTAGCATATTATCTTATATTATTCTTATTTAAAGAGCAAATTTACCCTAACAACTGTATGTTTTCCTTGATGAACAAAATAAAGAAGTAGTCAGCTGACCTCAAGACCTCAGAATCTAGTGGGAATGATTTTGGAATACTGGTGACCTAGATTCTTGTTCTGACATAGTCACCAATAAATATTGTGACATTAGGCAGGACATTTCATCCCTCTGGGATAAACTGGATGGTAGGGTTATAATCAAATAATCATCAAAAGCTTGAGGATCTTTTTAATCAGCAGAATACAGTGAATCTGCAGTACGTTCAAGATCTTGGAAGGTATTAGTGACAGAGCCGGGCTAAATCCCAGGAGTTAAACAGCTTGTTGTTTATAAAGGGGTACTCTCAAAGCTGATACTAGGCCATCTTAGTTTACATAGAATATAAGAATGAGTTTTGTGTCATTTGATTCAAAAATTAATAAAATCAGTTAACAAAATTTAAATCTAAGACGAATATCTCATTCCCTTGGTCAGGGTGGCTGTGTGTATCTGTACAGGCTATGCACTGTATAACTCCAGAGAGTACACTGTGGGGAAAATGACACCCTTGGAATTGGAAAATATGGTGGCCTGGTCTTTGGCAACTCAATTTCCCATAAAAGCTGCTCCTTTGGTATTATGGTCATTATTTATTTGTTAAGGCAAAACCCCATATTGTAGAATGAGAAATGAATATAGTGGGAATGTTGGCCGGTCAGTGTGGTGCACAGGATAAACACCTCAGGTCCTCCACGCCTGTTTAGTCTCTTGATCCAGCCTGGATCACTCTGCATAGATTCTAAGAACTTTCATGTGGTCACATGTGACCAATGTTGCCTCCGTTCTATGAGAGAGAAAAGGAAAGCAAATTTAAACCAATGATGTATTTGCATCAGAAATATCAAACCAGTAGCAGATGCTGCTGGAACAAAGTCCACCAGGCTACAGTTGAAGATCAAGGGATGAGAGAGATGCAGAAGTGAACAGGCACCGAGGTAGAGTCCAGTGATGAAGAATGCATGGTAGTTTCAGGCTACAAGAGGGAAGAAACAGCAGAGGAAGCAGGACTTACATTTATTTCAGCTAACCAGCTTTGCAAGCCAGGATCAAAGGTCCCAAGAGGCCCTCTTGTTTTTCTTAAAGGTATCTAATCCCTTCTCTGGTTGTGGTCATTCTGAGGGGTCTAAAAACTAGCTTTAGCCCACACATCCCAGAGGTTCTTGGATTTTAAATATACACCTAGAGATGACAGTAGAGGTGTATATTAGGGTAATAAGAGGATTCTAAGTGCTTAGAATTCACTTAATAGAGGGTAATAAGTGGATTCTAAGTGCTGCTTAGGAGGGATATTTTGGAAAAGAGACGCTTCTTAGAAAGCCTCAAATCATGTGCCCCTGTGTGTACTCGTGAGGCCCACCGTGGTCCAAGTAATCAGCAAAGCACAAGGATGCTTCCTACATACTTGGTCCCCAAAGGAAAAATGTGTACCTAAAACTGAGAAACATATTCCTTTCTACTGAACAGTAAATAATACATAGTGTATGTGTTATGGAGTTTCTTTGTGTCATCTTCTAAAAACTTTTTTGTTTTTATCACTTAGACATTATCACTTATTATTCAGAGTCTTGAGGACAGGCAAAGAAATTATAACAATAATTTTCCTGATTCTCCTGGAGTGCCTTCATGGCTGTATTTCATTTAAAATGAAAGCACCTAATTAGTTACTCAATTTGAGATAATTATCCATATCACTCACCTAAATAGTTACAGTCTTCTGGCTCCCAGGGAAATGAAGTCAATTAGAAAAGGCCCAAGTTCTTTATAGTCCTGTAGTTCCAGATGACTCATTTTCTCTTTCTCTGTCATGCACATATTGCTGACACCTCAGACTTTCATTATATTCTCTGACTTCCTGTGTCATTTTAAATAAGTGCTTATATTATATTCCATATTTGTTCTTCAAAGTAGTAATAGTCAAAATAAGCGTGCTGTTGAAATGCACACTGGGTTACAATATTTTATTCCCCGAAGGACCTGGGGTGTTTGAGATGCATGGACTTCTTAGTTCTGCTAGGCTCAGTTTTGATATATTCTACACATGGTTAATTACTGTCCGACAGGGATCGAAGCCCAGTTCTTCTACACTCGGGAGTGTTTGGCAGGACGTCCTTTTGCACTCAACCATCAGTCATCCCCCTTGACTTTCTGGTACTTCTCGGAGGATGCCCTGGTCCTCAGCACTCAGGAGCCCACACTGTGGCCCTTTTCCTCTGTCCTCCCACCTTGTAGTGTGGGCAGTGCTCCCAACTCTAGAGTGTGCTGCCCCTGTCAGAATACCTGCAGACTTACGGCACAATGAAAAGCAAACATTTGGTCTTTCTCCTAGGCTCTCAGCACAGAGCTACCTAAAACTCTTGGAGTCACTTGAGCCATAAGAGTATCCTTTGTATGCTAATGAGATGACTCATGGTGGGGAGTTGGGGGTGGAGTGGGTAGATAGTTCCAGAATGGGGGCTGGTCCCAGAAAGAGCAGGTCATTATTAGGTATGGTCATTAGGGGCAGGCCATTATTGGAACTTCCAGCCCCACCCCTTACCCTCCTGGGAGGGGAGAAGGGCTAGAGATTGAGTTCAACCACCAATGGCCAATCATTTGATCAATTGTGCCTGCATAAAGTGCCTGCAATTGTGCCTGCGTAAAGACCGCGGAACAATGGGATTCAGGGAGCTTGCAGGCTGGCAAATGTATTCATGTGCTGGTGCATCCTGACTCCATGGGGACACATGTCCTGCACTTGGGGACCTTCAGTCATTGCTCTATGAACTTCTTCATTTGGCTGTTTATTTGTATCCTTAATAAACACACTGTAGTAGTAAGGAAAGTGCTTTCCTGAGTTCTATGAACCATTGTAGTGTATTACTGGACCTGAGATGGGGTCATGGGAACCCATGGATTTATAGTCAGTAGGATAAAAGTGTAGGTAACATGGACATCCCATTTGCAGCTGCCTTCTGAAGTGGGGCAGTCTTGTGCAGCTGAACTTATAACCTGTGGGGTCTATGCTAACTCTAGGTGTCAGAATTGAATTGAAATCTTGAACACCTGGTTGGTGTCAAATAATTTTGGGGGAATTGATTATTATCAGAAAAAACCCCACACACATTGAGTATTAGAAGTGGTGTCTGAAAATACCACACAGACTCTGATCTCTGTATAGGACCATTTCAATTTATATTAAAATTGTTAAAATCTCAATGTAAAACTTTTTTTCCCAGGCAACAGATTGGCATTTAATGAGGCCCTCTTAACACCTTACTTTAGAGGTGGCCGCAACAGTGGGGAGGCTCCAGTGTGGCAGGCTGGTGTAGAAAAGGTATTTGGCTGGCCCTGTAGCAATACAGAAATCATACCACATTGACAATGGGTGCAGCAGAACCCTTGGATATATCATTGTAACACAATGGTATCCACGGTAAAACATTATTTTTTTACCACCTAATGAGAGTGATCTGAGTGACGAGAGTGTCTGTAGCACATGTTACATTATAATATTGATGGTGATGATAATGCTGATAAACCTTTGAACATTTAATAATTCATTTCTGTGGCTTGTTCCAAAATGCCCTGTGATGTTAAAGTACTGCGAACAGAAGTGCAATAAACCTTTTGACTTAAGGGATGCAAGGCGCATTATTCTTCCCTATTGTAGCAATCATGGGGCCGTGTGTTGATATGATGGATCCACAAGGCAAAAGCATCCAGATCCCTCAGTAACCTCCTGGCAGAGGGCTGCACTGCAGAATTGCTGAGATCTATGGTGGACTTTGTGTAAGCAAGAGATAAGCTGTTACCCGTTTGAGGTGCTGAGATTGTGGGTTGCTGTTTACTGCAGGATTGTCTAGCCAAGTTCCCTCCAAGAGTTATTCTCTTCCTAGGAAGCTCAAGTAAAAGTTCCCTCTTTCTGTGCATAAGGAAACACCCCACTGATGAATTCGTTTTGTTTCAATGTAGCTAAGGTAGAAACACGTTTTGCAGAATTCCCTTCCCCTTGTAGTTTCTAGATAGCATAGGCTTCAAGAAAAACTTTGCGTAAGATTAGGAAGAGAGAGTGAAGGGGCGGTTTGTTCCTTCACATACTCAGGAGGTGGGTGCAGTGCACACATGCGGTTGCTTATCTGCTGCCTCACCTAGTTGGTTTGGGACCATGCTGGGCCTGCAGCTCCAGCTCCTGCAAACATTCTGCTTCAGCTTCTCTGAATTATGGGTTAGCTACATATCATATGAGCACCCTGATGAAGAGCACCCATTTCTTACTCAGGAAGCTGTTGTCATCTGAGCTGAGGGCTTGGAGGTGGGGAGACAGCCCAGACTCCAGTCTTCTCTGGTGGGTTCCAGCTCAGCCTTGCAAGTTCCCACGTGTCCTCCACTTCCTGTACAGTCTCCCTTCCCAGCTGCATGCCCTGTGGACTTTGTGCTATAGCACCAGGCATGGAAACAGCAGCCTTGCATAGACTGAGTGACTAGCTGGCCCACTGTGTAAGGTGCAGTCCTCATGATGTGTATTCCCTAGTGGTTCTCATTCGCAGAGCAGACCTGGGCAGGTACATAAACCATGGCTCTCTCCTCCTCACCATTTCAGTTACTACTAACTTAGAACACACCACCTGTCTCTCACCTTCACTGCTGCTGCAACTTCTCTGTTTCCATTCCAGCCCCGACCATTCACTTTCCACACAGCAATTAAAAAGGGATCATTTTCCAGTATGAATGGAATCACATCCCTTTCCTGATCAAAAGCCTCCCAAGGCTTCCCATTACTTTTAAGAACAAAATCCATATGAGTTACTCAAGGCCTGCCTGACTTGGCCCCATATGACTCTTCTCCTTCTGTTTCCACATTCTGCCAGATTCCCTCTCTGATGCACACAGGCCCCTCCCACCTTCCTCCTCCAGAGATAGCCTAGAAAAAGAGATGAGTGAGGAGGACTTTAAGCAAGGCGAGAACCAGCCTTCATACCACAAAGAGAAGCTTATGGTAAGCCAAACAAGATGGAACCATGGATTTAAAGCTTTGTGGGTCATGATCTGCAGTAAGAAAATGTAGTTTACACACACACATACACATACACAGCCAGAAAGAGTCATTTCGTTAAACAATGTAATACGGTCTTATGCGGTATACACGCTGATATTTTCTTATATAACTAATATAGTAATGTATTACTTATGTAGAAAACATATATGTTATATATAAGTAATGTATATATTACTTACACAGTAATATAAAAATACTGACTTTTCCATGCTATTTCCTCCTCTCCCCTTCTCTACTTCTTACTCCTCTACTCCCTTTCCCTCAGAAAAATGTTGGCCCACTAAGTTTGATTTCATGATTCACTGGTGGGCCGTAACTTGAAGTTTGAAGCATATGAGATACAAATAAGTTTTCGGGTAGGGAGAGTAGAGCTTTCAGGAATCTGAACCCCATGGACCACTAGAGAACAAGAGTAATTAGCTGGCGTAGGTCACTCACTTTGTATGAGATCCCTCGTTCAACATCTCATCTCCATTCTGTTTGCCCTTTTGGAAGGGGTTAGACCCAGGCTGTAACTCGGAATGCCTCCTGTGCTTCTCTATTCAAATAGTAATTTCTTCACGGTGTCGTCCACATTGTCTTATTCCCTTTCTTACTGTCAGTTTCTTCACCTTAAAAGAGGAACAATAATAATCCCAACTTTATATAGTTATTGTGAAGATTATGTAAAGAAAAGTAATGAAAGAACTCAGCCTATGCCAACACCTAATAAATAGCCAACAAGGCCTAAGGTGTTATCAGCTCGCAAGGATTCACTGAATTAAAGTAAATTAGCCCAAGATCCCACAGTTTTTCAATGTGAGTTTTCCTGACCCAGTTTGGAACCACTTTGAGGTCAATGACGTCTCTGGGCAGATCAGTGCTGGAATATCTGGGAGAATGTGACTTATACGCATGACAATAGTGAGCTTCCAAAGCAGAAATCCAAAACTGAACAAATGTGCACACCCATTAAAAGGCAGCCCTGAGCACCCGCAGGCCTCCTGAGCAGGGGCAGAGTCTGCCCGTGTGAAACTGTCAGGGGAAGGAGCAGAACACAGGATATCCCATGTGCAAGTCAGGCAGGTCTCCAAGAGAGAGGAAAGGGCGAGCCACATATATGTGGCTTCTGCACCCTAATCTATCATCTATCCAGACCACTCAATCAAACTTTCTTCTTATAGATAATAATGGTTTCTAGCTTTTGACTTATCTTGGCTTTTGACATGCCTTCCTCACTAAACTTAATCATTCCTAGCTTTCAATTTACAGCCTGAGATGTGCAACTCTTCCTGTCACTTCAACACTTAAAGGGCTCTGTAGGACCATTACTTGGCCTAATTTCAATACTTTGTGTCTCAGGCAATAGGGAGGCCAGAGGAGAGGGAGAGAGATGTGGGGAAGGCCAGTCAGCGGAGCAGTCAGAGCACACACAATATTTATTAAGTTTGCCAACTTCCATGGATGCAGTTCATGGCACACCAAAACAAATACAATAGTAACATTAAAAATCACCAACCACAGGTTGGGCGTGTTGACTCATGCTTGCAATCTTAGCACTTTGGGAGGCCAAGTCAGGTGGATCATGAGGTCAGGAGTTCAAGACCAGCCTGGCTAACATGGTAAAACACCGTCTCTACTAAAAATACAAAAATTGACTGGGCAAAGTGGTAGGTGCCTGTAGTTCCAGCTATTTGGGAGGCTGAGGCAGGAGAATCACTTGAACCCGGGAGGGGGAGGAGCCAAGATCGCACCACCGCACTCCAGCCTGGGTGACAGAGCGAGACTCCATCTCAAAAAACAAAAACAAAAACAAAACAGCAGATCACCATAACACATATAATATTAACAAAAAATATTGTGAGACTTACCAAAATGTGAAACAGAGCACATGCTATTGGAAAAATGGTGCCAAAAGTCATGCTCGATGCAGGATTGTCACAAACTTTCAACATGTAAAAATGCAGAATCTGCAAAGGGCAATAAAGGAAAGTACATTAAAGGAAGGTATGCCTGTATTCAGCATTTCTCTGAATGATTACAGAATCTTGTTTGCCTCTGTATGTGTGTGTGTGTGTGTGTGTGTGTGTGTGTGTGTGTGTAGCATTTCAAAGGACTCTTGGTTCATGAAATAGTTTTGAAAAAACACAAGGATGGACAATTACTTCTCTTCTCTGACTTTCACTTTCTTTTCACCGAAAGTCAGTGAAATGTGACTTTCACATTTTCAGATGATACCAGCAGACCCTTCAAGCAGATGCCATGTTGTCATGAGACTTTCCCCGCTTTGGATCTCCAATTGTCCTTGAAATAACTTAAAACTGTTTGTATTTAGTTTTAGGCAAGAATGTTCTAAGGAAGTATGTGAGGATGGTAGTGTGTAAGTGCGGATGTTATATATAAATTTTAAGGGGTGGTTGGTTCTCTACGATATAATTGGAAAGAACTGGCAGCTCACTCATGCATGGGTAGCCCAGCCCATTAAAAGCAACCATTAGTGATAATAGCTGTGACTACAGCACATTCCAGTTAGCCCCTGTAGAAGGCAGAATAATGGACCCACAAAGATATCCACTTCCTAGTTCCAAGAACCTGTGAATATGCTATCTTATGTGGAAAAATGTACTGTGTGGATGTGATTAAATTAAGCACTTTCAGATGGGGAGACGATCCTGGATTATATGGGTGGTTTCTGGTGTGATTACCAATGCAACTATAAGGGGCCTTGGAAGTGGAAGAAGCTGCAGAATAGAAGAGACAGAAGGAAATGTGACTGTGGAAGAAAGATCTGAGAGACAGGGAGCATTGCTGACTTTGAAGTTGGAAGGGTCCCAGAACCAAGAAATATGGGCAACCTCTAGAAGCTGGAAAAGGCAAGGAAACTGGATTCCTCTCTAGGATGTTGAGAAAGGAACACAGCTCTGTTGACTTTAGCCTAGTGAGATCCATGTTGGGCTTGTAACCTACAGAACTTCAAGATAATAAACTTGTATTATTTTAAGCCACTGGGTTTGTGGTAATTGGTTTTGGTAGCAATAAGAACTTAATATGACCTCATGGAAAAAGAGCCCTGGCTCTTTGTCTCTGGGATAGCCTGGACATGCCTTTGCTTCTGCACCACTGGAACCCATGAAAGGAATTCCTGATTTTTTCTGATCCCGAGTGTCTCAGGGCCCCAGGGACTACTAGATTGCCTTCCTGCTCCCTCTTCTGGAATGGTGAAGGCTGAGATTCCTGCTTTCTTCTGGGACAGAGGCTCTTCTCTCTCCTCCATTCAGGGTTCGAAAAAGGCAAAGGGCAACATGAAAACTTGTTTAATTGTTCTACTTGCTTCTGGAAAATTTCTTTCATTTGGAAAGAGGAAAAGGAAAATAATCTTCAACCAGTGTAAAACTGATTCTGAATAATTATCCTCAGGGTTTGATCTATCTATATTCCCAATCTGCATAAATCAACGTCTTCTCTACTCTCAAGTTCCCACAGTTCCATCATCCCATTAGAGAGTGAGTATGAATTAGCAATATAACAGTGTCAAATCATTCCTTAAGCCCCAAGATTTCACAGACACAAAGTTAAAGTGATATGTACACTCTACTTATATACTTTACTTATTAATTTATTTTTCTCTGAGAACACATAGTTTTACCTCATTAGAAGCCAGAGGCTAGATTAGATCATTGACTTTCAAGTTTGTGCCCATGATCCATAGTAAGATGGACATTTTATATCACAACCCAGTATAGACACACACTCATGAAAACTATTATGAAACATTTTTACCCTTGTTAAATGGAATCATTCTGATATTTTCTGTTTCATTTAAAAAATACTGTTTAAAAATGATATCTAAAAAAATACTGATTGGGCCAGGCATGGTAGCTTGTGCCTGTAATCCCAGTACTTTGGGAGGCCAAGGTGGGTAGATCACCTGAGGTCAGGAGTTTGAGACTAGCCTGGCCAACATGGTGAAACCCCGTGTCTACTGAAAATATAAAAAATTAGCCAGGCATGGTAGCTCACACCTGTAATCCCAGCTACTCAGGAGGCTGAGGCAGGAGAATTGATTGAACCTGGGAGATGGAGGTTGCGGTGAGCCGAGATCACGTCATTGTACTCCAGCCTGGGCAACAAGACTGAAACTCCATTTCAAAAAAAAAAAAATACTAATTGTAATCCACTAAACTGATCTTAGGACCCACTTATCACTTGTGACCTGCAGTTTGAAAACACCATATTAAATGGATCTTGGAGTCTCTTTTTTAGTTCTAGCACTATTGTAATCTTGAATAATTAAGAATATTAAGAATACAGCTTTGACAGTCTCTGCCCCCATGCCTCATCTTGAAGTGCTGATATATTTAAATACTTCATTAGTAAAGTGTCTTCTTATTGTAAGTTAAGGAATTGCCCCATTCTTCTTTGTAACTTTGTTAGAGATAGTAAATTCAGTTACTGCAAGGATAACCACAATAGGATCTCAAAAATTATATACTTGAATATATGATTAAGCTCAGTATTTTAATATCAAATTATAATTTTTGTAACTACCCTGAATGTAAATGTGTTTATAATTATTTTCTCAGCTTAATGAAATTTTAATAAATTGGACATGGAATTGATCCTTCAAGGAAACCTTTTTCATAATTAGAAATTTTTCTCAAACTCGGTGGATTGATGTTATTGGCTTTATCTTTGTGATTGTGTTTATATAAATTGAAACATTGCTCTCAAACTTCAAAGGTCAAATGGGTAGGAATTAAATTGGTTCAGTCCTAATGTATTTGAAGAGACAGATTTTGAAATTTCTAGGAAACAGCAAAATAATATTTTCAACTGTTTCTTTGAGCTATTCCTATATTTCTGTTCTCTATCTTTGTATCACATACCTGAACAGTCCAGAATATCAGCATTACCATGCCATAAAGTGTTTACAATTCTGCTTTGGGCTGACATCTGTTACAAACAGCACGTTGCTTATAACAACATTAAAAAAAAAACTTTTTATGAAACACAGATAGCACCTGTATCACAAAGGCGAATAGTATGCATTATTCCTTTGAATGAAAGCTTATCTCTCAGCCAAATGCTATACACTAAATAATAATCATAATAAAAATCTACCTACTGGCAATGCAGACCAATATACAAATATCTTGTTACAGTATTTTCTATTCAGAGAATAATGTAGACATCTCTTGAGTACCTTTTTCTTTTCTGCTCTGCATACAAATGGGAGAATTATTGGTTTTGTTCGATAAGGTGCTTGGCATATACAATGGGGCCAAACCAATTATCTTCTTGGCTGACCTATTTTAGAAAATCCTGCAGATTTGTGCATTCCATGAGGGAGTGTTTAACTATGACAAACAAAATTCTGATCAATACAATCTGATCAAGAGGACCACTGTTTTTCTTACAAGATCATTAATTTGCAAAGCTTCACATTCCGGCTCAACTTTTGGAAGTACCGTTCCGCTACAAAAAGGTTTTTTAAAAAGTTGTTAAAATTTGTGCTGCCTAAACCCTGGGAAAAACAGGGAGCCAGCTGGGAAAGAATTTGGTGGAGAGCAAGTAGTTCATAGAAAGTCACCACTATCATTTTCTGTCCCAGGATGGCAACAGGTGTGGCAGCTTCTTCTCCCAGCATTAACACTGACTGACCTGATGCACCAGCTGCCCTTCTCAGAGGCAGCGGTTAGAGATCACCTCCTCCTCTGCTTCCAAACAAGGTGCTCCATGCCCTCACCCTTCAACCTCTCAATTTATTTAATCTCATCTCATCCAACTCCTCTCCCTTCACTACTGTTGGGGTTTTGATAAATGAGAATTCTAAACCAAATGAGAAAAAGACACAGACATAAGATAGGGTGTCAAATACTCAATTTATGATTGGTAAAGCAGGATTGGAGGTTGTGGCTTTGACCTAAGATTTAACCGTGGAAAGCTTTCTCTTCCATCTCCTGAAGGTATAGGATCTACCCTGGTGGGTGAGTTTGCTAATTGGAAGGGGGAAGAACAGAGAGGAGAAGGAACATGGCCTTTGGGCTCAGAGGTTCTGAGGGAAGGCCAAAAAGAGCCTGGGTAATGATCCAACTCCAAAGTTCACCAATCAAACCCTTTTTCCTTGGGAAAGACAGAGTTTCTCTGTTATTTAACGTTTCTGAGAAGTGTTCTTTTTCCTCCATTTAAAATAATGAGATAGATATGTCTTTTTTCTTATTATAGAAATTTCAGCAATGTTCTAGATATGAGATCTTTATTGGCCGTATTTATTGTAAATATCTGATTCTCGTCTGTGACTTGACATTTCACTCTCTCAGTGGTATCTTTTCATAAACAGAAGTTCCTAATTTTAATGCAGGTCAGTTTGTCAGTTTTTTCTTTTCTTTTTTCTTTTTTTTTATTATACTTTAAGTTCAGGGTACATGTGCATACGTGCAGGTTTGTTACATATGTATACTTGTGCCATGTTGGTGTGCTGCACCCACCAACTCGTCAGCACCCATCAACTCGTCATTTACATCAGGTATAACTCCCTATGCAATCCCTCCCCCCTCCCCCCTGCCCATAATAGGCCCCGGTGTGTGATGTTCCCCTTCCCGAGTCCAAGTGATCTCATTGTTCAGTTCCCACCTATGAGTGAGAACGTGCGGTGTTTGGTTTTCTGTTCTTGCGATAGTTTGCTGAGAATGATGGTTGCCAGCTGCATCCATGTCGCTACAAAGGACACAAACTCATCCTTTTTTATGGCTGAATAGTTTTTTCTTTTTGACCTGTATTTGTATATTCAATGTAAGAAATCTCTGCCTATCCTAAAGTCATGAAGTTGTTCTTTCATCTCTAATAGTTTACATTTATCTCTATGAAGAATCCAAGGTTGATTTTTGTTTATGATGGATATAGGGGAGAAGATTTCTTTTTTTTCCTCTCATGAATATCCAATTTATGAAGCACCAGCTATTGAAAATACTTTATCTTTTTCCCATTCCATTGTGGTAGTACCATATCATAAGGCAGGTAGCCCTATAGGAATGGGTCTGGCTGGTGATTTTCTTTTCTGTTCCATTGCTCTCATTGCTGATCATTGCACTCCTGTCTTATTTACTGTAATTTTATAATTAATTTTAATACTAATAGTGAAGCCATATTACTTTGCACCCCTTCTTCAAGGTAGCTATTCTTAGCCTTTAAAATTTTGATACCTTTAAAATTTTGATATGAACTGTAGAATCCCACCTAGGATTTTTATTGAAAATGTATCAACTCTAGGTCAACTTGAGAAGAAATGATGTCTTTGCAAAACATTTTAACATGTATCCCTCTATTTATGTCTTAGTTTCTATTACTAATCATTGGTGCCTTTCTATTAGGGATCTTGTGTTTCTTTCCTCAGATCTATTCCTAGGTATTTGATATTTTTGAGGCTATTTTAAATAGGATTATTTTTAAATCTTCTAATTTAGAAAATTTGAGTGATTTGTTTCTAATAAGCAGAGATACAATTACCTTTCTGAATTCATGTATTCATTCTAATAGTTAATATGTAGAATCATTTGGATTTTCCATATACAATATCATGTCATTTATAAATCATAGCATTTTTGTCTCTAATTATTATACCTTTTATTTCTTCTTCTAACCTGTTTCACTGGCCAAGATCTTGAGAATAATGCTGAAATAAGTAGTAAAAAAATGGACATCCTTCTTTTGTTTTTGATTCAAAATTCTCGAGTATTTCACTATTAAGTATGATGTTTCCTATAAATTCAATTTGTTTTGGTAACTATCCTTTATCAGATTAAAGAAGCTTCCTTCTGTTTCTAGTTTGTAGATAGTTTTTACTATGAACAGATGTCACATATTGTAAGATAATTTTTCTGTATTAATTCAGCTGATCATATGTTTCATCTACTTTATTCATTTAGTGTGGAGAATCACACTGATTGATTTTTCAAATGTTAAAGTAGCCATGCATTCCTGAAATAAGCCCAGGATGTGCTATCTTTTATATATGTGGTCATGATATATTGTCATTTTAATATGTTGCTGTATTTGAAGGGCTAAGATTTTATTTAGAATTTTTAAATTTATGTTCATGAAAGAGTTGAACCTGTAATTATGTTGTTTTGTAAGATGTCTTTGTCCTGTTTCGGTATCAAGATTATTCTGGCCTTGTAAAATAAAATAAATTGGGAAATGTTACTTCTTTTCTTATTCTCGGAAGAATTTTTGTAAGATTTGTCATATTTCTTCTTTACTGTTTAGAAGAATTCAGTGAGGGTGTCATCTGGGCTTGGAGATTTTTCATGTGGGAAAATAATTTTGCATTCAATTTCCTTAAGAGGTATAAGGGATATTTCTGGTTTACATTTTGAGATTTAGAGAGCTGGAAAAGGTAATATTCCACTCCCTTGCAATGAAAAAGTTGGGCAAACTGCCAGGTTCACAACTGGTTTTTGTTGTTATTGTTGTTGTTGTTGTTGTTGTTGTTGTTGTTTTAGACTGAGTCTTGCTCTGTCGCCCAGGCTGAAGTGCTGTGGCATGATCTCGGCTCACTGCAACCTCCGCCTCCCAGGTTCAAGTGATTCTTCTGCCTCAGCCTCCCAAGCAGCAGGAACTACAAGCACATGCCACCATGCCCGGCTAATTTTGGTATTTTTAGTAGAGATGGGGTTTCACCATATTGGCCAGACTGGTCTTGAACTCCTGACCTTGTGATCTGCCCGCCTCAGCCTCCCAAAGTGCTGGGATTACAGGCGTGAGCCACCATACCTGGCCAAGTTCACAACTGCTTTTGAAAACTTTGGAGAGATGAAGTCACAACGAACTGTCACAAAATACACAAAGAAAGGGCTATCTACAAGGACAGATAAGATGAGAGCTCTGACTTACCTGGAGTGGAAACAACCAGACATTGACTGGTAAAAACAGTTCTGCTAGGATGTTGGCAAATGAATAGAGGTCAAGCGTGCCCTGGAGAGGGTAACGACCTTAGAGCCACAGCAATTGGTAGGGTCTTCCTCTGCTTGCAGGCTTTTGCTGCACACAAACCTCACTACATGCTCACAGCAACACTGGAGAGAGTTCTAAGAAAATAAAATGCAAAGAGAAAAAAATATGAACAAAACAGAGCAGAGCATACAAAAGCTATGAGACAATAAAAAATAATTTAACATATGCATAATAGAAATCTCAGAATGAAAGAGAGAAAGAACGGGATAGAAGAAATGCTCAAAGAAATATTGGCTGGTAATATTCCAAAATTAATGCCAAACATCAAATCACAGATCCAAAATGGCCATATAAAATAAGATAAAAGCTTTCCCCCTTAAGGAGGGGGGAAACTCCAAAACTTAGGCATATTATATTCAAACTGCTAAAAGCCAAAGACAAAAGGAAAATCTTAAAGGCAGTCAGATAAAAAGATACATTATCTAGAAAGAAATAAGGATAGTGATCAATCCAGTAGACCTATCACTAGAACTACAATAAATAAGAGGACAATGAAATGGCATTTTAAAGCAGCAAACAAACCAACAAAAATACCACTGCCAGAAAAAATTCTGTTCCCAGTGAAAATATCTTTCAAAAATAAGGAGAAACAAATATTTTCCTAAAACAACAAAAACAGAGGAAAGTTATTGCCAGCACAGCTACTCTATAAGAAAGCCTCAAAAGATTCTGACAGTAAGCATGAACCTAGATTCGCACAAATAAAGAACCTAGAAGTAAAATATAAGTAAAATAAAATTGATTTTTTAGATAAATAGATGCACAAAAAGATAACTGACCATCTAAAGCAAAAATAGTAGCAATGAAAATACGACCTATTAAAATGTGTGGTATACAGCTAAAGCAGTATTTGAGGAAAACTTATAGCATTAAAATGCTTATACAGTAGTCAACCCTTATCTAAAGTGGCTACATTCCAAGACTCACAGTGGATACCTGAAAGTGTGGATAGCAATGAACCCTGTATATATTATGGTTTTTCAATCTGATAAATGAGATAGCTGCCAAGTAACTAATGGGAGGGTAGCTTAGACAGCCTGGAGATGCTGGACAGAAGGATGATCCTGGGCAGAATGGTGCAAGATTTCATTCTACTACTCAGAACAGTGCACAATTTAACTTATGAATTGTTAAAACTTATGAACTATTTATTTCTGGGATTTTCCATTTAATATTTGGTACTGCAGTTGACTGAGAGTAACTGAAACTTCAGAAATTGAAACTGTGGATAAAGGTGGGGAGCAACTGTATTAGAAAAAAAGAAAGGTCTCAAATCAGTAATCCAAGCTTCCATCTTAAGAAATTAGAAAAAGAACAACAAATTAAACTCAAAGCAAACATTAGAAAGGAAATAATAAATATAAGAACCAAAATCTATAAAACTGAACATGGAAAAACAATAAAGAAAGATTTACAAATTCAAAAGTTACTTCTTTGAAAAAAAATCAATAAAATTAACCTCTAGGAAGACTAATCAGGCAGAGAGACAGAAAGAGAGAGAGAGAAAGAGAGAGAGAGAGAAGGAGAGAGAAGATATAAATTACAAACAGTTTTTAAACTTTTCTATAAGTCTAAAATGTGTTTGAATACATGGTTATAAAAAGATGTGGAGATATTCTCTCACCATGAAAGATGACTGTATTATGTACTCCATAAATGCTGGTTGAATCGAGTTGGACTGGCTGCCCTGGTAACATGGAGCAGAGATTGAGAACAGGAAATAAATAGTTTGGTATTTGCCAAATTTGTTGCTTAAAAGGTCAAGTACTATTTGTGAATTAAGGGTTTTGTGTACGGCTTAGTTTGTGAAAGTCAGGGTTTAGAATATAAAATGATATATATTTTTAGTTATTTAATGAAAAATATTAGAATTACATATTTGAATTTTGATTCTGTTCTTTTTACCAGAAAAATAATTTATTTGAGTCTAATGTAGGGCCACTTAAAAAGTTAGCTGGGATTTGACAGTAATAAATGAATTTGGTATACCTTTTGAAGCTTGTTGGCATTAGCGAGCTTTGCCAAAATACGCCTTTGACCTGAGATTTAATGGGTGTCTATCTAGGAAAGGGTCTATTTCAATTCTATTACCTGGAATTTATATAGCTATGTATCTTATAAATTCCACTCTTTCATATTACTTTTATACATTATAATTGCCTACATGGCTGTTGTAGTCTCTTGAATAAAAATGCTATCTATATTCATCATTAATTTACCCAAGAAAGTAAATCATTGCTTGCAAAGAATTCAATTCCCAGAGTCTATCAGGTCCTTCTGTATTGAACAGGTGCAGGACAGCACAAAACCCTGGTCCTGTTCAGTGTCTTTTTGTTCTTGAGTTTCACTGAGAGAAGCTCATGTTATTTTAACCTTTTCCTACTGTGCCCGGCCATGAAGAATTCTTTGAAGCCGGTCTGAACGTGTTTTGTTTTTCCCCGGTAGAGTCCCATTCTCCCATAATTTGTGTTCTCCTATCCCTTTGCAAGTTGCCCTATGTATGCATTTTTCTCTTCCCCTATTCACTCCCAAGCTTTATCATTTCACTTTGACTTTGGCTTTCTTCCTTCAGACTTTCTGCTTTCATTTGACAAGCCCTCCAGGGGTAGGAGCAGAAAGATTAAGGAAAGTAATGACTGAAAATAGATGTTAAAATCCCGGGATTGCTCTGTTAGATTAATTAGTGCTAAAATTTTCGATGGTGAAAAAAAAAAAAAAAATCTGTGTTTTGAAACAAAATTACCCAAGCTGTATATAATACTATTTTGCCTTCAAAATATTTGTTTCTACAACCATAAGTGGAATTTTCCATGCGGCGCTTTCTGCTTCTCCATCGGCAGCTGGCGAGTTAGCTTTACTTGTCTTTAGTTAGCTTTAATACACTCTTTAGCTACACAAAGAAAATGTCCTTTGAGCCAAACTGGAGAGTACTGGATTGATGGAAATCTAAAGTCTCATGTAGATTCATCCTTAATGTGTTTTGCTCTGTTACTTGGACGAATACCAGCTTTATGGGGAGATAGTGAAATGCTAAAGAAGACAGAGGCAAAGGAGGTGGTCAGCAGGGAGGTGAAAGACAGGGTAAAATGCCATTCTAATACTTTTTGGGATGCCTGACATCACCCAAGACCTTTTAGATGAATGATTTTCAGTGTTTTATATCACATTTTACACTCACACTCACAGGGGCACATGCAAACACTCACACACATTTGTAGACACAGGTCTGAAACACAATTTCCTAAAACAGTAGTTCCTTATGCCCGACAAATGCTGATATTTTCTATTCTATGTCCTCTGAAGTTGCTGGTCACAAATGACTAAATTAATTTTATGACCTATTGATCAGTGGCAACCTGCAGTTTTCATAAAAGGGCTTTAGAGCTAGGGACAATTCATTTCTCTGCATAAATTCTTACATTTTCTTTTCTTTTAATAAACCTTTTCATTGCCTTCTTTCTCTTATCTCAAGCACTGGCCAAGACTATTTGTTAAATGGATCATGACTTCTCATGACCCAGTTAAAGGCTTGGAGATGTAAATAAAAGGAAGATTGAAACCCTGAAATCTCAGGGCTTAAATATCAGAAAAGTAAACCCACAGACCAGATCTGTTGGGAACAAATGGATGATTATGTGACAATGAGGAGGAAGGGATAAACGCTGTTAATCACAGTCAGAAGCTGAAGGTTTAATACAAGCGAAACCCACATTCTGTTCAGAAAAATTCATGAATTACACAAAATAAATATTTAGATTTAATCTAATAAAGGTACATTGTATAGCAGGAGATATTCACGATCCCTCCCTCAATGGGAGAGAAATGAACTCGGATAATATAATTGAACCCATCCATGAGACAACAGGGGTAGGTCCCATTACAGGTTAATGTCACTCCTGAGAGGTGGCCCCATCCCTACCCCAATCAGAAAAGCAAGGCAAGTCTATTTTACATATAGGGGGACCGCTGATCATTGGCGCTATCTGTAGGGGCCTCAGCACCTTACCTTCTGAAGAAAAAACTTTCTGCCAAACTTGGAAAAGGCACCTAATACTGAAGTGGTTCTCCACAATGCACTGCACATGGAACCACATGTGAACTTTGTAAAAATACTGACTCAGATGAATCATCAAGGTGAGTACAACTTAATAGAAAGGAAGCAAAATGCTTGTAGTACACTAGGGGAAACACACGTCAAAAAGGAGATCTGAGCTGAAGACCCCCAACTGACCTTCAGCCTTGGCCCTTCTCATCCCACTCCCGCCCCACTATTCTGAGAACTTGAGAAGCAAAGGGTGTCAAGACTCTGGCTGAACCTCTGGGAAGTCCACACTCTTGCTACTCAAAGTGTAGTCCACCCACCAGCAGTGGCAGCATTACCTGGGAGCTGGTTGGAAAGGGATTCGGGGTGGAGCAAATGGCAGCAGCCCTGGATGTTGCTGAGGAAAGAGGGGGATGACCCTATCCCCAGGGGCATGTTTTAGAATAGATGGACTCAAGGTAGAGAGTAACACAATGTCTCTTCCTTACCCCTGCCTGACTGAGGAGAAGAGGACATTGTCCAACATTTGGCCTTTTTGGATAAATCCCACTATAAACAAAACTGATAATGAAATTTCTAAGTCATATGACAGGAAAAGTTGAAGGGTTATTGCCTTTCTACAGTACAGTGTAAGGTCAAGGAAATTTGTCTGTTTTATTCACTGTTGTATCCCTAATACCAAATTCATCTTTATCCTCCCTACCCTCATACAGACACACGCTCTTGTCCACACACACAAAGGCGAACTCCATGCATCGGTTTGGATAGGAGAAGCTATGCTGCAGTAGCAAACCTCAACACCTTCTCATTCACATGCAAGTTCAATGCAGTTCAGCAGAGCAGCTCTGCTAAAGATAGCTACCTAGGAAGCCAGGTTGCTGGAGAAACTATCTCAACATGTGCTTTCAAAGGAACCATGGCAGAGAGAAATCAGGTTTTAAGGGTTTCCAGCCAGAATGGCGTAACACTTTCACTCAAATTTCCTGGGCCAAAGCAAGTCACAGTGGTCATGCCAAACTTCAGAGGGGACTTGGAAGTGAAATTATACCATGAATTCAGAAGGAAATGAAGGGGAAATATTTGGTGAACCACAGTAATGGTTACTACTGCTAAATAGAGCTTATGAACCAAGTTCTATGGAAACACAGATCTGAGAATAGTTAACGTTCCTAATAATGGTAAACAAGTACACCTTTAAAAACACCTTCAAATGTGGAGTTCCAAAAACACTAAAGTTATTTTTTATATAAACTCACATTAATTTTATAATACAGAAAAAGTACATTTTAGCAGTAAGTCATAATGTTTCTCTGCTCTTTTCTCATGTATTTCTCCGTGTGTAGAATGTCCCCCTTCCTTCTTTTGTGGGTGTTTGACAGATTCTTGTAGTATCATTGTAGAAATGCTGGATTCTGTAATGTTAGGGAGAGTCATAGCTGGTGAATGATTTGAGGTTGTTTGGATGATCTCTAGTAGCATGCCAAAGTTTTCTTTCTCATTTGACGATTTTTATCATAGACCTAGATGAACTCAGGGAAGACATACATACCCTATTTTCAGATAACATGACATTGAGAGGGCTAAATCATATGCTGGTTGAAAAAGATCAGAATTCAAAAGATCATTATTCAGAATAATGATGTACTAGAGAGGTTGGAAAAAATCACAGGATGACCTTAAAGGCAAGTGAAACCCTTATTTTCTGGTCAAGAAGAAAAAAACGCAATCACATAAATACTTCGCATATTTACATATCACTTTGCTCCAATACAGATGTACGGCAACTTCTAAAGACATAGGAAATAAAATAAGGTGACTTAAATTAAAAGTCGTTGAGACACAATAAAGAAAATAAAAGCTAGGGCAAAGAAAGAACCAAGGAAAGAGTTAATGGTACCCATCAAAATGATGTACTTGGTATGGGAAAGTGCATAAAAATAATATTGATACACACAGTATCAATATAGATAATTGTGGATGAAACAGAGTTCTTTACAGCTCAAGATGACTTCATGACAGAGATGGCAAGTAGAAGTCAGCTTTCGTTTCAATCCTGAGTGATTAGTAAGTAGATTCTTGGAGCAGTGTGATGGGAGACTGGGCTTAGCAGGAACTGATTTAGCCATAAAGCAGTCATTACAGGAGATGGGGAGAGGTGGCAGTGTGCTGAGTATTTGCCATTCCAAGAACAAAACCCTTCATTTGGTGCTAGAAAATGTACACAACCAGGAAAGCAGATGTCTAAGCAAGATGATGGAGAGTGACGGGCTAGGCTAGGATTTAGTTAAGTGGCAGGTATAGCAATGACGAGCTCGTTTGACACCCAGATCAACCCGCTCCTTTCTAGTGTGTGGAACCTACTCTGGGTCCCCGTTTATAGGACCCACAGCCTCCCTTGTGGGTGTGAAGGTAGTTTCGTGGATGCTGGAATGGATTTAAGTGGGTTGGTATGGGAAAGGCAGGCTTTCCATGCCAATCTTTTACTTTGGAATTCTTGGCACTCTTGGAGAATCTTGGTTAGAATGCCTTCTGCTCCCATTCTCTATCCTGGAGCATGACTATACATCATGCTAAGACAGCAATTGCACAAGACAGAGTGGAGGATTGTTCTCTTTCAAAAATTACCAGAGCCCCAGCTCTCCCCATTGCATTATATCTGCAACCGTCACCCTCAGGAATCCAGAAGAGGGAGATGTGTCCAGCACTGTGAATCCTGAGTCTAATTTAAGTTCTGGGAAGGTTGTCCCCTTCCTCAAAATGTAGAACTTGGGGAGAGATTTACATGGATCAGATAGCATGGGATGAAGATGTGCCAATTGGCTTTTGTGGCATATGATGCCACCAAAACCTAGTGTCTTAAAACAACAAACATTTCGGCCGGGTGTGGTGGCTCACGCCTGTAATCCCAGCACTTTGGGAGGCCGAGGCGGGTGGATCACTAAGTCAGGAGAACGAGACCTTCCTGGCTAACACGGTAAAACCCCATCTCTACTAAAAATACAAAAAAAAAAAAAAAAAATTAGCTGGGCATAGTGGTGGGCTCCTGTAGTCCCAGCTCCTTGGGAGGCTGAGGCAGTAGAGTGGCGTGAACCTGGGAGGCGGAGCTTGCAGTGAGCCGAGATCGCACCACTGCACTCTAGCCTGGGTGACAGAGACTCCATCTAAAAAAAGAAAAAAACAAACATTTCTTATTCCTCATGATTCTGTTGGTGACCGTTTCTTCTGGTTTGAAATGTTCAGCTGATCTTGGCAGTTAGCTGCTGGGTTAACTACAGCCAAGTGGTCTAAGATAGACTCACTCACATATCTGGTTCTTTGCTTGATCTCATTTAGATGAGACTTGCCATACAGAGTTCCCAAGAGTAGCTAGAGAGGGCAAGTCCTAATGTACAAACACTTTTCAAGTCTCTGCTTGTATCTTGTTTGCTACTGTCCTCTTCGCCAAAGCAAGTCATAATGGCTAAGCCCAAATGCAAGAGGTTAAGATACAGCTCCACTACTTGATTCAAGAGGGGAAGATACTGACTCTATCACTCCACCTTAGGAGGAGCTACTAAGTCACATTGCAAAGAGGCAAGTATCTAGAAATGAGAGCTGTTCGTGGCCATTTTTGCAGTCCACCACAGAAGAGAAAACCTAGCTCATCTACCCTGATGAGCCACATCAATCCTTCCAGATTGTTCTCCTATCCCTGTGTTTTATAATTGGAGCTGGAATCCCAAATTCCCATTGAAACACTTTCAAGGATCTCTTACAGAAGATTTATTTCTGGACATTGAATAGCCATTATTGTTCTGCTGGAAATTGGGTTCTGAACCTTCAACATATGAAAGACCTTTATAAATACAACCCACTTATATTTGAGAACTGCCTAGCTTGTTGGCTGAAATGGGACTGCAGAAATGGGCTAGTATTTTTCTTTTAATTCATTCTGTACTCTGGCAGTAAGAATTTCCTTCTGAGGTGGATACAGATGATAACCTCCTGATTTGAGTTTGAAGTTTGCACTATTTCATTTTTGGCTGGTTATAGTCAGAAGTGCTCTTTTCATTGTAGAGCCAAATGATTATTTATACTTCTCTTGGATCATTCTTTATATACCATTAGCAATGACATGCAAAGCACAAGGGATTGAATATTTACATCCAAAATTCTGAAGTGAGTATTCTCCCATTGGCAAATACAATTCCTCAGGGCTGTAAGACCTGGTAATAAAGAACCATATGTTATGGTGGATTGTATGTTGCTACAGCAATGGCTTTCGAGCAGCTGAAGCTCTGAATCCCCCTGCTGCTTCCTCTGCATCTCGGTGTGGCTAAGGGCTGGCTGGGGGTTACCTATTAAAGGACCCTCAAAGACAATGAAGAAACATGTTTTTGTTTTTCCTAAATACTATCTTCTCAGAGTTCTTGTTATAAATGATGTCTTGCTATAATCTACAGCAAGGCAGTATTCAGGGCTCAACACAAGACATATTTCACTATTTGTCATCTAGGGAGATTCTGAGCTTGAGGTTGCCCTGATAATCCTGGAGCAAAACATATATTCCCTGGCCTCGATCAGCTTACATACTCATCGGGGAGTAGTAGAGGAGCATAAATAACTATTATAGCAGAGAGAATATTCTCAGTTCCATAAAAATGTAAAGAAAGGAGTATGAAGTTCCAAGGAAGAAAGCAGCAATATTGTTCAAAAATTCCATCCATTGCACTTATTACATGACATTTAATAATTTATTTTTCTTTTCCCTTTGAATGCAGAGACCGAGGCTCTCTGGGTTTTATCACCTCCAGTGCCTCCCAAAGTGCCTGCCACCCAGTAGAATAGATGTCGATAAATGTTTGCAGAAAGAATAAACAGATGACTACATTGATCCACTTAGCAGAAGGAAGAAAGGCTTTGTGGATGTGGTAAAACTTGAAAGACACTTAAAATAATTGGCAGATAGTGAATTTGGGAGAGAAAGCATTAGTGGTAGAGGGCATAGATGGAACAGAGAAGTGGCAATGGGGAAATACAAGACATTTAAGAGAAAAACTAATCCAATTTGGCTGGAGTGCGTTGTATACGTTTGGGTCTTGGAGCTTCCAGGATAAAGCTGAGGTGTGCATCAAGGCGTGTGAGGTGCCTCAGTTCTCTTCCACTCCTGTCCTTAAGGGATAAGCTTCAGCCTGTCCATCCTGTCCTCTGATCCAATTGGATATTTGGGCAGGGATGGAATTCCCTATCATCCCAGCCCATGGTGAATTAGGCATCCTCTTTACCTGCAGTAAGTGGCAAATAATAGAAAAGGATGCCTTCTGTTGGGATTTTCTCATGAATACGTTTCCTCTGTCCATTTACAATTGATTGTACGCTCTTTAAGGAAAAGGGCATAATCGTGTACCTCTTTGAATTCCGGATTTCTGTATCTTGCACAGGGAAGGTGAGCAACAGCACTCTACTGAGTATATTGGTGCCCTTTCCTACATCATTAGCAGTCAGGTTAAAATCTGTTCCAACAAAAAGAAAAAAGCAGATTCCAACTGGAGATCTGGGCAGAGTAAGGCAGAGCGGTGACAGAGTGAAGAGCCCAAGTGAAGTCCATGGTGCCTGAGCCCCTAGATGGTGACCATCATCATCATCATCATCATGATAATAATGGCCCCAAACTCAATGTGCTCACACTAGGAGTCAAGCTCTGTGCTGGCTACTTCACACAGTCATCTCATTTTATCTTCCCAACAACTTGTGCAAGAAATGTAACCTCTCTGTACCTCAGTTTCCTAATCTGTAAAATTTGAATAGTAATAGTAGATCCTACATCATAGTGTTGTTATTAAGGACTGAATGAATTGTTATTTGCTAAAGGCTTAAGTACCACTCTGTAACTGTTGACTTTTATTACTATTACAAACCCCATTTTACCAACGGCGAAGCCGAGACACAAAAAAGGTTAAAAAAAACTTGCTCAACATCACATGGTGGGACTCAGCATGCTGACTTCAGGTTAGCCGTTCTATCCCATGAAGAAACGGACCCTCTCGTGGGTCGTTGATGGTCCATTATGATTGCATCTTTCCTGGTCTCACCCTTAGAATAGTCTCATTGGAGACTGATCCAGACAAACAAATAGTCCTCAAGGAACTGCTTTTTTCTTTTTGTTGAAACAGATTTTAACCGGACCACTAATGTCAGAAAGGACACCAATACACTCAGTGGAGAGCTGCTGCTCATTTTCCCTGTGCAAGATACAGAAATCTGGAATTCAAAGAGGTACACGATTATACCCTTTACCTTAAAGAGCTTATAATCAGTGGTAAACGGGCAGAGGAAACATAATCATGAGAAAATCCCAGCAGAAGCCATGTTTTTCTACTATTTGCCACTTACTGCAGATAAAGAGGATGACTAATTCACCATGGGCTGGGATGACGGGGAATTCCATCCCTGGGGCAGAGGCAAGTATGGCAGGGGTTGTTGTGGGGTGTGTGTGTGTCTGTGTGTGTGTGCATGCACACGTGTGTGTATGCTTGTGTGAAGAAGACCAAAGCATTAAGGAAAGAAAACAAGGCAGCAAAGGGTAGCTGGAGGACTGAGTATGTACAGCCTGACATGAGACATAGAGTTAGGATTGAGTCTATAGGTTAAAGTGAACCCCACCATCTCATCTGGCACTTCAGGGCACAAGGCCTTTACTATTTCCATCTTGCTTTTCCCTAAGTGGATGTAATTTCTATACAGGTTCACCAAACCAGGAACTCTACAATATTTGGGACAAAAGGCTTTGTTATCTCCCCATTGTTCATTTCCAGGAAGTTCTATCAATGTTAAAAAAAAAAAAAAAAAAAAAAAAGCTTCTAACATGTGCATTTGGGTCAGTATTCTTCTAAAGGTGAAGAATAAAGGGACTCAGCCCTAGAAGAATATCCTCTAATTACTAGCTCGCTATTTTGATCTTTGGCTTCGAAGTAAATGGCTTCCCTTTTGGTCATTTATTGATTTCCTCTTTGAAAGTTTTTTGTTCCCATATATCATCATTTTGCACACATCTTGCCAGACCCCTGTCCTCGATTGCTATTATAAATTTTTCCTTCTTCTCATACATTGTTCAAGCCATTTTCTGAGTTAAAACAGATAAATAAGAAACTATTTATTTATTTATTTCTTCCAGATGTCTTTGCTGGACCTGAAACTGCCATTTCCTAAACTTACCGTATTTGTATAGTCAAAAATTATTTTTAACTTTGCTTGGCTTGCATTTAAATTTTCTTTCTTTCTTTCTTTTTTTTTTCCCTGGGAAGTGTCCTAGTCTGCTTTTCTTAAATGCCTTTCCCATAATTTAATGAAAAGGGACAAAAGTAGAGGGAAGACATTGAACAATGGCCAATGGGGAGGATAAAAAAAATACCCTTTACATGCGGTGACTTTGAAAGATTAACTTTTCAAGTGTAACCATACATATAAAACTACTACTGTTTTTGTTGCTTTAAAAGCATAGGATAAGAGTTCTCTTTGAAATGATTATTATTAAAAACTATTAAATAATTATGTATACCCTTGTTATTATGTCAGTTTAAAGGTTTATTACACTGGGTAAGTCCGAGGAACATATTGGCTGTTAAGCTGGTTGTTTTCCGGTTTCAGGTGGAATTGAAATTCAGCTACATTTTATTCAGAAACTAAATTCAGCTACATTTTATTCAGAAACTAAATGATGCTATTTACCATTACATAGGACTTCTCTTAGCAACCAATTCTCTTTATGCGACTAAAGATAATGTTAGTAGGAGCCTCAATGTCTGGTTATAATGTATTCAAAGCCAGCATACTTGAGAAGAAGTCTGTGAGTATGAATGTTCCAGTTGTCTTTGTGTTAGTAGCTTTAATCCAGGGATGATAAGGAAGGGAAAGGAATTAATATGAACTAGGGACCACTAATAAGCCAGGCATTTTTACATTTTATGATTTCTATACTCCCTATAAAGCCACATTTTATCATCCTTTCTTTGAGTTGAAGACTCTGAGGCTCAGAGAGGTCAAGTCACTTGCATAAGGTCACATAGCTAGTAAATGGCTGAGCAGAGGTGGACTTTAGATGTATCTGACTGTAAGGATTGCCATTCTTCCACTGAAAACCAATGCCTCTACCTGAATGGAAGGGTATCTTTTTTGGTAGGAAGGAGATATATTATAGAATGGGGGTATGGGTTGGGCAGCTGGTCAACCTGAGAACAAGCCTTGAGAGATATTTAGGCCCAGAATCTCTCACTTCTCTCTTCCTCCTCCCCTGCATGGCTACCTCTAGGCCTGTCATTTTTATTTTCCCAAGCCCTGGTCTCCGGAAAGGATTAACAACACTGTCAGTGAATAGCTAAGGAAAGTTCTGTGGACAAAAGCGCCAATCAAAAATAATTTTGATCTTATCATTTCAAGATGACAAACACTTTTTTGTTTTTGAAGGTATTCAGCCTTGACAAAAAAGTCAATCTGCACAACATGCGTTAGCAAAACATCATCCTGGGCAAAGCAAAACAAAAAACAATTATTAGAACATCTCTATGAAACTGGGCATCTGTATGGTACTATATAGAGGGGGAGAAGACACCTATAACTGCTGGAGAAAGTAGCCGAAGACCAGGCAGGGCAATAAAGTGAGGCCAGATAGAGCCAGAACTCTGTGTACAATTGTTCAATCCTTACAGCCCAGGACAGTGTGTGGCCGTGAGTGTCTGGATAAGCAGCGTTTAGGAGCTAGACTGCCTGGGTTTGACACAAGCTCTCCCACTTACGTCACTGTGAGTGAAGATAAGCAATTGTGCCTCAGTTCTTCCATCTGTAAAATGGGAGTAATAAAGGCACCTATCTCCATAGAGTTATTCTAGCCAAGGCACTTGGGACGGGGCTCGTTACATAGAAAGCACTGTGCATAAGTTGGCTTTCAAGCATGCTATTGAGCTGCTTTCTCAACTAATCAGTATCCAGTCTTTGGAGGATACAAGCACTCATTATGATCCTATTTGTGACAATAATTAGGAAGAACTGCTTATTGAAAATGGATTTCAAAATTGCATGGCAGTTATTTCATTTATCTTTCATTATTTTGATGAATTCTTCAGTGGACAAGATAAACTGAAAGTTTTAACTATATTTGTTTTCAGCACCTACCACCGTATATGGTGTACCATCTGTGGATTTATAAAATATTAGTGAATTATTGATTGAGCCCTAATCTTCTGACAACTGTTTAAATATTGGTGTTTTAAAGTACTGTCATTGAATGCAAATACAATTTAGAGTCTTTCTCAGTTTTCTCTCTCCCCCTCTCTCTTCTCCGGCCATAAATCGTTGTCTATTCACTGGGTAAGCAACATCTGAATTCCCTGGTGCTCAGAAGCCCACTGATTTCACTAAAAGGTTGTCTCATCCAGCTCTGAATATGGAGTCTGGTTTCTGAATGGCTGGCAAGATTTATTTTCCCTGGTGATTGGAGCTGGTATATTTTACCAAGGCAAATCCCCATGTGACAAAGGAATAAATACACAGAGAAGAATCATTTGCATAAAGTAAGTGAACCCCATCGATAAACTCTATTTATTTTGTTATCAGAGAAATAGCCCTGTGCCCTTATCCATCAGCAGACAGTCGCTCTGACCTTTCTCACTTCAGTTCACGCCGGATCGCACTACCTCACCAGCAGCCAATCTACTCTGAAATCAATGTCCTGGTTTCACACCAGAGGCGTTGACCTCCATAAGCAACAGACTTGTGTGGCAGAGGACGCTGCCATTAGAGGAACCATGTCTTACAGCCTGGTCCAATCGGTTGCTAGCATAAGATTCTTGCTTACTTACTTGCTTTGTGTTGTTTAATTCAGAGTTGGCAAGAAGGTTTAAGGAAAAATAAAGGTTGGCAGGGAGGTTTAAGGAAAACATAGATAGAGCAGAGTTTAAATCTTGGCCTTGTCAATTTCTGGCTGTGACAATGTGAGCAAAAGTTTTGACTCATCTGAGCCTCAGTTTATAAATTGGTAAAATGAGGATAAATAAAATTGACTGCATAGCATTTTGTGAGGATTAAAAAAGGCAATACAAGTAGTGTCTAAAATAATACCTGCCACATGGCAGGTGTTAGTCAAATGCTTTTTACCTTGTCTTCTCTTTTTCTTCCCTGTTCTCCTCCCTTCCTTCTTTCCCTCTCTTCCTTCCTCGTATGTGATCTTCCATTTGCCCAGGGCTTCCTGTGTGATTCTAAGTTACAGCTTCTAGGGCTTGTATCAGGAAACCACACCTTAGGTCCCTGGATCCAGAATTTTGAACATCAACCTAAAATTTTCCCATCAGCCTTCAGCCTCTCTTCCTAGCCATGGGATGCTCCTCAGTACAGTTGCAGTTATTAGCTCAGTTCTTTAGGGCTCATCTTTCTCTGAAACTTAGTGATCAATTTACTTTACCCCTGAAACTACCCTTGTCATCTTTGGGCAAAATCACCTGCAAGCAGAAAAGTTTGGCCTCTTCAGTAGATGTTCAACACATGCTTGATAAGTTGGAACTATCAAGGCCGTGTCCCAGGAGCTCAGAGAGTATGATATACTGATTCTGGGAACTAAGTGTTTTAGGAATCATGCTAATCAAGTATATCAACATACCTGACTTGCAGAAGACAGTTAAGTGTCAGGTTAAGAGCTTGCGCTCTGAAATTGTAATGACTCTGCTCTGTGTCCTCCAACAAATTTCCTTTTTTTTTTTTTTTTGAGACAGAGTGTTGCTCTGTCACCCAGGCTGGAGTGCAGTGGCGCAATCTCGGCTCACTGCAAACTCCGCCTCCCGGGTTCCCGCCATTCTCCTGCCTCAGCCTCCGGAGTAGCTGGGACTACAGGCGCCCGCCACCTCACCCGGCTAGTTTTTTGTATTTTTAGGAGAGACGGGGTTTCACCGTGTTAGCCAGGATGGTCTCGATCTCCTGACCTTGTGATCCGCCCACCTCGGCCTCCCAAAGTGCTGGGATTACAGGCTTGAGCCACCGCGCCCGGCCCAACAAATTTCTTAAGCTCTCCAAGCCCAAGTTTCCCCATCTGTACATGATGAATAGTAAGGTGGTTTTGGAGTAAGTTAGAAATGGCCCTCAATGCTCTTAGCACAAAGTCTGTCAATACAGTAAGAGGAACAAATATGGGCCAGTTCTCAGATGATCTAAAAACTACCTGTTATGGGCTGAATTATGCCCTCAGGTTCATATATTGAAGCTCTAACCCTTATTTCCTCAAAATGTGACTACATTTGGAGATAGGATTTTAAAAGGGTAATGAGGTCAAATGGGTGTTCCTTAATCTTGTATGACTGGTGTTTTTATAAGAAGAGGAGATTGAAGCAGACACACAGAGGGAAGGGCACCATGTAAAGACACGGAGAAAAGGACAGCCATCTGCACACCAAGGAGAGAGACCTCAGAAGAAACTAAACTGCCGATACCTTGATTTCACATTTCTAGCCTCCAGTATTGTGAGAAGATAAATTTTGGTTGCCTAAGCCCTGCAGTCTGTGGAACTTTGTTATGGCTTCCCAGCAGACTCATGCCCCGCCCCATGCTGAAACCCTTTCTCCCTAGTGCTGTGATCCTGAGCAGGCCTGGCATTCAGATAGGCTCCATTAAGGAGAGATTCATTGAATGTAACCAGACAAATGTCCTGTTTTGGCCTTTCCTCCTAATATTTATTTATTTATTTATTTAATTAATTTATTTATTTATTTACACTCCCCTTGAACAACATGGCTAAGCCACAGGCTGGCTACATTACAAGCAAGCTTTCTGCTTCACTCTGCAGAAACCTCTTGTTGGCATTTTTTGGACACCAGTATCTTAATTCACTCTCCGTTTGCCTTGATTTGCTTCTCTATTTCCAGAGGACTCAAGTGGCCTGGGTTCTTGATTGTTTTCTCGATGATTTGGCCATCTCTTTGTGGGAGTCTTCTGGTTTGCTGGAAACTGGGACTTTGTGGCACCATCCGTCTTCTTGGATTCTGACCCTCCACTTGGCTAACTGAGGTTTGTCACATGACAAAGCCCTGTGTGCTCTCTGAGCTTCCATGACTCCAGCATTTTCTATGATTGAGAGCAAGTCAAATGTACACACTGTACACACCCAAAGTTAATCTTGGGTATAGTTAGCATAGCTGTATTTGTGCTACTCATGAGAAAGTTAAGGCCTGGTCAGGGTCAGTGCCTGAAAAGCCACAATCAGGAATTTGGTTTGCTTCTCTACAGCAGCAAGATCTTTCCGTTCCTATACATCGCCCTTCACTTTGCCTTCCTGGCTCTGACCTCTATGTTTTCTATGACCTCCAGAACCCACCAGATTATTCTAATAGATTGTTCTGCATTCCCCAAACATGATTTCTTGCATTCCCCAAACATGATTTCTTGCTTTGTGCCTGTGACCCATCATATACCCATACAGGACCCCCTATTGGCCAGCCCCAAACCAAGGAACCTCTCTGACCTATTGATACCTGTAACTCAGAGGGTGGACAAAGAAGGACAGCACAAGCTTACGAGCTCCAGGATGGAGTTAAAACAGGATCACTTTGGCCGGACACGGTGGCTCACGCCTGTAATCCCAACACTTTGGGAGGCCAAGACAAGTGGATCACAATATCAGAGTTTGAGACCAGCCTGCCCAACATGATGAAACCCTGTCTCTACTAAAAATACAAAAAATTAGCTGGGCGTGGTGGCAGGTACCTGTAATCCCAGCTACTCAGGAGGCTGAGGCAGGAGAATCGCTTGAACCCCGGAGGTGGAGGTTGCAGTGAGCCAAGATAATCCCACTGCACTCCAGCCTGGGCGACAATAGTGAAACTCCGTCTCAAAACAAAACGAAACAACAACAACAACAAACGGGATCATTTTGCTATTTCCTGGATATTGTGAGCTGCTCATACCTGCCTCTCCCGTGTAACAGATTACCAGGATGCACACTAACAGTCTGTAAGTGACAGAGAGGAATTTATGTCCTGGGATCTAAGAATTCTTAGACATCTTTGATCAACAATGGCTAAGCCATGTGTCTTGTGTAACAATAGACTTCCTCTTGGTGCAGCATGCTCAGTGCTGTGCGTGAAAGTGGCTCATAAGGGTAAGACAAGGAATTAGAACTTGGCACTTGAAATACCTCTGGAAGCATAAAAGTAGACTGGAGCCAGGAAAGTACCTCGGAGTCAGTAGGCAAGTCAGAATGGGGAATGACCTGGGCAGCTGAAAGTAGGAACATGTGTGGCCAAAGGAAGTATGCAACCTGGACATATTGTTTTATTAACTTTCTGAGAAGTCATTAGTCACTTCTTGCCTCAGTTGTCCTTTTTAAAAATAAGAATAATTTGGATCAGCCAGTCTACATTCTCTTCTATTTCTAGAATGCTTAATCTGTTTTACTTATTAAGTACCAGTATCAGAGCGCATTAGCGTTCTGCTAACAGAGACAAGCTACCAGCAACATGAAGTTCTTGACATCCAAGACCAGCTTCTCTTCTGAGAGGGAAAATTCTCTATGGTTTCTCCAAAGGCCGGAGCAGGTCAAGTCCAGGTGCAAGGGCAGGCCTTTGAGAACACCTTTAGGAGCCGAAGGTGATGCAGGCCTAATCATTTTATAGCATTCTAGTAATTTCAGAGTTATCAGACCTCACAGCAGTGAATCAGCAGTGCCTTTGAAATTCGGAGCTGAATTTAACTTCATCAAACCCTGAATCATGGTTCTAGGATAACTTTAAAATAGATGATGGTTATATTCATGGAGCTTTCTGCTCATAGAATGGCAGAGGGGAACTGACTGTATGGGAAACAAAAAATCTTCCTGAACCAGTCAGATGAAGTATAGCCACACAAGAAACAGTGAACCATTAGCTCGGGACATAGCAGTTACCACCTACCAGATCACTCCCACCTCCGGTGTTGGCTGGCGAGATCCCCCTTCCTAAATCGCCCTTCTCAACCATCTCAGTGGCTCCAAAATCTAAGGCAGGAGTAGGGAAAGCATTTGTCACCCACACCCTTAGTGTGCTCCTCCCATTGCTTTTCAATTCCAACCATGTGTTGCATCAGATTAGATACCTACGATCTCTCTCGGGACCAGCTACATCATTTGTCAGGCCTGATGCAAAATGAAATCACGGGGTCCCTTGTTCAGAAGTTAAGAATTTGAAGATGGTGCCAGTACAGCATTAATCCAAGTACAGGTCCCTTTTAAGCACAGGACTGTGGGTAACTCTGCAGGTTGTACACCCATGGGGCTGACCCTGGTCCTTTCCACCAGTCTTCTGCTCCTCTGCTTTCCTGCTAAAGATGCCTGTTAACTCAGTGATTCAACAAATCCACCCAAGCAACCTGCATACATCATTCTTTCTCTTGTGCCATCTTGTTATGAACCACAGACAATTTTATTGACGTGAGGAAAAGGCATCAGAACAAATCTGACAATGTTCAGTGGCTCACAGTTTCCAGAGAGACGCACCCCTGGGGTGTTGAGAACCTACTAGATATACTGAGTCGAAACCAGGGGTTCTTAGTGAGGAGTGAGCTCAGGCTTACCTGAGATGCCCAGGGATTCTAAATCTGTAAACCTAATTTATGCTCTTGAAAAGTCTTCTCAGTAAAACAATGGTAAAGAAGCATTTGAAAACGATTCCATGTATTTGTTATTTTATATGTCTTATGACTTCTTTTATCATTATTTGATTTTTTTGAGACATACATGCATATCTGTGCGTGTGTATGCTCCCCTCCCCACCAGCCTGATGTTAGAATCTGTTTAAATGGACTTTTTTTGTTGTTGTTCAGAGTGTTTTAAACTTCAGTGTGGCTTGCAAGTTCTGTGTGGTGATGATTATCCACTTTGACTCCGGGTGAATTTATTTGTGGCTGGATCTAGTGGAGGCCACAAACTAATTATTGCAACCAACCAAGAAAAATAAAGAGAATGAGGAAATGCCACAAGTATTGACAATATTTATTGTAGCATATGGCTAATGTGTAAAGAGGTAATAGAACGATGTATCTCAGGGGATCATTCAAAAGGAAAATTACTTAAATTAACTTTTCAGGCAGACCGAATTATGCATTACACCCCTCCTGTAATGCTATACAAAGTCAATGTTTGTGAAGAGTAGAACTGGCGGCTATAAATCAAGCCTTTCAGAAGAACTGTTGTGTCTGCAGGGATTTTTTTCCTTTGCTTTTTTGGCATTTAGATGAATGAAGAATTTTCTCAGCAAATTATTAATTACTCCTTCTTGCCTATAGAATTGAGTTCACTGTAGTTATGTAGGAGTCAATGGTATTCAAACTGCAGCTTTTGATGAAGTAATCGGCTGCTTCTGGGGCCTCTTTCAGCTGCCCTGGGCGTGCTTCACATGTAAACGACTGCCAAATGGATTCTTTCGACATTCCAGCCAATTAAAATACATTTAAAGTGCAGCTGGTGGAGAGGCAAACCATGCGATTGTGCGGAGAAGTTCAGGGCAGTGAGACAAAAAACAAACTTTGCGGAACCCAGCTCCAGCAGCCCAGCAAGGCTTTCGTTCGGGGGCAGCGGAGAAAGACATAAAAAGAGGCTATCTTTAGCTCCCGTCAGAATCAAAGATGACACTTTGAGCACCACCTTGCAGGACACAAAAGAGGGAAGCATGTTTGTTAGGGTGTCAGTTTTCTCTCCTTGCCTCTTGGAACTCTGTGTGTTGGCTGGTTGCCCAATGTGGTGCCGCATACAAATGTTGACAGAACACAGCGGTGTTTGTTAAACCCGGCCTGGGGAAACCAGTGATTAAAACTCTTGAAGGAAGATCCGAAAACCCCAGGAACTCTCCTCAATAGCCTTAGAACATTGATCGAATGAAAGAGAAAGCAGTGAGTGGGCTAAAGTGAAACATTCAGCGTCCCTGTCTGCTATGCCTTCTCGGTAAGGACAGAATTTTCTTTTCTTTTTTTTTTTTCCTTGAACGTTGATGTTGGTAGAGAGGAAAGCACCCAATGTGTTAAGTGCTCTGGTCTGGAGCTCTGATTTGCAGAGTGCAGAGTTTGCCTGTGATTTTTCTGGAGGACATGAAGGGATCACGCTCACTGTGTAAATAGACACAGGGCATTACACGGCACGTGGTGTCTGTGAGTGCTTTTCCACAATTCAGGATGGTACACTTTTAAATGTTTGCCTTTGCTGACCCAGCCTAGTACTTGCTGCTGTGTATCCAGGTGCCTGGAGATTAATTCCTCCTTGGAACCAACAGTTACGGTGTACGTGCCTGATTAATTTTTATTTTCATTTTCGTGTTGTCTGTTTCATTCTGCAGCGAGCCCCACACTATGCATGTCAATCGTGTTTTGTTTTGTTGTTTTTTCTTTTTTCCCTCTTCCTGGGTTAATATTCAGCCAGACTCAAGCATTCTGGTTTACTAAAGCAAAGCCAACATGTTTGGGAATGCCTTACTTTATTCTGATAGTCACTGGAGAAGCTGCTAACTTGAGAATTCGCTCTGAATCATTCTTTTCTAATATTTTAAGGAAGGCAGGTGCAGTTGCATTATTTCTGTGGTGCTGCAAGTTCAGTAAATACCCAGCTCTTGGATCATACTCGGACACCTATCTTAAATTCCTAAGAATGCTAAGTTCGAGTATGGCTGAGCCGGGGCATTGATTCCTACCCATCAATTGATCAGTGAAACACATACAAAGTTCCTGATTGTTTCCTATCTCAGCTTGTCACAGTAGGCCCTTTCTGGCTCCAATTTTGTTCACTGCAAACAAAGAATCTTGCACATTTCACAGTGAAGGATCACATTGCAGCGTCCTGAGCTCAGTTAAATGTGCTTTATTAATCTTTAATGTGCCAGTAGCTCTGAGGCTATGCCAAGCTGAGACTTTCCAAAATTCTCCAAGCTACCTGCTGCCAAGATAAACGGTGGTAGGCCCAGAAGGGGATATTTTAAGGAAACTTGCAACAGCAAAGTTTTACCCATTAAGTTTGTCCTCAGTCAATGAAAGAAACCTTAAATAAAAGAGATTTCAGAAAGAGCTGCCTCAGCTCTGTACCCTCTGTGTGAAAGACCTACTGGGAAGAGTCCACCTCCTCACCCACACAGTAGTATATGCTCCAGAGTGGGAGGGAATAGGCTTTCTGCTGTGTGCTTGGTGGGCTGTGTTTATGAAATGGGTGCCGTGCAACAGAAACATGTGTGAACGCAGAAGGCTTTCCTGCTTGTGGCTGTGCTTGAGCCCAGAGAAAAACAAGGCTATACATGTGGTATGCCGCCTGACCAATGCAACTATTTCAGACATAACAGCATCAGGGATGCACCATGGCCACAGAGTTTCACTTGGACAAAAGCACAGCTTTGCAGAAAAAGAAAAGTGGGATGGCACACCTCCAAAAACGGGGCAGTGGAGGTGACTTAATGACTCAGAGGACTGTGTGAACCTGTGATTGATTGGCCAGGTCCTGGAGAACATAAGGCTGTGACCTCATGTGGGGCTCTGAGTGGCTCATCAGGTTAATGTAGAGTATATGGTATCATCATCATTTTGGGGGATGCAGGTAAGAGACAAGATGGACTGTGCCTTTGGACACAAGTCCTGTAAGCGGGAACTTCACTTGCCAAGATTGCTATGAGAGGAACATGGAATTAGAGCTGAGAGGAGTTGCAAGGTCCTTTCTGATTTTGAGTCAGTCACACAAAGACTTTATGAATATGTGCAGGCAGGAATGAGGGGTGATCAAGAGTAAAGATGGCCTCAGTTAATCAGGTGGTTTTGTTGGCTTTAAAGTCAAGTCCAATCTCCTTCCTGTGGCCTAGAACAGAGGTTGACAAACTGCAGATCACAGGCCCAAATCTGCCACCATGTGTTTTTTTGTAAATAAAGTTTTATGGAAACAGAGCCACACCCATTTCTTTGTATATTATCTATGGCTGCTTTTGTGTTACCACAGCAGGGCTGAGTAGTTGCAACAGAGACTCTATGGCCCTGAAAAGTCTAAAACATTTACTATTGGGTTCTTTAAAGGAAACGTTTGAGAGGCTAGACATACAGAACAATGCTTCTCAAACTGTCTGTGGTGAAGAACCTGTTTTGTGTTTTAAATTTCTAATCCGTTATGCACTGATAGTTTCTTTAAATATAATAGAAATGTTGCATGAATGTTGTGGTGATGTCACATTGCTACAAAATTTCTGAATATTTATTCTTAATTGTTATACTTATCACAGATCAGCAACTATTTGTTGCAGACTGGCACCAGTTCCTGGACCACACTTTGAGAAGTTCTGGTCCTTGCATAGTTTTCTAGCCTTATCATGTGCCATTTGTGCCAAATTTCCAGAGATGCTCTCCATTCTTATGAGTGAAATCAACAAATCCTTCCCCATCTTTGGGCCTTTGCTGCTGATGTTTGCTTTACCTGGAAGTCTTTTTGCCTGACTCTTCTCTTAGCTCCTCCTTACCTTTAGGTCTCTGTTTAAATTCGTTTTGTCAAAGGAGCCTTTTGAAAGAAGTCCATCTGAAAAATCTTTCCTCATCTTTCATCACTCTTTCTTCATAGCATTTATTGCATTCGATACTTATCTTGTTTATTTATTTGTTCATCTCCTTTTTATTTGTTTATCTGTTTTGGTCAGGATTCAGTAACAGCATAGTCTATTTCAGCTAGTTTAGGCAGAAAGGAATTTTGTACTGGTTGGAGCAGGCATATAAAATCTGGGAGAAGGAATGGGGGAGCAAGCAGAACTTCTGAGAGTAATGCACAGGGCATGGCAGCATGTTTACAACTATGTCTCTGTCACTATCACAAAGCTGACATCAGGAAGGTGTTGGTCTCAGTCCATTTTTTTTTTGTTGTTGTTGTTATGTGTAACAGAATACCTGAAACTGGGTAATTTATAAATAAAATAAATGTATTTATAAATTTATTACAGTTACGAGGTCGGGGAAGTCCAAGGTCGAAGGGCTGCCTCTGATGAGAGCCTTTTTGCTGGTGAGACTCTGCAGAGTCCCAAGGTGGTGCAGAGCATCACATAGTGAGGGGCCTGAGCACACGAGCTCACGTCTCTCCTCCTCTTCTTATAAAACCACCAGTCCTACTTCCATGATAACCCATTAATCCATTAACCAATTAACCCAGTAATCCATGAATTGATTGATCCATTTACGAGGGCAGAACCTTCATCACTCAATCACCTCTTAAAGGCTCCACCTTTTAATACAGTCACTTTGAGGATTTTATATCACTATGAGTTTTGGAGGGGACAGATATTCAAACTGTCGCACTAATGCCACCGCCACTACCTCCAGGATCACGTTGCCTCTGCTCTCATCTCCTCCACCGAAACAAGCATCTTTGTTTCTTGAAACAAGTGAAGCTAGAGATAGAATATTAGGGCCTTTGCTACAGATGTTGCAGATTACCTGACACCTCTGGCAGGAACAGCAGAAACTAAGCATCTAACTCCTGATCTTTACTCTGACTTTCAAATCCCACTATAGGGGGCCTCCAGGATAAAGTATGAATTGCAACATAACTCAAGTTATGAGGGAGTTAGGGGAATACTTGGCTTAAAATCTTAGTTTTTTGAGTCTCTAATGATGAAATGGAGTCTCTATAATCTGCCTGCATCATCTACTGGAAGGTAATCTCCGTGAGGGTAGGGACCTTGTTCATCACCCTATGCCAGTGCTGAGATTAGTGCCTGCCACATGAAATATGCACAATAAATGTTGATGTTATATTTATGCATGCATGAATGGAAGACATGTTTTCTCAAAGTCTGTGGTTTATAATAAGGTAGCATGTAGTACACACAAGAGAGATTCATGTATATGAGTTAGCCTGACAAAGATCTCTGAGGTGGGAAATGGAGACTACTTATAGGCAATAATCTCACCTTTGAAACATACCTTGTTTTCAAAACTGAAATATATTCATAAAGCTGCAGTTAGTTAGTGTGCTCAGGGATGGGAGTATTCAGGTTACCAGCTAACACTGTCATTTACTGAGGGCTTATTATAAGCCCTGCTCTATACTATATGCTACACATGCATTATCCCATTTATTCTGCACAAAATCCTGATGCAGCAGGCAATACTTCTATTTTCAGAGAGGAAATAGAGGCTTTACATGGTAAAGTGGCTTTCCCAAGTCACAGAACTGATGAGGTGTGGAGCCAGATTTGATACCATGACTTTTTGAAATCCATGTTTTAGCTCTTAACCTCCAGTTATAATCCCACAAT
Source organism: Mandrillus leucophaeus (assembly GCF_000951045.1). Taxonomy (NCBI): domain Eukaryota; kingdom Metazoa; phylum Chordata; class Mammalia; order Primates; family Cercopithecidae; genus Mandrillus; species Mandrillus leucophaeus. The sequence goes on from NW_012110252.1 coordinate 2,910,780, forward strand.
TTATCTTTCTGGTTGTTGTACATTCACTAAGGAGTCTTCCATTTTGTTTTCATTCTAGTGGCTGGTTAACTTTTTGCATTAATCTACTTTGTGTACAATCTGTTCATCTGGACTGAGATATCCATACCGATCTCTGGATCACTGCTGAATGTTGCTGAATATCAGCAGTAAATCTGTGGGTCTATAGACGAGTGTTTAGAAGAAGTAGGAGAAAACTAATTCTGCAGGGATTAAGAGTATCAAGAAGATAGTAGTAATTTTTGCTGTTAGAACAAAAATCCTAGATAATAGAATATTTCTCTTGTAATTGGACAACCCTCCACCCATGCCATATGTTTGGTTAAAATGTTCAAGTCTTTGGGTTCTGTTAGGTTGAAATTCTATGTAACATTATAGCCATTAAACAGTGATAATCGGTAATAGTAGTGACTTTTTGATAATAAAAAAAATAAGTTGAGAGTTAATTTTGTATTTTAAGTTTTAGAGGACTCAAAAAGATACCTTTGAAGAAAGAGGACCTGTCTAGTGGTGGAGCACCCAAGAAATATTACTTGGCAACAATATATATGATAAAATAAACCACTTAAATCCCATTTCTAGTGTCTAAGAATGATGGGGGAAAAGAAGTACTTCTGAAATGGTGGAGTAAAGACCTCTGAAAATCTCCTTCTCCAAAAAAGCAAGAAAACACTGACAAAAATGGCCAAAATCAATGTTTCTAGAACTCAGAAAATTAAAGAAAGGCTTGCAACAATCTGAGGAGCATTTATTCTGGGGAAAAATTAGCTGAATCTCAGCAAGAACAGTGAGCAGTGTGGCATTGACTTGCCCTATTTTCATTCCCCTCTTCCCAGCTTTAAAACTAACAGTTTTGTGATTATAGTAGCTGTGCAAACCAGTAGCCTAGTCACTACTAGGTCACTACTATTACCAAATATCACTGTTTAATGACTGTGATGTTAAATAGAATTTCAACCAACCTAGCAACTGCTGGAAGGGACAAAACTTTATTCCCGCCAAATTGTCATAATTTGACCTTTCTGCTAGCTCTCTGCAGACTCCCACTGTCAGGTCTTGTCTTTATTTTATCTGACTCAGAATTTAATAAGTACAAAGATGCTTTTCCCTGGGACATTCATACCAACATACATACTATGAGAGTTGGAGAAAGAGGGTACCAATATACACATTATGGAAGTTTGAAAAAAATGAAAGATAGGAAGGAGCAGAAAGAATATTTGAAGAAATAACAGCTGAAAACACGTCACATTTGATGAAAGACATATATCTACATATCCAAGAAACTCAATAAACTCCAAGTAGGATAAAAATACAAAAGAATATTATTTAACTAGAATATATAGAGAAAGCTTACAACTCACTATAAAAAGACAAGCAAACCAGTTAACAAAACAAACAAACAATTCAAATATTCATTTCTCAAAAGAAGATACACAAATGGCTAATATAAGTAAAATATGTTCAACATTATTAGTTATTAGGGAAACACAAATAAAAACCAAATTAGATACCACTTTGCACCCACTAATATTGCTGTGATAAAAAAGATGGACAATAAGAAATGTTGGCAAGGATATGAAGAAATTAGAACCTTCATATATTGCTGGTGGGAATGTAAAGTTGTGTAAACTGTGTAGCCACTTTAAAAATGGTTTGGCAGTTCCTCAAAATGCTAAACATAGTGTTTGCGTATGATCCATCAGGTCCACTCCTACATATAGTTCCAAAAGATTAATAAATATATGTCCACATGAAACTTGTACATGGATGTTCATAGCAACATTATGCATACTTGTCCAAAAGCGGAAAGAACCCAAATGATAATCATTTGATAAACAGATAAAGGAAATGTGATATATCCATACAATGGAGTATTATCTAGCCATATAAAGGAATGAGGCCCTGATTTATATACCTCATGCATGAACCTTGGAAACATTATGTTAAGTTTAAAAAGCCAAATGTAAGAGGTCACATATTGTATAATTCCATGTGAAACGTTCAGAATAGGCAAATCCGTAGAAAAAGAGAGTAGACAATTGTTTCTAGAGGCTGGGAAAAGGGATACTGGGAAGTAACTGGTAATGGGTATGGGCTTTCTTTATGGGGTTGACAGAATGTTCTGGAATTAGATAGTGGTGCTGATTGTACAACTCTGTGAATATGTTAAAACCTAATGAATTGTGCTCTTTGAAAAGGCAAATTTTATCACATATAAATTAAATCTCAATAAACATGATTAAATATGCTATTGAAGGAAACTAGTTAGACACGTCAGAGTTCAGTCAACCTTACCAATTTGGGGGCATAAGGCAAGGGTGTAAATGATGTCAGTATGCCATATATCAAATATTTTACAATTGTAAATCAAGAAAATGAAATTTTAAGTAAGTTCTACTCTTCTGCTTTGACGAACATAACTTTGGATCATCTTCGTCCTGTTTGCAGTAGGAAGTCAGCAAGGGCTTTAGTTAGGATAGGGAATCAGCCCTGTTGAGGTCTGAGTGGAAAACACCCTGGGGACAGCAGTTACTAAACTATGACAATGATCCTACCAGAGATTGAGGAGGACTAAAACCAATGTTGTTGGTATGGAGGGAGTATGACAGATACAGCAGACATGCTGTAAGCTTAATCAGCAGAGATGGAGTGGAAAGAGGATAAAGGATGAGAGGAAAGAGAGAGGCTGGCTGATGCTTAGAGTTTCCATGACTCAGGATGATGTTATCAGCCCTAGTTTCACAGTTCACTATTGTCACATCATCACCAGGAAATGATCCAATATTTGGACCATGTTCTCATTTCATTAGTCTCACTATGATTTTGCATTTCAAAGAGAAGGAGGTATTAGCACAATAGGTAATTGGACTTAGTTGTTAGAATATGGGAAGCTAAGAGACTGAATGTGTTAATCAGGCTTTCAATCTTAAATTAGCAGCAATCACATATCTTCAAGAAACTATGAAGAAGCTAGGTTTTGGCCAAATTTTAAAGGAAATAAAGATTGCATGCCTCTCCATTTCTGTTCTACCAAATAGTTCAGATCCTTCCTCTTTAGCCCTGGTTTTACAGATCCTGCAACAAGGCTGACAGTTGTCTCCCTCTCAGACTTATATGCTATATTTTATATCTTTCTCTGCATCTTGCTGTAATACTCTGATCAGATATGAGGTGCATTGGTATGAGACAGGCTGTCTCATAATTTGATGGTGGAGTGCCAATTTGTATGACTTTTATGGAAAACATTTTACCAATAGATGTTAGAGTATTTAAATCGATTCCATTGTCATCTATTCTATTATAATTTAGAAAAATTTAATCTATTCTATTGTAATTTAATCTTTTCAAAGGAAATAATGTGTGATTGTAAAATTATTCATTACAATATTATTTTAATGGTAAAACATAAAAAGTTAGTGAAAAATTGACAATAATTTGAAGTCCATCAGTAGGTGACTGTTAAATAAGTAATAGTTAATAAAATACTGTGCAGCCACTAAAAACTGATGTAAGGCCAGGTGCAGTGGCTCACGCCTATAATCCCAACACTTGGGGAGGCTGAGGTGGGCAGATCACCTGAGGTCAGGAGTTCGAGAGCAGCCTGGCCAACATGTTGAAACCCCATCCCTACTAAAAGTACAAAAATTAGCCGGGCATGGTGGTGGGCGCCTGTAATCCTAGCTACTTGGGAGGCTGAGGCAGGAGAATCACTTGAACCCAGGAGGCAGAGGTTGCAGTGAACTGAGATCGCGCCACTGCACTCTAGTCTGGGCTACAAGAGCAAGACTCTGTCTAATAAAAGAAAAACAAAACAGATGTAGATCTGGTCGATTGGAATAATGACTATGATATAGTAAGTGGTAAATGTAGGCTAAAAGTAAGTGAATTAGGAACTCATTTTAAAAATGTCTTTCTCTACATATATGTATCTGCATACAAACAAAAGCTAGAAAGTACTTCCATTAAAATGAGAAGATAATTTTTACTTTCACCTTACATTTTGTATTGCTGAATTTGTTTTTAATTCATAAATAATATAATAAGTAAAACATAGCTTTAGCTTTCACCAAATCACCATTTACCATTAACCATTGTGAATCAAATAAACAAAAATGCTATATTCATAAGATGAAATACATTACACTACCATTTAAAATAGTGATCTGGAAAATGAATGCTAACAGTATTTACCCACAATAAACACAGGGATACTTTGTTTTATTGTGCTTTGCTTTATTGCACTTCACAGATATTGTGATTATTTCCCAATTAAAGATTTGTGACAACCCTGCATTGAGCAAGTCTATCAGCACCATTTTCCCAACAGCATGTGATCATTTTGTGTTTCTGTGTCACATCTTGGTAATTCGCACAATATTTCAGACTTTTAAATTATTACTATTAATATATCTGCTTTGGTGATCTGTGATCTGTGATTTTTAATCTTACTATTGCAATTGTTTTTAGGTACCACAAACTATGCCCATATAAGAGGGTGAAGTTAAGATGTTGTGTGTGTTCTGACTGTTCTACCAACCTGCAATTCTCCCATCTCTCTCCCTATCCTTGGGTTTCCCACTTCCCTGAGACACAACAGTATTGAAATTAGGTCAATTAATAACACTACAATGGCTCTAAAGTGTTCAAGTGAAAGGAGGAATCATGCATCTTTTACCTAACATTAAAAACTAGAAATGATTAAGCTTAGTGAAAAAGACATGTTGAAAGCTGAGACAGACTGAAACCTTGGCCTCTTGCTCCAGTTAGCCAAGTTGTGAATGCAAAGGAAATGTTCTTGAAGAAAATTAAAAGTGTTACTCCAGTGAACAATGAATAACACCAAAAAGTGAAACAGGCTCCATTGCTGTTATGGAGAAAGTTTTAGTGGTCTTGAAGATAGGCCAAACCAGCCATAACATTTCCTTAAGCCAAAACCTAATCTAGAACAAGACGTTAACTCTCTTCAACTCTATGAAACTGACAGAGGTGAGGATAAGAAAACTACGGAAGAAGTGTTTGAAGCTAGCAGAGGTTGATTCATGAGGTTTAAAGAAAGAAGCTATCCCTACAGCATAAAAGTGCAAAGTGAAGCAGCAAGTGCTGATGTAGAAGTTGCAAGTTATCCAGAAGATCTAGCTAAGATAGATGGTGATGGCGGAAATACTAAAGAACAGATTTTTGGCCAGGTGTGGTGGCTCATACCTGTAATCCCAGCACTTTGGGAGGCCAAGGCAGGTGGATCACAAGGTCAGGAGATTGAGACCATCCTGGCCAACATGGTGAAACCTCGTCTCTACTAAAAATACAGAAATTAGCTGGGTGTGGTGGTGCATACCTGTAGTCCCAGCTATTTGGGAGGCTGAGGCAGTAGAATTACTTGAACCCAGGAGGTGGAGGTTGCAGTGAGCTGAGATTGCACCACTGCACTCCAGCCTGGCAACAGAGTGAGATTCTGTAAAAACAAACAAACAAACAAACAAACAAACAAACAAACAAAAGAACAGATTTTCAATGTGAAATAGCCTTATATTGGAAGAAAATATCATCTAGGACTTTCAAACTGTAGAGGAGAAGTCAAAGCCTTGCTTCAAAACTTCGAAGGACAGGCTGACTCTCTTGTTAGGATACAATGCAGCTAGTTACTTTAAGACGAAGACAATGCTCATTTAAATTCCAAAAATTCTAGAGTCCTTAAGAATTATGCTAAATCTACTCTGCCTATGCTCTAGAAATAAAATAACAAAGCTGAATGACAGTATATCTGTTTAAAGCATGGCCTACTAAATATTTTAAGCCTACCATTAAGACCTACTGTTCAGAAAAAAAAGATTACTTTCAAAATATTGTTGCTCATCACCAGTGCACCTGGTCATCCAAGAGCTCCGAAGGTGTTGTACAAGGAGATTCATGTTGCTTTCATGTCTGGTAATGCAACATCCATTCAGCAGTCAAGGGATGAAGAAGTAATTTAAATTTTCTAGTCTTATTATTTAAGAAATACAATTTGTAAGACTAAAGCTGCCATAGACAGTCTTACAGATCCTGTGATGGATCTGGGCAAAGTAAATGGAAAAGTTACTAGAAAGGATTCACCATTCTAAATGCCATTAAGAACATTTGTGATTTGTGGGAGAAGGTCAAAATATCATCATTAACAGGAGTTTGGAAGAAGTTGATTTCACCTTCATGGATGACTTTGAGGGGTTTGAGACCTCAGGGAGAAAATAACTGCAGATATGGTAGAAAGAGCAAGAAAACTGGAATTAGAAGTGGAGCCTGAAGATGTGACTGAATTGCTGCAATCTCATGATAAAACTAACAGGTGAGGAGTTACTTCTTACAGATGAGCCAAGAAAGTGATCTTGAGATGGTGTCTACTCCTGGTAAAGATGCAGTGAACGTTGTTGAAATGACAACAAAGGATTAGAATAAACTTAGTTGATAAACTTAGTTGATAAAGTAGCAGCAGGGTTTGAGAGGATTGACTTCAACTATCCAACGCGGTGCATGTCACAGAGAAAACTTTCATGAAAAGAAGAGGTCAGTCAGTGTCAAACTTTACATTTTTCTTATTTTAAGAAATTGGCACCACCATCCCAGCCTTCGGAAAGCACCGCCCTGATTAATCCTTAGGCATCCACATCAAAGCAAGATGCTCCACCAACAAAAAGATTATGAGGTGCTGACGGCTCATAATCAGCATTTTTTAGCAACAAAATATCTTAAGATACACACATTGTTTCTTTCTTTCTTTCTTTTTTTTTTTGAGACAGAGTCTCGCTCTATCGCCCAGGCTGGAGAGCAGTGGCCGGATCTCAGCTCACTGCAAGCTCCGCCTCCCGGGTTTACGCCATTCTCCTGCCTCAGCCTTCCGAGTAGCTGGGACTACAGGCGCCCGCCACCTCGCCCAGCTAATTTTTTGTATTTTTTAGTAGAAACGGGGTTTCACCGTGTTAGCCAGGATGGTCTCGATCTCCTGACCTCGTGATCCGCCCGTCTCGGCCTCCCAAAGTGCTGGGATTACAGGCTTGAGCCACCGCGCCCGGCCCACACATTGTTTCTTAGACATAATGCTACTGCACACTTAAAAGACTGTAGCATAGTGTGAACATCTGTGTGACTCCCTTTATTGCAATATTCGCTTTATTGCAGTGGTCAGGAGCCCAACCCACAATATCTCCATGGTATGCCTGTACGTACAGCAATAAATATAGCCATAACCAAATTATTTGTAATAAATACCTATTATGTTAATATTCAGAACATATTTTTAATTTCACAGTTATTATTAGGTTGATGCAAAAGTAATTGTGGTTTTGCCACTTACTTTCATTGAATTACTTTCAATACCACTGTTACTTTTGCACCAACCTAATAGTATTGTGATCAAATTCTTTATACTCTCTCGTAGGTGCTGTAAATCAAAATGCCATAGTTATATCTACTAATTCAAGTTAAATGTATATATGTATTTATAGTACAAACCAGAAATATGTTATAAGCCATATATTTCTTATATATGGAAACCTGAAAGAGTGGGCATTGTATACACTGGGAAAACAGATTTTTAGTTAATTGAGTCTTCTAGAGAGTTAGGGAGAAAGGCCATACACACACTTAAAACACTTTTGTACACTTGATAAACAACCCACAGAATTGGGCAAATGATAAAAAGGTATTGAGAGCCACATTACTACACTATTTGCTTTTTCAGAGAGAGCACTGGGAAAACTTGGTAAGGTGGATTTTTCATCAACCCATGCAAAGTAATTTAATAATCTGGCCAAAAATTATCTTAAATTGATTTAGTCTTAGGAACTGTCTAAATCACTTCCTTAGAATATCTTCTTTGGTTTTTACCACAATCCTGTGAGGCAGGCAAGGCAAATATTTACATTCACAGATAAGGAGACAGCTTCAGACGGGTTAAGCACACTGCTCAAGATCTCAGACTAGAAAATTAAGGATCTGGGATCTGAACCCACATTATTTTTTTGACAATATAAGTTAGTTCTAGTTATAAGTGGAAATTGAATCTTCGTTTACAGGCTCCAGGTCCAGATGTTTTTCTTTTCTATGTCCTTCTATCCTCCCAGAAGATTACAATGCCTATAAAGTACCCAGGACTGAATCCTGATCCGTTTCTAACAAGGCACCAGTGAACACAAAGCAAGGAAGATTCTAGATGAACGAGACTGGTAAAGCATGGCCAGGGGAAAGAGCCTGGGTATGGGAGGATGGTGGGGAGAGCTTCAAACTCAAATAGCTGCAAAGGCCATACAGTTGATATAAATAATGGAAGCCTGCTAGGAGCGAGAAAAACAAAATCAGCTGCATGATAATGGAACTGCCACTGGATCGCATTGTGGTAGCGATAGCAGGGATTCATGAGTGTGAGCGAACTGGAGAGCGTGTCCTGTTAAATATCTGAAGGATGTAGCTGTTGCTTAGCACCAGCAACTGCTGCAGAAAAGAAACTGACTCTGTGTTTTACTGTTTTCAGTTACTCAAAAGAAAGCTGAAAATTTTGATTTTTAGGCAAAATCTCTCCATTTTAAATGTTAGTATTAATTTTTTAAAAAGCATTTCATAAGCTGACCAAACTATACCTGATGGCAAACAAAGCGTCTGGAGTTGGTAGTTCCTGATTTCTGGGCATACTGTGTCTAAGAGTTTTCCAGGTTCCTAGCTGATCAAATTTGATTTCTGCTTCCTTGATGTTAGTCCACAGTGATCCTTGTCATTTGTCCTTATGTATTCAGGTAAACATCTCTCTTCCGTCTTCTTCACACCCACCTACACCTACCACCCTCATCAATCCTCGTCATTTCTCACACTTGCTCTAAGAGATTGTGCCCGAGAGGATATCCCCAAATGCACCCCCAGAACAGTCTGGATAAACACTGCTGGTCGTGTGTGTTTAGAAATGTCCCCTGGGGCTCAGGAAAAGCATCTTTTAATTAAGCTACACGTCTGACTTTAATTATTGTCTAGACTAGGATTTTTTTTTTTTTTTTTTTTTTTTGCAAGCCTGTAAATAGATGCGTGGGGACTGGGTGATACAAATCATTCAGTTTTTCTACACTTAGAAGGCATCCAACTAGAAGGTGCCAAGGAAAGTTCAAAAGGCGTATGAGCAAAGGCGCAAATCTCCATGTTAAATCCGCAAACTAGATTAAGCACTTGACTGCTGCCTTGAGCTGAAATAGACAGAGGCATATTCCATCCTAGTTTCTCAGGGAGGTTCACAGCAAAGGGGACATGTGCATTGAGCTGACTCACACAGCATTTCATCCAGTGAATGTTCCGATGCATCTTTGGAGGAGTCTGACTTTGGAGATAGTTCTCTTCATAATCCATCTTTGGGCAAACTTATAATGTTTCAGTATGTAATGTGTTCCTATTTATAAAGTGTTTTTAATCATGATTCTCTGTTGAAAATTTTGAAAATACCACAAAGTATATGAAAGTGGGTTTTTAAAAATTACATGCAATCCCGTCACCCAGAGACAGTTTTGTAATTTTCGTGTATATTATTCCAATCTTTTTGCTGTGTTTTCATGAAAAACAGATAAACAAATGCACACACACACACAAATAAAGAAAACATGCTCTTGGCTTTATACAAAAAATTTGAATATCAATAATTACACTTTGTGATAAATTCAGTCTACATAAATAAGCAATAGGAAAAAAATAGTGAGTGGCGAGACCACAGGAAAGTCAGAATCCAACAGGTAAGAAAGAGAATGAGCAGCATTTTAAGTGCATTTTGACTGAAGGGATAAAGGCCAGGGAGGGCAGAACCATTTGGGCCCTTAGAAAACAGTGATGACAGGTGAGAATACAAGTGACACACATGTGGACACAACTTACAGCTCCTGTGAGAAATAGAGAGGATTCTTACAAAAGAAAGTGTTAGTCCAGTTGCTTTGGGTAGGAGGAATCCAGCCTGAGCCTCCTTCCGTTGATCATGCTATCTCCAATACTTTCTGCCTCAATCAATCATTATCAATAAAACAAAGAAGTCTAAAATATTTTGAGCATTTACTACATGAACAGGCTTATATATGTATAATAGGCATATATAATATGCATTTTAAAACATATGCGATGGTTAGATGCATATATTTTATGTATGTTGACCATTATGTATATACTCTCATTTAAATTTTTAATAAGTTTATTGAGGTATCAGTCACATACCACTTAAAAGATATAATGCACTGGTTTTTAGCACATTCACAGAGTTTGGCGAACATCAGCACTATACAATTTTATAACATTTTTGTCACTCCAGAAAGGAACCTTGTACACATTAGCAGTCACTTTCATTTTCCCCCAAACCCCAGTATATTCTGAATACTAAGCCCTTTTCAGATACGCGACTTGAAAATATGTTTTCCCATTCTATGGCTTGTCTTTTCATGTTCTTGATGGTATCCTTTGACAGGCGAAATTTTAAATTTTAATTAAATCCAATTTATCTACTTTCTTCTTTTGTTGCTTATGTTTTTATTATTATTTCTAAAAATAAAAGTTCTTTGCTTAGTGCAAGGTCATTAAGATATACTCCTATGTTTATTCTGGAAGTTTTATACTTTCAGCTTTTATATTTACATGTGTAATCCATTTTGACGTAATTTTTGTGATGGTATGAGGTAGGTAGTGTTCAGTTTTATTCTTTTGCATGTGGATATCCAGTTTTTACAATGCCATTTGTTGAAAAGACCATTAGTTCTCAATGTATCTCAGTTTCCATCAAGAGTCTAATGAGTGAGGAATTATTTTCTGTGTTTGCAGATGAGGAAACTGAGGCTCAAGGAGATTAAGTGACTAGCCTTAGGTCCTGAAGAATTCCAACAGAAGAAGTAGAATTTAATGTTTAATACCAAAATGAACATCTATATGCCAGGTCATGGTAAAAAGAAACACAAAATGGATATTCATCATCTGATGCCTTTAAATTTTTGAAACTTAAATATGCCCTTCCTGAGGAGCTGTCAGTGTCAAGCGAATAGTAAGCATAGTTCTTATTTTTTAAAAGCTTATAATAACACAATAGAAACCAAAGTGTTTCCTACAAGCAGATGGCCTCAAAAGTCAGTATTTGGGGTTGAAAGGCAGCAGAAACCAGCTTAAGAAGCCACAGTCAGGGACTCAGGGAATCAGCAGGAGATTGGGGAACCAGCAAACAGACAGGAGCCAAATCAAGCCCAGGGGCTCAGAAGCAGGAAGCACAGGGATTATCTCTGGACAAAGGCAGTAAGACCAGGACATCACAGTGGTTGAGAATCCTGCTGTCTGCTGTCGGCACTGTGAGTGAGCCTGACTGTCCCTGAGCCTTTGATTCCGTAGGTCCCGATACGGAAACAGATGAGAGTGTTTGACTGGCCCAGCCTGAGTTGTGTGCCCACTCTCCGTATCACACACAAATGCCAGGGGCGGTAGATGCTGGAAATGCCCACTCCCAGGACAGCAGGGGAGCCAGTCTTTCCACCCTGATATTCCAGTTGCTTTCTTTGTATGGATGAGTCAGAGCCAAATTGCCTTCATTTTATTTTTCGTCCTCTCGATATTTCACATGACCTGTTTTCCTAATGAGATTATAATCTCCATGTAGTCAGGAACCGTATTTTACACATCACTACTTTGCAGCTTCTATTGCATCTTAAATATAGGCTTGCAGGATGTATTTTCAAATTGCTGAGGATTGCCTGGGATGCCTCAGGGACTGCAATCAACCCTGCATTAATCACATGTGAGTTCTCCCCGGCCCATTTCTAACCTTAAGTAGGGGTTTCCTTCCCATTGGCTGGGGATGCCCAGGATGTGTTTACACCCGTCAGTGTTAGCCTAAATGAAACAAGGGGGTGGGGGTGGTTGGGGGTGTTTGGGGTGGATGAATTCTATTAGGGGAGGGCTATGAGCCGAGTCATAGATTCAGCCTTGCCCGTACCTTGCTATGAATATTCTCTTTATCTTGAACTCTTCAACTCTCTAAGATAGTTCTTTTCAGGGCTTGTTTGATCCATCAAAATCTTGTGGAGTTTTGGGTTCTTTCCCTTGTTTACCATCAGGGTTCAGAACTGGTTGTCTTTTCTGCTTTACTAACCCCCAGGGGGATGAAAGAAATCCCCCAAATAGCTGAGCTCTGACTCAGAGCTTTTGAGAACCTTCTCCCTCAGCCTTTTTTAGCCCCCTCCACCATTTCCCACAGTTCGCGATGCCCGCAGGTCACGTGATTCCCTCACAATAAAAGAATCTGAGGCTGCATTGCAAAGTAACTTCAGGTTCTTATTTTAATCACATACATTCAAGGTAAAGGCTGCTAGTCATCATGAAAAGCATTAATTTGTTGTCGTGTCTTGGCCTGCTAAGCTTTTCTTGTTCCAACTGATGACTGTAATGTCTCTTTGACTTTTCTGAGAAAGTAGATGTCCACCATTAGTCTTCGGAAATTACAGGCAGTTTTACTAAAGAACAGGAGGAGAGCAGGCCCTGGTTAGGGAAGATAATCAAGCACAGTTTTTATTAAGTAAACGATTCGCAAAGGCTTCATACTAAAAGGGTATTTTCATCTTGGACAGTAACTGTTACCTCTGATTTACTGAAAAAATATGTTAAATGAGTTTCAATGGTTTGGACGCCTCCCCTTCCTCTCCAACACACATGTGCAAGCCTTGACCAGCAGCTGCCCTGCCAGTCTTCCTCCTAGTTGCTGAGGGGCATGGGCAAGGTGGGTGAGGAGAAGAGGACCGGGGCTCACAGTGAGGTGTTTTATGTTGATGTCCAAGGAAATAAAATTGTTTTGTGATGGTGGTGGTGGCATTGGGAGAATTGGTTGGGCAAAACATCCCTTCTTTATTAGGATTTGAATCTAAGAAATCAAAGACATCTCCAATTGAGAAGTTTGGAGAGTATTCTAAGTGAAGTCACTCAGGAATGGGCAACCAAATGTCGTATGTTCTCACTGATATGTGGGAGCTAAGCTATGAGGATGCAAAGATGTAACAATGATACAATGGACTTTGGGGACTCACGGGGAAGGGTGGGAGGGGGCGAGGGATTAAAAGACTACAAATATGGTGGAATATATACTGCTTAGGTGACGTGTGCCCCCACGTCTCACAAATCACCACTAAAGAACTTAATCGTGTAACCAAGTTATGGAAAGATACAAAATAATAATAATGGAATAAAATCCTCTCTGTTTGTAGAATCCCAACTAATGGAGAGAATCCCACACTTGGCGCATTTATTTTAGTTTGACATCAGCTTGTTGGCTGATAATAATCCTTTACTCTATCAAGGCAAGGGCCTTTCAAATGCCATCTCTGTCTGGAAAGAAAGGAAGCTTTGAAGCGAGGGAGTGGTGTGTGGGGACAGGAGGAGAGGGGATAGGAATTTATTGTTCCCCCATGACCACTTTAGGCTTCTTTCTTCTCACTTGGGAGTCACTCTCCAGCCCACATGCTCTAGGAAACTGTCTCCTGTCTCATTTTTCAGATCTGCTACGTGAGTCTGAATAACAGGATTCCGTTAATACTTATGGAGCACTTACTGGGTGTCAGGCACTGTTGTAACAGCAAACCATAGTAATAGCTACTGTGTTAGTGTTTACCTTTACCATGTGCCAGGTACTTTCCAATTTTTGCCTAATTTTCTCCTCACAAGATGGCTTTTTTCTTTCTTTCTTTCACCTGAGGCGTTTGAGGCTCTTGAGAGGTAGAATCACTTGCCTAAGGTCAAATAGCTTGGTGGTAGAGTCAGGAGCTGAACTCAGAGCTGTTTAACTATAGAACCTGTAGCAGCATTTCATCCATTAACTTAATGTGCTCTCTTTTCCTTCTTTTAAGGTGTATGTTGTGTGTTTGAACAGGGGGAGGGAGATAACATTAAAACATTTGAAAATCCATGAGAAGAAATATCTAACAGCAAATCTGACAGCGTGGAGGAGAGCTAGCAATTGAGGGATCCCCTGGGAATGACATAATCAGAGCCTGGATTAATACTTTTGGCTGCTGAACTCTGTCTGCTATGGTACCATCCCTCTGGCCTTGAGTGCACAGGCAGAGCCTCTCCAAGCTCTTTTGGCTCCATGTACCTTCAGACCTCCATCTGCTCAGCTGCCCATTAGAACTATAATATGTGCCTCATAAATGGAGTCTTTGAAATTCTGCTGCCAACATCTATTGCTACTAAGTTTCAGCGGCGGCTTTTAATTTTGGTGGTGCAATTCTCCCTGTTAGAACCACTGGTTGCATTGCCTATTCTGTAAAAGAAGACATTTAAGGTCCCTCCTCATACCCTTTGAGGTCAGATTTCTCCCTGGTATCAGAAGGAAGGGCAAGGTAGGACTCCCTAAAAACCTTGACTGACGGAATGCCCCACTAAAGTCAGCTCCTAAATCTATCGCAGACCTGTAATGGATCTCAGTGGGTGTCTAAGGTAAAGCTGATGGACAGTGCTCAGTCATAGGGTGGAAAGTGCAATCTCTCCTAAGCATATATGAGGCTCTGTTCTCTCTTGACATCCTGTATCACTCCCTGTGTCCTAGTCTAGTGTTTCATTCTAACTTAAAACCACGTCAGAAAAGAGAAACTAAACCAGAAACAAATTCTCAATATGGGCCTTAAGGCTTATATTGATTTAATATAATTTCATCTCTAGGAAAAATGTCTACCCTGGCCTTACTTGGTTGACTACATCAGCATGTGTGTAGTGTTTGTGTGGAGACTGAACAGACCAGGAGAAGTGAATAATTTCACAGCAGAGTGCAATCACTCAAAGTATGGAAGAAGTCGCTGCATTTGGGAGACTATTTCTTCATAAAATTGCCATGATGTCACCAGTTGTGGAAGTAAATAATTTCCTTTAATTTCCTCGTTTCACAGTGTAGGAGTTGAACCCAAGGGAAGAACCAAATGATTGAATGATGGTCTATGTTTGCCTACAATTGAAGCTCTCAGCCAACGGCAGCTTTGATTGAATTAGAGTGGTTAACTCAGTTGAATTGTCAAGCCTCCAGCTTCTGCTATCAGTCATGAGTTTGCCCCAAGACCTCAGTTGAAGGTTATGGCACCTCCAGAGTATCCAAAAGCAGCTGAATTGGGAAGCTCTTCGATATAAAGAAGATGGGAAATATGGCAGGTGGTTCCTTCATCAGTTACATTTGTCAAACTATCCCTCATGTCTATTACCCATCACAGGGGCACTCAGTCACTCATTCAAAAACTATTAAGTATCAACCACGTAGCTGGTATTGTGTGAGGTGCTAGAATGGCTTTGCAAATATGCCATAGTCATTTTCCCCCAAAAACTTACAATCCAGTGGACCATTAGGAAAAGATAAGACATGAGCCACATAGCTTAGAATCTACAGAAAGGTTGCTTTTCAGGGAGAGCCAAAGGATGGATGTGTAGCCTTTGGTGCAAAAGCGGAAACTTGTTGCCCCGATCCAGGACTGGGAAGGGGTTGGGAATAGGAACTTCTATTTATGTCATCTTGATAATCCTTAGTCTACAGATTTGAGGAATTGATTCATTTATTTATTTGAGATGGAGTCTCAGTCTGTTGTCCAGGCTGGAGTGCAGTGGCGCAATCTCGGCTCACTGCAACCTCTGCCTCCTGGGTTCAAGTGATTCTCCTGCCTCAGACTCCTGAGTAGCTGGGATTACAGGCACCCACCATGCCTGGCTAATTTTGTATTTTTAGTAGAGATGGGGTTTCACCATATTGGCCAGGCTGATCTTGAACTCCTGTTCTTGTGATCCACCTGCCTCGGCCTCCCAAAGTGCTGGGATTATAGATGTGAGCCACCATACCTGGTTGAGGAATTTATTGAACTTGCATATGATGTAGTAAAAATGATGTCAGATGGCAAAACCAGAGAAATTTAGGTCTAGTCACTCCCTCTAAAACACCTTACCCCACCAATATTTCACCTTCAACAAATTCTGAAAAACAATTCTGGGTCTTAATAGTTTGATCAGTAAAATAATAATAATAATATTACTGTACTTCCCTGAAGATGGATGGCTAGACTACCTGATCTTCTGAATTTTCTGTCAGCTCTTGAGTCTATGATCTTTTGATTTCTGTTTTTCTCCATAGACAAAAGCGACAGAAAGGCTAATTTCCACAGAAGCATTTTATTTGCTGAATTAAACACAGACACTGCCCATGGACATTTGGGCAGCAGCTTACGGATCTCTAGGATCTGGTCCTAGTGGTTGCCGAGTTCACTTGAATCAAGTCTTTAAAATGTTTTGTAGCTTTAGGAGAAAGATTATTTGTAGAAATTTCTGCCCTTTATTTAACCATCTGAATTTACTAATGAATTAAAGGTGATTTGTAGTAGGGTCATCTTGAAAGGACATTTAAAATGGATTTGGTAAGATGAGATAGACTTAGGTTTATTTTTGAAAACTCTGGTTTCTTTTATAAAAGAGGTGATGGGTTAACAAGTATCTACTGAGTGCTCACTAAGTTTAGAGAAGGAAACTAGGCTTCATTGCAGGGCAGGAAAGGAGTAGACATATTCTTTTTTCTTTTGAAGAACGTTCCCATTTATTTGAAATGAGGCATGCATCTGAGAACAATTATAGAGCAACTTGGCAATATGTTCTTTAATATGCTTTGAATTGAAGGCATATGCTCCAATTGTTGGCAGAGTAAAGGAGAGAATAGAGAAGAGAAGATTAAGTGGAGTTTTGAGTGTTGAAGAAGCTGATAAAATGCTTTCTTAAGGCAGCCCCTAATATTCAAATTTACTTAAAAGCCTTCAAATTAGAGTTGGATGCACAAGTTGCAGGCAGATCCTCAGGACAGGTCATGGACTAATCCCTAAAACTGGGAACATTGGGTACATAAAAGCAAGAGAGAAGTGAGGAAATTTCTCCCGGAAAAGCCTGATGTGAATGAGGTACTTTTAAAACTCATTAATTTTGTGTTCATATGCGTCATTTCCCTACTATTGATTAGGAGACTGAGGTTCAGAAAGGTAAGGTAAAATTTGAGGTCAGACTTATCCATCAGTCTACCTGGATAGAACAAAGTCAGTGTGAGTGCTGACAAATGACACAAAGAGAATTGAGCAGAGATCATCAGTCCATCTTCATGCAGTCAACTAAACTCAGTGATAAAATAATAATTGGCTGAGGTTGCTACCTACTCCAACTGTACTGGAAGCAACAGAAATTTAGACAGGCAATGGATTCCAAGCCTGAGAGACGACTTGTCTGTGCTTCTTATTCCCCCAGTAGTTTCTGTAAAGTTCTTTGGCCAGAGAGAAACTGCAGAGCAGCTTGAAAGCTATATAAAGCAAATGTGTAATGATGTTGGCAGTGTTCTGAAAGTAGCTACCAAGAATGCATACTACAGGGAGGAATGAAGAACCAATTTCTGGCTGAAACCCATTTTGAATGGAAAAGCTTTTAATGGATGAATTCTCCATCAATACGTTGCTGCTTTCCATTTAATTGTCATTGTCCACTGTTTTATTTGTAAATCTTCCTGCCTTTATGTACGTGACTACATTGGGAGGCAGTGGAAAATTGTTCATGAGAACTCTGTGTTCTTTCTTAAGGAATGAATAACTATCTAACTGAACACACGACACCCTCTTCCCTTGCCTTGGGACTATCACTTGCTATGTTTAATATGTAATACATATTTTTTCCTTATTAAATTTTGAGACCTTGATATTCCTGATTCTGTCTTTCCTGATTAGGAATTACATGAGTGGATCTCCATCTTTGTATTTTAGTATGTGACTATAAGAACCAAACTTTGTATACTTATCAGGTGCCTTTCACAGCTTTTGTGAAAAGGTGAGTCACTGAGCCATTCCTGAGTAGTCTTGCGGACTTGTCAGATCAAGAGACTATTTCCTTCAGGCCATGCTCTCCCACTCAGATTTCTCATTCTCCTGATTTCTGAAAATGTCTCCAATAGTTGCTCCTGCCTGTAGGCCATGAACTCCTAAGAGTGGGAGGGAGATGCACAGTTATTTTGAAGAGCATGTACAGTCACAGAAACCCCAACCATTGAAAGGATAGTGTCCTCAAGGTTCATCTGTGTTGTAACATATTGCAGGATTCCCTTTTATTCAGGCTGAATGATATTCCATTGAATGCATATACATGTTTTCTTTATTCATACATCTGTCATTGGATATATCAGTTGCTCCTACATCTTGCCTAATAGTACTGCAGTACACATGGGACTGCTAATATCTCTTTGAGACCCTGATTTCTTTTGGATAAATTCAAAAAAGTGGGATTGCTGGGTCATATGGTAGCTCTATTTTTTGATTTTTGAGGAACTTCCATAATGTTTTCTATATTGGCTTTATTATGTTGCATTTTCACCAACAGTGTGCAAAGGTTCTATTTCTCCACAGCCTCACTAACATTTTTTATTTTCTTTTTGCTGATTTTTTAAAATAATAGCCATCCTGAAAAGCATGAGGTGATATCTCGTTGTGGTTTTGATTCAAATTCCTCTAATGATTAGTGATGTCAAGCACTTTTTCGTATACCTCATGGCCACGTGTATGTCTTCTTTGGAGAAATGTCTATCCAAGTCCTTCGTCCATATTTTAGTCAGATTAGTTTTGGTTTGTTTTACTTTTGAATAGCAGGCGTCTCTCACATATCTTGGAGATTAACCCCTTTTCCAATATATGATTTGCAAATATTTTCTTACGTTATACAGGTTACCTTTCACTCTGTTGATTGTTTTGCTGTGCAGAAGTCCAACTTGTCTATTTTTATTATTGTTGACTGTGTTTTTGGTATCGTATTAAATCATTGTCAGGACCAATGGCATATTTCCTCTATGTTTTCATCTGGAAGTTTTACAGTTACAGGTCTTACATTTCAGTCTTCAATCCACTTTAAGTTGATATTTGTGTATAGGGTAAAATAAGGATTCAATTTCATTCTTTTGCCTGTGAATATCCAGTTTTCCCAACACCTTTTGTTGAGGAGACTGTCTTTCTCGATTGTGTATTCCTGGTACCTTTTGTTTGTCTGTTTTTTTGTTTATTTGAGACAGAGTCTTGCTCTGTCGCCCAGGCTGGAGTGCAGTGGTGCAATCTCAGCGCACTGCAACCTCGCTTTCCTGGGTTCAAGTGATTCTCCTGCCTCAGCCTCCCTAGTAGCTGAGATTACAGGCACCCACCACCACACCCAGCTGATTTTTTTTTTTTTTTTTTTTTTTTTTTATATGGAGACGGAGTCTCGCTCCAGAGATGGGGTTTCACCATGTTGGCCAGACTGCTCTCAAACTCCTGACCTCAGGCAATCCACCTGCCTCAGCCTCCCAAAGTGTTGGGATTACAGGTGTGAGCCACCACACTCAGCCTCCTGGAACCTTTATTAAACAACAGTTGACCCCATATGTGTGGATTTATTTCTGGCTGTTCTGTTCTATTGATCTAATGTTTGTCTTTATGTCAGTATCATGTTGTTTCCATTACCATAGCTTTGTAATATATTTTGAAATCTGGAAGTGTAATACTTACAGCTTAGTTCATTCTTGATATTGATTTGGCTATTCATGGTCTTTTGATGTTCTCTAAAGTATTATGATTGTATTTTCTATTTTTGTAAAAAGTACCATCTGACTTTTGTTAGATATTACATTGAATCTCTAGATCATGTTGAGTACCATAAACATTTAAACAATATTGTCTTCCAATCCATAAACATAGGGTATCTTTTAATTTCTTTGTATCCTATTTAATTTCTTTCATCAATATTTTGTAATTTTACGTACAAAATTCTTCCACCTCCTTAGGTCTATTCCTAGGTATTTTATTCTTTTCAGTGCTATTGTAAATGAGATTGCTTTTCTAATTTCCTTTTCACATAGTTTGTTCTTAGTGTATTGAAACACAATTTATTTTTACATTGATTTTGTATCTTGTAACTTTACTAAATTCATTTATGAGTTTTAACAGTTTTTTTTTTTTTTTTGGTGGAGTCTTTAGGCTTTCCGATGTATAAGATCATGTTATCCGCAAAAAGAGACCGTTTTACTTCTTCCTTTCTAATTTGGATGTCTTTTGTTTCTTTTTCTTGCTTAATTGCTCTGGCTAGTATTAAGTTAAATAGAAGTGGTGAGAATAGGAAATTTTGTCTTGCTCCTGCTTACCAGTGACTATGATGTTAGTCATGGGCTTTTCACACATGTTCTTTATTATGTTGAGTTAATTTCCCTCTATTGCTAGTCATTGAGAGTTTTTATCATTAAGAGGTGTTGAATTTTGCCAAATGCTTTTTCTGTGTCTATTGAAATAATTATATGATTTTAATCCTTTATTCTATTAATGTGATGTAGCACATTAATTGATTTTCGTATGTGGAACCAACCATCCTTTTATCTCAGAAATGAATCCCACTTGGTTATGGCCTATGATCTTTTTAATGTGCTGTTGGATTTGGTTTGCTGGTATTTTGTTCAGGACTTTTACATTTATATTTATCAAGGATAGTGGTCTGCAATTTTCTTTTTCTGTGTTGTCTTTCTCTGGCTTTGGTATCAGGGTAATGCTGGCCTCATAAAAATCTGTTTGGAAGTATTCTTTCCTCTTCAGTTTTTTGAAAGAGTTTGAGAACGTTTGGAATTAATACTTTAAAGCTTGTTAGTATTCATCAGTTTAGCCATCTGGTCCTGAACTTTTCTTTGGTGGGAGATTTTGATTACTGATTCACTCTCCATACTAGATACAGGTCTGTTTAGACTTTCTATTTCTTCATAATTTCGTCTTGATAGGTTATATATTTCTAGGAATGTATTAATGTTTTCTAAGTTATCCAGTTTGTTGGCATGTAATTGTTCATAGTCATCTTTGTGAGCCTTTCTATTTCTGTGGCAACACTTGCAATGTCTCTTCTTTCATTTTTGATTTTATGTATTTGAGTCTTTCTCTTTTTTTAGTCTAGCTAAGGGTTTGTCAATTTTGTTAATCTTTTCAAAACGTAACTCTTAGTTTTGCTGATTGTTTGACTGATTTTCTATTACTTATTTTGTTTATTTTTGCTCTCATCCTTGTTATTTCCTTCCTTCTGTTAATGTTGGACTTTTTTTTTTTTTTTTTTCTGATTCCCTTAGGTTTAAAACGTTATGTGATTATATGAGATTTTTCTTCTTTTTAGATACATTCTAAACATTTATTGCATTGTTAGCTTCCATTTTAGTACTTTTTTGCTGCACAACATAAGTTTTGGCATTTTGTATGTATGTTTTCATTTGTCTTGAGGTATTTTCTAATTTTCATTTTAATTTCTTTCTGAATGGTTGTTGAAGAGTGTGTTGTTTAATGTCTACATATTATGAATTTTTAATTTTTTCTTCCGTTGATTTGTAGTTTTATTGAGTTTTGGTCAGAAAAGATATTTGGTATAACTTCAGTCTATATAAATTTGTTAAGAAATGCTTTATGAGTGAACATGTTGTTTATACTGGAGAAATATCCATATGCACTTGAGAAAAGTGTGTATTCTGCTTTTGTATGGAATGTTTGGTATACGTCTGTTAGATACATTTGGTTTATAGCATGATTTAAGTCCTCTGGTTCCTTACTGATCTTTTATATGGAAGTTTTGTTCATTTTTGAAAATGCAGTATTGAAATTTCTTACTATTATTGTGTTGCTGTTTCTCCCTTCAGTTTTGCCAGTTTGTTTTATATATCTAGCTGATCTGATGTGAGATAGATAGATAGGTAATCTAATAGATAACAATCATAATAGGTAATAGATAACATGATTGTTATCTATTCCTGGTGGATTGACCCTTTTATTATAAAATGTGCTTGCTTTTTGTGACAGTTTTGGAGTTAAAGTCTATTTTGACTCATAAAAATATAGTCACCTTTGTTGTCTTTTGGTTACCATTTGCATGGAATAACTTTTTCTATCATGTTACTTTCAGCCTATGTGTGACCTTAAATTTAAAGTTAATTTCTTATAGACAGCATATAGGTGGATATTATTTTGAAGTCTTTTCAGCCACTATATATCTTTTGATTGGGGTGTCTAATCCATTTGCATTTAATGTAATTATTGTTAGGGAAAAATTTACTATTGCCATTTTGTAAGTTGTTTTCTGTTAGCCCTTCCTTTCCCTTCCCTTCTCTTCCATTCCCTCCCCTCCCCTCCCCTCCCTTTCCTTCCCCTTCCCCTTCTCCTTCCCTTC
>NW_012110252.1:2939324-2941776 GCF_000951045.1 Mandrillus leucophaeus
ATGGACATTTAGTTTATTTACAACTTTCTTGTTAAGGGGTTCAAGGCAGACATTAGCATTATTGTTCAGTGCAAGCAGTGACTTGTTGCTAAGAAAGTGTATGTTCCTGGATGGTCACACAGCCTTTCCAGAGGTACATTTGAGTTCCAGTGCTTTGAGATGCACTGATGGGCTGGTCTCCTACAAAAGGGTTTCATCAGGAAGATGTTCCCATCCTGTTTCTCTCTCTTTTTATGAACCAAACAGAAGAGCCTGGTAGAATTTCGGGACAGCCAGATTGCTTTGGTATCAAACAATCTGAAGGTAAAAGTTTGAACTGTTTGCAGTTAATAAAATCATAAGCTGCCTAAAACCTGGACGTTTGGAAATCCATAAAAAGTACAGCCTCTTCTGCTGGGATAACGCCCCTAATCCAGATAGTGTCATACTAGGCAATTTAGAGATCTGTACTGATTATAATTATAAGCTACTTTTTTCTTGCTTCAGATAATGTTGCTATAT
The DNA here is from genome assembly GCF_000951045.1 of Mandrillus leucophaeus. Classification (NCBI taxonomy): domain Eukaryota; kingdom Metazoa; phylum Chordata; class Mammalia; order Primates; family Cercopithecidae; genus Mandrillus; species Mandrillus leucophaeus. Next base: position 2,939,826 of record NW_012110252.1, read on the forward strand.
AATCACGTCTTCTTGTCTACGTGAGCAAGAGTTTTTAAGGGCATATACCCAGAAATAGAGTTGCTGGATTGTAGATATTAAGCCTTGTCAAATTTTTTGGGGTTGCCATTTGTTCCTCAAATTACTGAATCAGTTTATACTCCCACCAGTCATACATGAGATTTCCCATTGCTCTACATCCTCTCCAACAATTAATATTCTCTGAATTTATTAATTTTTGCCAACCTAGTAGATGGTAAAAGATGGTACCTTAGAGAGTGTTTTCATTATGATTGAGATTGATCATGCTATGTCTTATATCTGTTGGTCATTTATGTTTCCTATTTTATGAATTGCTTCTTCCTTCCTTTTAATCTCATTTTTTCTGTTGAATTATCTTTTTCATTCTAATTTGCAGACCTCTTACATTCTTGAAACAATTACATATTGCAAGTACTTCTCCCACATTGTTACTGCTGTGCTTGTTTGTTATACTTTAAAATAAAACTTTTTTTTTTTTTTTTTTTTTTTGAGATAGAGTCTCACTATGTTATTCATGCTGGAGTGCAGTGGTGAGATCTCAACTCAATCCAACTTCTGCCTCCTGGGTTCAAGCAATTCTCCTGCCTCAGCCTCCTGAGTAGCAGAGACTGTAGGTGCCTGCCACCACGCCCTACTAATTTTGTATTTTTAATAGAGATGGGGCCTCACCATGTTGGCCAAGCTGGTCTTGAACTCTTGACCTCATGATCCGCCTGCCAAAGTGCTGGGATTACAGGTGTGAGCTGCCGCGCCCAGTCAAGAAAACTTTTTAATAGTCTTTTGACTGAGAGAAGTTTAACATTTGGATGTAGTGGCATCTATAAGTGTTAAGCCTAGTTTCTAAGAGTTTATGTATTCTTGATTACTGTGTGTTTTGTTTTAATTCCCTTTCCCCCTTTTTTTTTTAAACAAGACTCTATTATCTTACTAACTACCTTTACAATTTTATATGCATGCTTAATTTAATGACTATCTCTTCCCTGGTGAAAAATATCTTATAATCTCTTTATTGTTGCACAATATCTTAGTTGTATCTCGTTTTGGTATTTCCCTCGTTTAGCACTGTCATATTGTTTTGTCCTGCAAATGCTTGATTAGATCTACCTGTATATTGAAAAATTTCTTTGTTTACCATTTATTTCAAACTTTCTATAGTTATTCTTTTAGTGAAAATCTATTCATAATAAACTCTAAAATTTTTGTAAGAAAATATACCTCCTTGGCTTCATTCTTGAGTGAGGATTCAGCCAGGTATGAAATTATAAGTTATGTTTATTTTCTCGTGGCTTTTGAGAGATCTGCTATCATCTGAATCTTAATTTCTTTGCAAGTATTCTAACCTATATATTTTTGAAGGTGCTTTCCTTTTGGCTGATTTTAAGGTTATACATTTGTCCTTAGTGACCTGTAATGTTGCTATGATATGTTTAAGTGAGGATGAGAAAAATTCAGAGAGGGGACATTTTCCTATTTCCTGAATCTAAAAATTTATGATTTTCATCAAGGACATTTTTTGGTCAATATATTTTAAAATATTTTGCATTCTAGAACTGCCATCGCATGTATGTTAAATTTTATTTTATTTTCCTGTTCTGTTAAAACTTTTAACAATATTTTCATCTCATTGGTTCTATCTGCTACATTTTATGAACTTTTAAAAAGTATTAATTCTCTCTTTCATAGTCTGTCCAATTTGCTTTTTAAAACAGCCACTAAATTTTTAATTTCGGTAACTCTATTTTCATTATATTTCAATGATTACATTTTAATTTCCATTAGTCCAATTTGTTTCTTTTTCAAGATTACGTCTTTATATTTTCTTGGGTTTTTTTTTCTTTTTTTTTTTTTTTTTGGAAAATACCAACATATGAAGTTCTGGAGAGTCTACTCTTGTGATTTTTATTTCTACAAACTCTTTTTCTTGGTGGCC
>NW_012110252.1:2941826-2949198 GCF_000951045.1 Mandrillus leucophaeus
CCTTCCTTCCTTCTTTCCTTACTTTTCTTTCAATCCATTAATCTGCCTGTACCTTTTCTATTTCTATCTTTTTGAATAAAAAGATTTGTTTACATATTATTTATAAATGCCTATATACCTATACACATACACATAGACACACACACATACATACACACACACAGAGCAACATATATAATCAATCATTATTATTTAGATATAATTTCTCTTTCCATCCCTACCTCCATTCTGTCCTTCTTTCCTTCCTCCCTCCCTCCTTCCCTCTCTCTCTCTTTCTTCTTTTCTTCCATTTGATGCCTTAAGAACCAAAAGAAATGTGGTAAAATGTATTCATTCTTTCTTATTATGATACTGTAAATTTATCCTTGCATTTCTAATATTTTATTTCATATACTTTTATGCTATGTTATCTAAAGCATAATATCAGTGATTATTATAGCTTGTAACTCTTACTACTACTAATGCAAATATTAAAAACAACCAACAGTTTTTGAGCAGGTGCCATATGTCAAGTCTTTATGTAGCTATTTTTGATGAATTTTATTATTTAATACTTACAACAACTCTATAAGATAAGCATATTTATCACTTTCAATGAGGATTCTGGTGACTTGCATACTTCATTAAAAAAACACAAATAAATGAAATGATTTGCTTTAGATAATGCTTCTTGATTTTAGTACTGCTTCATTAATATTGATATTGTGATTCTTGCATCTTTTTTGTTTGTATATGCCTTGTACAACTGTACATCTATATTTTAATATTTAAATTTTATGTCACTTAGCATGGTGTGGGTATATAGTAGGTATGCTACAAAATGTTTGTGGAATGAACAGGTCTTTGGGAGTCACTTTTTAAAAATGTATATCCCTTTTATAAGGCATATAATTGAATTTTGTTTATAATTCAATGTGAGATGGTTGGCAGAGGAGTTTAACTTATTTACAATTATTGTGTTAATGACATGTTGATTTACTTCTGACATTTAGCATTTTGTATTCTTTTTAGCTTTCCTTCAATTTTCTTTTGCTTTTACTGTTACCATATGAACTGTGAGTTCTTTGATTAAATATACATACAAATTGGCTTGGAAAGTGTACATCTTGTTTTAATTCCACTTTTGATTGACATCTGGCTTGTCCTACAGCTGAGTGCATTCATACTGCTGGCAGGATAATTGGAGTTCCCGTTGCAGCTGCCGCTCCTCAAGCTTTTATATTTATGTGCCAGCCTACAGTAAATTACATTCATGGTCATAGATTTCTCATTTTTTTGTGATCTCATTTGAAATAATTTATTCTTTTGAAAGTGAAACATATTTGTTACACTGTGTAGTCTTCCTTAGTTATTAGTCTTGTCCTAGTCATATAAGAAATGTTAAATGATATAACATGTATTGATTACCTGTTTTGTATATACTGTGCTGAACTATGTAAGTTTGGAGGAGAAAAAAAGAATATAAATAGTATCTTGTCTGTGTTTTCAAGAGGCTTGTAGTATAATTGGCAGTGGGACTAGATGTGCATCCATAAAAAGTTAAATAACCCAAAAATTAAAATATAAAGGATATTACCTGGCACTGTTTATAAATAAATGTAATGTGAAAAACATATGCAAAAAGTGCCATAAACTCAGAAGCCGGAAATACTGTCTAGAGTTGAAATGTTCTGAAGTATTTACAGAGGAAGAAGGAACCCATCCCAAGGTGGGCGAACCATCTGGATGAAGGTTTGGAGATGGGCATGTGTATGGCATGTTGATGAGATGGCAGGCAGATGATTTCATGGAATCCTTTCAGAGGTTTCATGGAATTGGAAATGATTATGGAAGCTAAGTCCCAAGATCTCTAGTCAGTAAGTTGGAGAACTTGAAGAACTTGAAGGTATAGTTCCAGCCTGAATCTGAAGGCAGGGGAAGACTGATATCCCAGCTGGGAGGCACTCAGGCAGAGAGAGAGAATTTTCTCCTGATGTAACTTTTTGTTCTATTCAGATCTTCAGTGGATTGGATGAGGCACGCTTGTTGATGAAGGCAATCTGCTTTACTTAATCTACCAATTCAGATGTTAATCTCTTCCAGGAGCATCCTCACAGACATACCCAGAATAATGTATAACTAACTATCGGGGTGCCTCATGGACCTGTCATTGTGATATATAAAATTAACCATCACAGTACTCACAGAGCATACAGAGGGCACTTAGCCAAAATGTAGGGACAGGGGCATGTCAGGAAAGGCTTTCATGTGGAACTAATGCCAGAGTTGAGTCCTAAGTGACAAGTTGGAGTTGAAGAGGTAAAGGTTTCAGGCAGGGTTGGGGAGTTGGGAAGAAGTGTTTTCTAGCTAGAGGAAGCCAAAGGTATAAATGCTTAGAGGTGAGACAGTACATGGCACTTTCAAGAATTGCACCTGTCTCACTGTGGCTGGCATATAGAATGTGAGCAAGAGAATTGGGTGAAGAGGATGGAGGTAGAAAGACTGGTTCAGGTCAGGAGGGTTTTGGGTACCACATGAAGGCACTTTGTTGAGGGAACCTGAAAATGATTTTGAATGTGATAGAGAAATTAAATGGAAAATAGATTGTAGATAGGATTATTGGAGGTAGGGAGATTGATTGGACTAATATAGATTATATATGACAAAGAGCTGAACAGAGGCAGTGGCAATGGGGGTGTATTTGAGAACAATTAAGACATTAGAAGCTATAACCTGGATGTCAAATAGATGAAGGGGCTAGGAGGAGGGAAATCACAGATGATTCTTGGAATCCTGGCTTGGAGAAGTGGCTGAAATTAGCTTATCACAATAGGAAAAACAAGAGGAAGAGAAAGTTTGCCAGCCAGAGAAGAGTTGTGGGGTGGGCTGTGATAATTTCAGATATTCAATATAAATATAGCTTAAAAGTTTTCCCTTTCTTCATGGCTTTTTCCTACTGAGTTTAGAGTAAGGGAGACTTACATGTTGACATTTCTTTCAAATTTTCATGGCTGTATAGCATTGGTAAAATTACTAGGTCAATAAAATATGTAAAAATGTACAGACTTGTTGATGAACAAACTGGCCCATAAATGGCCAGACAATTAACAATGATAAAGTTTGTTCCAGTAACAAAGCCTTCCAAAGAGAGAGTGATTTGGATGCCTTTCAACAAAATAAATTCCTTTCTTCTCAGATGACATGTAAACTGACGTCATTTCTCATTCCATAAAGAAAAAAAAAAAAAAAAAGAAAGATGAAACTTGCTATGGTCTGCACTATTCCAATGATGGCATTCTTCCTCAAAGTAATCTAAAAAAAGATATTGTGAGCAAACTTGTATTTCCTCTGCCAGAAATGCATGCCTGGTCATAATGCAAGCCTTTCATATTTAGCTCTTTAGATAATGGTTTTTACATGAACTTTCATAACATTTATTTACTGCTATAAATGATTGAACCAGCTGCTGTTGGAAGCCAGGAATCTAGTTCCTCCGCAGTTGGATTTCTCACTACATTATCTCAACTTTATAAAGGTTATACTGAAGGTAGTGTTTCCTGTCAATATTTCAAGGGGACAGTGTGAAATGCTATGAGCATGTCGGTTTTGAATGTTTACAGTTCAGCCTGCTTGCAAAACATGTTCGCCTCACTCTATGAAGACCATGCTCTAGTTATAAATATTTCAACTCCCCAGCCCCAGTTTTTTAGGGTGTATCCACCACATTTTCCTTCCCCTTCCATCTGGCTGACTGATTCATACTCTTCTGTAAATTGTTGCAGCAGAAAAACAGGTAGAGACTGCCAGATTCTGAAGACAAGGCTTTCTATATGTTCATCTGGCTAAAATGGTAAAAATATGACTTGGGCTGATCTACTAATAAAGGTTAAACCAGGTGCTATGGTTTGGATGTTACTTGTCTCTGCAAAAACTCAGGTTGAAATTTGATCTCCAGTGTGCAGTATTGGGAGGTGGGGCCTACTGGGGGGTGTTTGTGTCACGGAGGTGGATCTTGTGTGAGTAGATTAATGCCATCCTGCAGGGGGTGAGTTCCAGCTCTTGTGGGAATAGACTCGTTCATCAGGAGAAAGTTGTTTAAAATAATCTGGCTTCCTCAGTTTCTCTCTCTTGCCATGTGATTTCTTTGCACACAGCTATTTCCTTTCCATTTTCTGCCATGAATTGAAGCAGCAAGAGGCCCTCACTAGACACAGCTGCCCAATCTTGTACTATTCAGCCCTAAAATCATGAGCCAAATAAACCTCTTTTCTCAATAAACTACGCAGCCTAAGGTATCCTTCTATAGCAACATGAAATAGACTAAGACACCAGGGTAGATATATTGATCATTCAGTGGAGAGAGGCACTTTGCTATAATGGGATAATAGATGTTCCAGTTACACAACAGAGTCAATTGTGAGCCTGCCATGGAAGAGTTTGAACTCAAGGTGGCTCTGCTAAGCAAAGCTCTGACATGAAGTCTTGCCACTCCCTCTAGTTCCTACATGCTGAGGCATAGGGGTTCCCTTAAGTTGAACTGGTTAAACTGGATGAACCACAGCCTCCCAAAACAGTCTCTCTGGGCCATGGCCTGAGGGTGGCTCCTGCCCTGGCAGGAAGCTGTGTCCACGTGCTTGCCTTCATCAGCTCCCACTCTGTGGTGCCAGACACAGCCAGGCGGGAGCAGGACATGACTATGGACAGGACAGTTGGTGCCTGACTCTGGGCCGCTCCAGAAATCCTATTTCTAAAATCTTTTCAGCTCTTAGCTGGCTTCCTACAGTGAGCTAGGATTTCAGTCCAACATTTAGGAACTTCGCTCTTGGTGGCCAGAGAATACAGAACCAGATGCTGCTGAGGAAGAAGCCATTATATGGTGGAGAAAGGTAAAAGGAATATATCTCTTAAAATAAAATTAGAACTGTTTATATTCTCTCATAAAGAATCTTCTTATTGCCTGAAGGAAGAATAGAGAACTTCAGTAAGATAGTAGAAGAAAAGAAAACAACTGAACCATTTTACTATGAGAAAGCAGAGAAATGTCTTATTGCTAACCTTTGCTGCTCTTACAGCTAAAAACAAATTTCCTGACATCCATATGAACAGAGACACACATGATTATGGAAGATTCCTGAACACCAGAGAACCTCCAAAGAGCTTCTATTTGACTTTACAGTTTAATTGTCACTTTATCTACCTATAGCTCTGCATATTTGCTGAATGGGGATAAACAGAGAAATTGAGTAAAATTCTTGTTTTTCAAAAGGCACAGGAAAAGGGGAGAGTTATTTGCATATGGGGCAATAAGTGTTATGATAAAAGTATGTCATGAATTCTTAGGAAACAATCTGTCTTCACATCCCTAGTGCCTAGCTCAGTGCTTGACTTGCAGAAGTTGTTCGTGTTCGTTGGAAGCTGTGCTTTGGTTTCAATCTAGATGAATTTGAGCCATGTAAGCACAGTAATTCTTTAAGAGATTTTCATTTATTCCATTTATTCATTCATTCACAGGGCAAATATTTATCAAAAGATCTGCTGAATGGAACCAGGAGTGTACACAATGAATATCAATATGATTCTACCCTAAATTTTGCCATTTTTGCCTGGGTAGTCTAGAAAGTGGTTTATTTGCAAGTGAAGTGATATTGTGTATAGGGATTGTTTAGTATATTGAAAAATGAGCAAAGTGAATACATTATTTTTTTTGTTGTACAGAAGTTTGCTTTGTTATTTAAAAGGAAACTGTTATAGTTCACCTGCCTAGGCCAGATGTGATTTTATTTAGGCATCTCAGTCCTCTAGAATGACTTCAGATCGCTCTAGAGATTATCTCCCTTCCTTTAATTCCCACTTGGGTAGCCTCCAAAGGGTCCTATACCTCTCTAACCTAAGAGAAACCTTCCCTACTCATCTGAATTTCCTGTTTAACCAGATTGATTTGTGCTGACTCTGCTTCTTCATATCCATTCATTTAAAACACGTACTAGGACAAAAAGTGTAAAGAATAATATAGTAAAGGCCCAAGTACCACCACTCAGTTTAATACATAAAACATTACCAGTAAAATTGATGTTCCTGTGTATCCATCCCCCGTTGCATCCCACTTCAAATATCCAGTGATGCAAACACTACCTTAAATTTGGATTTGATCATTATCATGTCCTTACATGATTTATAGTGGGACTAAATATGTATGCATGGCTAATCATTATGTCACATTGTTTTCTACATTTTTAAACCTTATACAAGCGATATTATATAGTATGTATTCTTCTGTAACTTGGTATCTTGGTATTTTCATTCATAATTGTGTTGGTGACATTCATCCGTGATGATTGTGTCATATTGTATGACATTCCACAGTTTATACACTCTCCTATTAATGGACATTTAGTTTATTTACAACTTTCTTGTTAAGGGGTTCAAGGCAGACATTAGCATTATTGTTCAGTGCAAGCAGTGACTTGTTGCTAAGAAAGTGTATGTTCCTGGATGGTCACACAGCCTTTCCAGAGGTACATTTGAGTTCCAGTGCTTTGAGATGCACTGATGGGCTGGTCTCCTACAAAAGGGTTTCATCAGGAAGATGTTCCCATCCTGTTTCTCTCTCTTTTTATGAACCAAACAGAAGAGCCTGGTAGAATTTGGGGACAGCCAGATTGCTTTGGTATCAAACAATCTGAAGGTAAAAGTTTGAACTGTTTGCAGTTAATAAAATCATAAGCTGCCTAAAACCTGGACGTTTGGAAATCCATAAAAAGTACAGCCTCTTCTGCTGGGATAACGCGCCTAATCCAGATAGTGTCATACTAGGCAATTTAGAGATCTGTACTGATTATAATTATAAGCTACTTTTTTCTTGCTTCAGATAATGTTGCTATATAATCACGTCTTCTTGTCTACGTGAGCAAGAGTTTTTAAGGGCATATACCCAGAAATAGAGTTGCTGGATTGTAGATATTAAGCCTTGTCAAATTTTTTGGGGTTGCCATTTGTTCCTCAAATTACTGAATCAGTTTATACTCCCACCAGTCATACATGAGATTTCCCATTGCTCTACATCCTCTCCAACAATTAATATTCTCTGAATTTATTAATTTTTGCCAACCTAGTAGATGGTAAAAGATGGTACCTTAGAGAGTGTTTTCATTATGATTGAGATTGATCATGCTATGTCTTATATCTGTTGGTCATTTATGTTTCCTATTTTATGAATTGCTTCTTCCTTCCTTTTAATCTCATTTTTTCTGTTGAATTATCTTTTTCATTCTAATTTGCAGACCTCTTACATTCTTGAAACAATTACATATTGCAAGTACTTCTCCCACATTGTTACTGCTGTGCTTGTTTGTTATACTTTAAAATAAAACTTTTTTTTTTTTTTTTTTTTTTT
>NW_012110252.1:2950939-2965378 GCF_000951045.1 Mandrillus leucophaeus
TTGGAGTATCTAGTCTTTCAAAAGCCCTGGGGTTTTATGGGCATCTAAGTTCCATTCTGTACCTTGTGGAGGCTTTGTGTCCTGTTCCTGAACTGGTTCTAGGCCCTTGGAATGGAAAAATTCCATTAGAAGTTACTGACTCAGCATTTGCTTTCCTCCCTAGTTTTCTGCTTCCTTATTAATTTGTTTGTTTTGTTGGTTGGTTCTTTTGGCTACTAGGGTTTTCCCCTTCTTTGCTAGTGAGACAGGCATTTAAAAAGGATGTTTGTTGTGTTTTATCAGTTATAATGTTGGAAGCAGAAATGCTCCTATTCACTCTTTAACCAAGTTAACCAAGCCCTTGCGCTCATCACTGGCCTAAAATTGCTCTCTGAACATTCTGCTGGGGATGCTTTATTGCTAAATCCAGCTCCCTCTTCTTGAGAGCTGCCTGCTTGAAAGCTCTCGTTTCTTGGCAGAATTTTCTCTTTCATCACCTTCTATTCCTCCAGGTTTTTCTTAGTGTTCTTGAATGATCAGTCATTGTGAGTGTTCTTTGCTGGCTGTGTCTTCCTCTTTGATATAAACATGCCTCTTGGACAATCAATATACTCCTAAGCTAGTGTCCTGACCTCTAAACTCTGTAGGCTGGCTTCTGCATAATTTTCTATGGTTATCTTTATAAAAACCAACAGACCTTATGACTATTCTTGTCCTGGAAAATCTTTGATAGTTTTTTATTACCACAGTGCATAATCTTAGCATTAAAATCTCTCCATCATGTGGCTATAAGTTACTCTTCAGTCTCCTCGGCTGTCAAGCTCTGTGCTTTGTACCTTATGCTTCAGTCACCACACTACTGTTCATAAGCTCATAATTATTCATTAATGTCAGTTATCTAATTATTAATTAAAATATTGTGTCCATAATTCTGTTCACTGCCTGTATATTAAAATCATACTCTTCAAGGTTGGGCTTAGATTTGAACCTGGTAAAGGTTTGGCTCATTCCTTCCTCTAACTGGCAGCTCACTTAGAACTTCATTCATGAGTTTTAGAAAATGCAGGCATTTGGGGATTTCTATAGTGGCTATTTTTGTATTTCTCTGTCATAAGTTTTTACATACGAACTATTTTTTTCATCTTATTACCTTGATTCTGAACACAAGACTATATATTTGGTAGCCTTCAATAAACGTGTTTATTATTTAAATAAGTTGCTTGTCTTTAGAAGTTACAAGGATGCATTCGTTAGGACTTATAGTATCCTACCAGATTTTATGAAAAAAATGAAGATCAACTTGGAAAACTTGCTAGAGCTGCATAGGCAGTATGAACCTTCATTTTCAATTTGGAAGAATATTTTTCTTAACTTTTATATTACCAAGGAGTTCTATTTCTATGTTAGATCTTCTGGCAGACTGATGGCTGTAAGACTGCGGATTCCTAGAATCTCATGAAAGAGTCTTTCCAGAAGATACTCAGCAACCTCCATGGCCTTTAAAATATATTCATTCACTTCCTCCAAATATCTGTTCTTATTCTACTTGAAAATGATGACAATGCAAAAACTAAAATAAAGGTAGGGAGCTTATTTGTTCTAATAGACTGCGTGATTATATCAGCTTTCAAGTATTTATAACCTGTAGATTCCTTCTTCCTTTTCCTCTGTCTGCACACAGTTACCAGACTTAGAAAATAAAAATGCAGCCAGGCATGGTGGCTCACACCTATAATCCCAGCACTTGGGGAGGCAAAGGCAGGCGTATCACCTAAGGTCAGGATTTCGAGACCAGCCTGGCTAGCATGGTGAAACCCCGTCTCTACTAAAAACATAAAAATTAGTCATGCGTGGTGGCAGGTGCCCATAGTCCCAGCTACTTGGGAGGCTGAGGCAGGAGAATTGGTTGAATCCAGGAGGGGGAGGTTACAGTGAGCCAAGATTGCACCACTATACTCCAACCTGGGCGACAGAGTGAGACTCCGTCTGAAAAAAGAAAGAAAAAAAGAAAAGAAAAATACAAGACATCCAGCAAGTTCAAATTTCAGGTGAACAATGAATAATTTTTAAATGTATGTGCCAATATTACGTGGGACATCCACACAGAAAAAATCATTATCTAAAATTCAAATTTAATGGGTGTCCTACATTGTACCTGGCAATCCTATGTCAGCTCCACTGTCAGCTTCTTATTCCTTATCATCCATAGTCATCTTCAAAGCAAACAAAATGTTTCTATATTTAGAAATGAGGATTCTGTAAAAGTGTTGTTACTTGGAAAACTATTAAAGATAACCTAGCTTGCAAATTTTAAGTGTCAAGTGGAATGCAACGTAGCAACAACATAATTACTTTTAAGGTGGGATGGTGAAGAAGTAGTTCTGTATTGAAAGATTGGTCTCAACTCTGGCAGTTTACTAGTGTAGAGTATGTTTCTGGTCATTTTTCCAATACAACTAACATATTGTGGCAGGCACATCTGGGTGACACGTATTCTGGAACTCAGTAAAAAATGCCTGGGAGAATGCCTGTGTGTGTATGTGTTGAGTTAAACAACACTTTGTTACGAGGGAGTGGGAAGGGGCTGTGAATATTGGGCTGAAACACAAACTAACTGATGGACAGTATAATCACTACCTTAGTTAGCGCCCCGGGACTCTTTTCATACTGGCAAGCTGTAAATTTAAATGGAAACCAAAAGGATAGTACACAGCCCACAGCTCTGCATTCCATTACTTCACATATGAAATATTCAGTGAGTAAGAGAGAGGCTTAACAGATAATAGCTGGAGAGGAGCTGCGCAGTGATTAAGGCAAGACTGAAGTGGCTGGTAACAATCTCAATCTAACCACGTCTAGATAAGAGTTTCTATTTGAAGGATTAAACTCGATTCTTTGCTCAGGATGAGGTAACCCACTTCTGAGTGCCGAACTGCACAATGATCTCTTATCTTAGACCTAGTGTAGTTGTTCAGAGATTATGTGATTTGGGGTAAGATGCATCTATCCATTAGCCCCATCAATCATGCTATATTTATCTTTTAGATGCCTGCTATTTAGTATCATTGAAAGTACATGAGTTTTCTAATACAGCTAACTTGGGATCAAATCCCACTCAGCCCTGTGCCCCTTGAACAATGACATAAAATTTCTGAGCTTCAGTTTATTCATCTATAAAATGAAGCCGATACTGTCCATCTCTCAGCATTGGGATGTAGATGCACTGGGCTTATTAGATGCAAACTGTTTGGCATTTATTAATCGCGTCATGAAGGCTACCTTCATACCTCCCTATCTGTGTGCTGTCTCACATTCACTTTTCAGCGTGAGCCTGACTCCAGGATGCTGCATGACCTCACAAAGCCAAACATTTCCTGCTGGCATTCTTGACTCTTCCGAGATACTTTCTTTTCGAGGTACCCTGCAGTTGAGGGAGCACATCTGCCCTAGGCTGGAAATCGCAGACCTTCCTCTCTCATGCCCACCCCAGTCGGCCGGCACTGCTGCCTGCAGTAATGGGTTTAGAAAGTTCAAGGGGTCGTTCTGGGTTTGGTGAGAGAGCACCATGGTTGATTGACAAAGGCTGCCGTGTGCTCGGGAAGCAGTTGTGGAGGTATCTGTACTGTGAGCTGGATACATTTCTCCTCGGTCAGGCTGCGAAGCAGGCAAAGTTTGTCTTCAGGAACATTACTTTCCCTGTCTGAACACATTCATCCTCTTCTTGTGCCATCTTCCCCAAGTTCACTAGTTTGCACATTCTGCGTATGTAACAGAGAAAATAGAGGATGCACACATTCGTTTCTAGGAGGATTTGGGGACTCAGTCATTTCCTTCTGAGGAGTGCCCCAAAGAAAAAGGCCAGGTGCTCTGGGCCAGCCAAGCTGCCGGTGTGTCCAGATGCAAGCTGGCATTATATAAGCTTAAAGTTTGTTTGTTTACTTATTTATGTATTTATTATTTTATCCATTATATGCAAGGGACCTAAATGGGCGAAATGATTTCTTTGTTTCTGGAAAAGTCAAAACAGCACCAAGTTTCTTTCTCACTTTTGGCCTCTTCACAGTTGCAGGTCTTTAACTTAGACCTCTATTAAGATGTAAGTTTTCCCGATAGAACCTAAGAGTGGCAGCGTGGAAGAGAATATTTGAAAAGACTTTAAAGAAATGAGAAACAGACATGACATCTTGGTGAATACAAAATGTGCTTTCCTGGAGGAGATGGGCCATTTCTGATGCAGGAGCATGAGGCGGCAGCACCAGGAGAGGCCCTTCACACGCCTGTGCACGATGCTGAGAGACGGCCAGCTGACAGGCCTTTACAGAGTAACACTTGTTCTGAAGATCATTGTAGTAATTTTCCAAAAATGTGGAAATATAAAAAATTAAATAAAGCCCTCTGACATTAAGAATTGACCCAAGTTACTTAAGATGTTGATGCATTTTCTTCTAGTCTTTTTTCCCCCCTGCATTAATATTAACAGATTTGCACCTAAATTATTAATCCAGGCAGCCTCGGGGCTTTCTCTTTTCTAATTTGCCCAAGGCAAAAAAGTAAGATCACCTGTTTGTCTCTTCTTTAACTTTCATTTTTAATGTCCAATTATGCTAACTTCAGTCCCCAAAAATGTAGCTACCAGAATGCTCAGAACGGGCTCCTGCCTGCAGGGCATACCATGTGGCTGCATCTGCTGCCACCCATGTGCCCTGCCAGTTTGATGATTCCTCCCCTAGTCCTCCCCCTGGTGAACACTCTTGACATCACCGCTGCAGCTTGGGGGACAGGACACTGCTCATCCTTTGGCCTTCCACTCCAATTCTTAGGACAGCCCTTTTTAAATTTCCCAATGCACAGCTGAGACCAGGCTGTGGTGTGTCTAGAATAATTTACTGAAATTTAGGCAAGGCAGAAGAGAAATGTAACACAGAAAGAAACTTACAGTTGCTTCTAGAAGTGCCCGTTCTTAAAGTTCAACTTTAAGCCCAACCATCTGAAGAAATAGACATTTCCCCACCCCAGTAAAGCCCAAGAGTTGCCCTCTTCAGTTTTCATTTACTGTCTCAGTGTTAACTCCTTTTCCAGAATCATTGACAGCAGAAACTTCCACTCCCTTTAGAGAATGGAAGACCGCAATGCAGGGGGTCCGCAGGGGACTAGTATACCTGGCCATAAGGATGGATGATTTAGCTATCCTAGTCTTAGAGAACATTTCCCAAAGTCTAAGTTACTGTATCAAACCCAACACAGACCTTAATCTACAGATCTCCTCCAATGTCACTTGAGAAGATTAGGCTTTTCTATCCAGGAGCTACATCTTTTGCAAAAAACTCGCAGAGCAACATCACATCTCTTTAAGGACAAGCAATGATTTGAAGGTACATGGCCATTTAAATCCAGGATAATAGAAGAAACATTCTCTAAAGAAAGCCATCTTTGGAGGTATAGTTTTAAAATGCAGCTGTTTTACATGTATTAAACAGAACATCCCAGTCAGAACCTTCTACATGTAGATTGCTTCAATGCGTTTACATATGTGCTCTTGCTTTACACTGCATAACTTAAAGAGGCCACCAGAGAAACTGTGGAAGGTCTTCCCAGAGAAAGCGTGACACTATGTGCAAATTTTAAAACAGTGGTTTTTCAAGTAAGTCTTCAGGTCAGTCTCCATTTGTGACATAACCCATACACACAATTGTATAATTGAAAATCATACTTTACATGTATTTCTGTTATTTGCTTTTTAAATTTAATTTTCCATTGTGAACATTTTCTAATAGCATCAAAAATTTTGAAAACATGATTTTTTATGACTTTATGATCTTCAAATCTATAGTTGTTAATCTAATTAACCATTCCTTCTTGTTGGGCATTTAGGTTGTTTATAGCTTATTAACGTAAATGATACTAAAATGAACATCTTTGCACATATACATTGTCCATTTTTATGATCATTTTCATAATTCAGCTTTTATTAAGAAATTATCCCAAAACATAATGGCTTAAAATAACAATTGTGCTTTCCTGGAGGAGATGGGCCATCTCTTTTTCATGATTCTGTAGGTTGGCAAAGAATCTGTTTTTCTGGTCTGTGCTGGTTCTGCTAAGGCCGGATGACCTGGGATGGCCTAACTCCCATGCCTAAGACAACAGGGAAAAACTAAGATGCTTGGGACTCCCTCCTCCTGGTCTCTCATCCTTAAGAAGTCTAGCCCAGGCATATTCCTGGTGGCAGAAGAATCCCCAATAGCAGGAGAGGGAAAGACCCATTGCACAAGTCATTTTTTTTATTTCAAGTTCTGAGGTACCTATACAGTATGTGCAAGTTTGTTATGTAGGTAAACAGGTGCCATGGTGGTTTGCTGTACCTATCAACCTATCACCTAGGTGTTAAGCCCAGCACACATTAGATATTTTTCCTTATGCTCACATAGCCACCATTCACCCAAAGCTTTCACCCAATGGCTTTCAGTATGTTCACAGATTTCTGTAACCATCACTGCAGTCTATTTTAGAACATTTTAATCACTTCAAGAAGAAACTCCATAGTTTTTACTTCTTATCCTCTCTGTGTCCCCATGTTCCTGTATTCCATCACTAAGCAACCATCAATCTACTTTCTGTCTCTATAGATTTCCTTATTCTGGACTTTCATATGAATTTCCATTCATATAGTATGTGGTTTTTGATGACTGGCTCCTTTCACTTAGCAAACGATTTTCTTTTTAAAACAAGTTTTTAAGTTTTATTTTAAGTTCTGGGGTCCATGTGCAGGATGTGCAGGTTTGTTATAAAGGTAAATGTGTGCCATGGTGGCTTGCTGCACCTATCAACCCATCACCTAGGTATTAACCCCCGCATGCATTAACTATTTTTCCTTATGCTCTCCCTCCTCATCTCCCACCCCCTCGACAGGCCCCAGTATGTGTTGTTCCCCTCTCTGCGTCCATCTGTTCTCATTGTTCAGCTCCCACTTATAATAAATGAGAACATTCAGTGTTTGGCTTTCTGTTCCTGCATTAGTTTCCTGAGGATAATGATTTCCAGCTCCATCTATGTCCCTGCAAAGGACATGATCTCACTCCTTTTTATGGCTACATAATATTCCATGGTATGTATGTACCACATATTCTTTATCCATTCTGTCATTTATGGGCATTTGGGCTGATTCCACATCTTTGCTATTGTGAGTAGTGCCACATTGAACATATGTGTTCATGAATCTTTGTAATAAAATGATTTATATTCCCTTGGTTATATACCCAGTAATGGTATTGCTGGGTCAAATGGTATTTCTGGTTCTAGGTCTTTGAGGAATTGCTACACTGTCTTCCATGCTGGTTGAACTAATTTGCATTCCCACCAAGAGTGTAAAAGCGTTCCTGTTTCTCCACAGCTTCACTAGCATCTGTTGTTTCTTGACTTTTTAATAATCACCATTCTGACTGGTGTGCAATCATATGTCATTGGGGTTTTGATTTGCATTTCTCTAATGATCCGTGATATTGAGCACTTTTTTCATGTTTTCTTTTGGGATGTGTCTGTTTATGTCATTTGCACACTTTTTAATGGGGTTGTTTTTTTCCTGTAAATTTGTTTAAGTTCGTTGTAGATTCTGGATATTAGACCTTTGTCAGAAGAATATATTGCAAAAATTTTCTCCCATTCTGTAGGTTGTTTGTTTACTCTGATGATAGTTTCTTTTGCTGTGCAGGAGTTCTTTAGTTTAATTAGATCCCATTTGTCAGTTTTTGCTTCTGTTGCAATTGATTTGATGTTTTCATCATGAAATCTTTGCCCATGCCTGTGTCCTGAATGGTATTGCCTAGATTTTCTTCTAGAGTTTTTATAGATTTGGATTTTACATTTAACTTTTTAATCCATCTTGAGTTAATTTTTTTATAAAGTGTAAGGAAGGGGTCCAGTTTCGATTTTCTGAATATGGCTACCCAGTTCTCCCAGCACCATTTACTGAATAGGGAGTCCTTTCCCCATTGCTTGATTTGTCAGGTTTGTTGAAGATCTGATGGTTGTAGATGCGTATGTAGTCTTATTTCTGTGTTCTCTATTCTGTTCCATTGGTCTATGTGTCTGTTTTTGTACCAGCACCATAATGTTTTGGTTACTGTAGCCTTGTATAGTTTGAAGTCAGGTAGTATGATGCCCCCAGCTTTGCTCTTTTTGCTTAGAATTGTTTGGGCTACACGGGCTCTTTTTTTGGTGCCCTATGAATGTTAAAATAGTTTTTCTAATTCTGTGAAGAATGTCAATGGTAGTTTAATGGAAATACCACTGAATTTATAAATTACTTTGGGCAGTATGGCCATTTTCACGATATTGATTCTTCCCATCCATTAGCATGGAATGTTTTTCCAGTTGTTTGTGTCTGCTCTGATTTCCTTGAGCAGTGTTTTGTAGTTATCCTCGAAGAGGTCCTTCACTTACCTTGTTAGCTATATTCCTGAATATTTTATTCTCTTTGTAGCAATTGTGAATGGGAGTTCACTCATGATTTGACTTTCTGCTTATCTGTTGTTGGTGTATAGGAATGCTTGCGATTTTTGCACATCGATTTTGTATCCTGAGACTTTGCTGAAGTTGCTTATCAGCTCAAAAAGCTTTTGGGTTGATACGATAGGGTTTTCTAGATATAGGATCATGTCATCTACAAACAGAGACAGTTTGACTTCCTCTTTTCCTATTTGAATACCCTTTGTTTCTTTCTCTTGCCTGATTGCCCTGGCCAGAACTTCCATTACTATGTTGAATAGAAGTGGTGAGAGAGAGCATCCTTGTCTTGTGCTGGTTTTCAAGGGAATGCTTACAGCTTTTGCCCAGTCAGTATGATATTGGCTGTGGGTTTGTCATAAATGGCTCTTAATCTTTTGAATGCACAAGTACTTTTTAAAGTCTCTGCTCATATCACTTTTCTCAAGTCTGGTTGGCCAAGGGAAGTACCATGGCCAAAGCCAGATTCAAAGGACAGGGGAAGTAGACTCCACTTTCTGATGGGAGAAGGGGCAAAGTCACCTTGAGAAGGGGCCTATAGACAGGGAGGAATGATCACAGCTGCAGCCATTTTAGCATAAATCTGCTACACTTTCCTTGAATTTCTGGAATGATTGCCTCAAAGCATATAAACTTTTGGTTGCTTAAAAAAAAGTTTCTTTTCTTTTCTTTTTTTGAGACAGTTTCACTCTATCTACAGAGTGCATCTACAGAGAGCATGCACTGCAGGTGCACATCACCACAGCTGGCTAATTTTTGTATTTTTGTGGAGATGGAGTTTTGCCTTGTTGTCCAGTTGGTCTCAAACTCCTGGCCTCAGGTGATCCACCTGCCTCAGCCTCCCAAAGTGCTGGGATTACAGGCGTAAACCAATGCACCTGGCCTAAAAAATGTTTCTTGAGGCATATTGCCAAATATTTTCCTAGCTTTTTGTTTTTAAAGATACATGTATTTCAAATTTTTATGGCCAATAATTGCCTCTTCAGGCTGGCTGTTGAGTCTTGGTGGCATGGACTCAGAGGACTTGGAAGGCTTCCTTACTTTCTGTATGACAAGATGTCCCAGGTCCCCCGTGTGTAGCTCTTACCTCACACTGGGATCGTGCATTTATCGAAGGGATCCTGGTTCCTTTTGGTGCAAATAGTTATTTAGAAAGCTCAATTTGAGTTCTACCAGAGCTTAGTAGGAGTGGGCTGTCGTTGTTTCTTGGCCTTCTTCATTTTTCAGAGCAAAGGAATATGTGTAGTATCTTAAAGACAAAATATGTCTTGAATTTATGTAGATTATTCTGATTCACATTAATAACTACAGAATTTTAACTTAACCATAATGGTGTTACACATGTATTTCCTTTTCCGGTGCTAAAAAGAATGAGTTTAAAGTGACAATAACATAATTTGTTTCATTTCACAATACACATGCAATATTCTCAGAATAGCAACCATGTAATACCAACAATTGATTACTGAAAAGAGTTTCAAGAGTTGTTTACTTTAGTTGTGTTATCTTAGGTCGTATTCTGCTAAGGATGTTTAGGGAAAATTAGTTAATGAGTGGTTCCTCTCATTACAGGTTACTTTGTTTCATTTTGCTTTTAGTATTTAGGGATTCCTAATTTTGATCAATCTGTAAAGTTTTTACTGCTTAATCTGAAACTCTTCTCTTACAGCTGTATCTCATAATTGCAATAACATTAAATCAAAAGAATATGATATATATGTGGATTCCAAAAACATAACATGTGCTGACACATGCCAGACCTCTGAATCTTGAGTCTGTAAAGCAACTGTTAGGGCAGGAAATGGTTCTACTTAAACAGCATCATAATAGTGAAGAGAGTGCAAATAAATACTGCAGTAACTGTGAATACTTTTATATACGCCATGAGACATTGTGTAGCAATTGTGTTATAATTATTGCCAACTTTTTTGCTGCTATTTTGAGCCTTTTAATGCTTTCAATTGTGCAGCCAAAATTCTAGTGTCTGAAAGTGTGCCCTGAACGAAAAACACCAAGGGAGGAAGCGGGATGGAGCATCACTGGTCTGTAGTGGTCTTACTCTAAGAGCCTGCAGTTCAGCGGCACATCTCCACTTGTGTATATTTTTAGGAAGGACTGAGACACTCATGGGTGGAAACTCCTCCTAAGGGATGAGACATGGAGAATAGAGGTCAGTTAAGTACCATGGCTCAGTGGATCATGGAGAGAGCTGCTACAGAAGATTCTTTAAAAAATATTTTTTTAATTTTTTAAATTATTTTTTTTCAATACATTTTTAGGGTGGTTACATGATTAAGTTTTTTAGCGGTGATTTCTGAGATTTTGGTGCACCCATCACCTGATCAGTGTACACTGTACCCAATGTGTAGTCTTTTATCCCTCGCCATGCCCACCCTTTCCCCCAAGTCCCCAAAATCCAATGTATCATTCTTATGCCTTTGCGTCCTCATAGCTTAGTTCTCACACATGAATGAAAATAGATGCTGTTTGGTCTTCCACTCCTGAGTTACTTCACTTAGAATAATGGTCTCCAGTTCCATCCAAGTTGATATGAATGCCATTATTTCATTCCTTTTTATGGCTGAGTAGTATTCCATTATATATATATATGTGTGTGTGTGTATCACATTTTCTTTATCTACTCGTTGATTGATGGGCATTTGAGCTGGTTCCATATTTTTACAGTTGCAAATTGTGCTGCAGTGAACATGTGTGTGCAAGTATCTTTTTTGTATAATGGCTTCCTTTCCTCTGGGTAGATACCTAGTAGTGGGATTACTGGATCAAATGGCAGATCTACTTTTAGTTCTTTAAGGAATCTCCACACTGTTTTCCATAGTGATTGTACCTGTTTACATTCCCACCACAGTGTAAAAGTATTCCCTTTTTACCACATCCACGCCAACGTCTATTATGTTTTTTTTAATGTCAATTTTTGCAGGAGTGAGGTAGTATTGCATTGTGGTTTTGATTTGTATTTCCCTAATAATTAGTGATGTTGAGCATTTTTCCATATGCTTGTTGGCCATTTGCACATCTTCTTTTGAGAATTGTCTATTCATGTCTTATCCCATTTTTGAAGGGATTGTTTAATTTTTTTCTTGCTAATTTGGTTGAGTTCTTTGTGGATTCTGGATATTAGTCCTTTGTCAGATGTATAACTTGTGAAGATTTTCTCCCCCTCTGAGTTGTATGTTAACATTGCTCATTATTTCTTTTGCTGTGCAGAAGCATTTTAGTTTAATTAAGTCCCATCTATTTATCACTGTTTTTGTTGCATTTGCTTTTGGGTTCTTGGTCAGGAAGTCGTTGCCTAAGCGAATGTCTATGAGGGTTTTTCTGATGTTATCTTCTAGAGTCTTTATGGTTTCAGGTGTTAGATTTAAGTCTTTGATCCATCTTGAGTTGATTTTTGTATGAGGTAAGAGATGAGGATCCAGTTTCATTCTTCTACATTTGGCTTGCCAATTATCCAGCACCATTTGTTGAACAGCGTATCATTTTTCCACTTTATGTTTTTGTTTGCTTTGTCAAAGATCAGTTGGCTGTAAGCAGTTGGCTTTATTTCTGGGTTCTCTAGTCTGTTCCATTGGTCTACGTGCCTATTTTTATACCAGTACCATACTGTTTTGGAGACTATGGCGTTATAGTATAGTTTGAAGTCTGGTAATGTGATACCTCCAGATTTGTTCTCTCCAGATTTGCCTAGGCTTGCTTTGGCTATGCAGACTCTTTTTTGGTTCCACGTGAATTTTAGGATTGTTTTTTTCTAGTTCTATGAAGAATGATGGTGGTATTTTGATGAGAATTGCATTGAATTTGTAGATTGCTTTTGGCAGTGTGATCATTTTCACAATATTGATTCTACCCATCCATGAGCATGGAATGTGTTTCCATATGTCTGTGTCATCTATGATTTCTTTCAGCAGTGTTTTGTGGTTTTCCTTGTAGAGGTCTTTCACATCCTTGGTTAGGCATATTCCTAAGTATTTTATTTTATTTTATTTGCAGCTATTGTGAAAGGGGTTGTGTTCTTGATTTGATTCTAAGCTTGGTCACTGTTGATGTATAGCAGAGCTACTTAATTGTGTACATTAATTTTGTATCCTGAAACTTTTCTGTATTTATTTACTAGTTCTGGGAGCTTTTGGGATAAGTCTTTGGGGTTTTCTAGATATATGATCATATCATCAGCAAACAGCGACAGTTTGACTTCATCTTTACCGATTTGGATGCCCTTTATTTATTTCTCTCGTCTCATTGCTCTGGCTAAGACTATGTTGAATAAAAGTGGTGAAAGTGGGCATCCTGCCTTGGTCTAGTTCTCAGGGGAAATGCTTTCAATTTTCCCCCATTCAGTGTAATGTTGGCTGTGGGTCTGTCATAGATGGCTTTTAAGGCATGTCCCTTTTATGTCAATTAAGGTATGTCCCTTCTATGCCAATTTTGCTGAAGGTTTTAATCATAAAGGATGCTGAATTTTGTCAAATGCTTTTTCTGTGTCTTTTGAGATGATCATATAATTTTTGTTTTTAATTCTATTTATGTGGTGAATCACACATTGACTTATGTATG
The DNA here is from genome assembly GCF_000951045.1 of Mandrillus leucophaeus. Classification (NCBI taxonomy): domain Eukaryota; kingdom Metazoa; phylum Chordata; class Mammalia; order Primates; family Cercopithecidae; genus Mandrillus; species Mandrillus leucophaeus. Next base: position 2,963,996 of record NW_012110252.1, read on the forward strand.
TTAAACCATCCCTACATTCCTGGTATGAAACTCAATTGATCATGGTGGATTATCTTTTTGATATACTGTTGGATTTGGTTAATTATTATTTTGTTGAGGATTTTAGCATCTATGCTCATCAGGGATATGGTCTGTAGTCTTCTTTTTTTGTTATATCCTTCCCTGGTTTTGGTATTAGGGTGATACTGGCTTCATAGAATGATTTAAGGAGGATTCCCTCTTTTTCTATCTTTTGGAACAGTGTCAATAGGATTGTTAGCAATTCTTCTTTGAATGTCTGATAGAAATCAGCTGTGAATCTTTCTGGTCCCAGACTTTTTTGTTGGCAATTTTTAAATTACCATTTCAATCTTGCTGTTTGTTATTGGTCTGTTCACAGATTCTGTGTCTTCCTGGTTTAATCTAAGAGGGTTGTATATTTCCAGGACTTTATCCATCTCCCCTAGGTTTTCTCATTTATGCAAATAGAGGTGTTCATAGTAACCTTGAATAATCTTTTGTATTTCTGTGGTATCAGTTGTAGTATCTCCTGTTTCATTTCTAATTGAGCTTATTTGGATCCTCTTTCTTCTTTTCTTGGTTAATCTTGCTAATGGTCTATCAATTTTATTTATCTTTTCAAATAACGAAATTTTTGTTTGATTAATTTTTGTATTTTATTTTGTTTTGTTTTGTTTTGTTTCAATTTCATTTAGTTCTGCTCTGATCTTTGTTATTTCTTTTCTTCTGCTGGGTTTGGGTTTGGATTGTTCTTGTTTCTCCAGTTCCATGAGATTTGACCTTAGATTGTATATTTTTGCTCTTTCAGACTTTTTGATGTAGGCATTTAGTGCTATGAACTTTCCTTTTAGCACCACTTTTGCTGTATCCCAGAAATTTTGACAGGTTGTGTCACTATTATCGTTCAGTTCAAAGAAATTTTTAACTTTAATCTTGATTTCATTGTTGACTCAATGAGCATTCAGGAGCAGATTATTTAATTTCCATATATTTGCATGGTCTTAATGGTTTCTTTAGGAGTTGATTTTCAGTTTTATTCCACTGTAGTCTGAGAGAGTACTTGATATAATTTTGATTTTCTTAAATTTATTGAGACTTGTTTTGTGTCTATCATATGGTCTCTCTAGGAGAATGTTCCATGTGCTGATAAATAGAATATATATTCTGCATTTGTTGGGTATAATGTTCTGCAAATACCTGTTAAGTCCATTTGTTCAAAGGTATAGTTTAAGTCCATTGTTTCTTTGTTGACTTTCTGTCTTGATGACCGGTCTAGTGCTGTCAGTGGAATATTAAAGTCCCCCACTATTACTGTGTTTCTGTCTATCTTTTTTCTTAGGTCTAGTAGTAATTGTTTTATAAATTTGGGCACTCCAGTGTTAG
>NW_012110252.1:2965428-2968944 GCF_000951045.1 Mandrillus leucophaeus
TTTGGAACAGTGTCAATAGGATTGTTAGCAATTCTTCTTTGAATGTCTGATAGAAATCAGCTGTGAATCTTTCTGGTCCCAGACTTTTTTGTTGGCAATTTTTAAATTACCATTTCAATCTTGCTGTTTGTTATTGGTCTGTTCACAGATTCTGTGTCTTCCTGATTTAATCTAAGAGGGTTGTATATTTCCAGGACTGTATCCATCTCCCCTAGGTTTTCTCATTTATGCAAATAGAGGTGTTCATAGTAGCCTTGAATAATCTCCTGTTTCATTTCTAATTGAGCTTATTTGGATCCTCTTTCTTCTTTTCTTGGTTAATCTTGCTAATGGTCTATCAATTTTATTTATCTTTTCAAAGAACGAACTTTTTGTTTGATTAATTTTTGTATTTTATTTTGTTTTGTTTTGTTTTGTTTCAATTTCATTTAGTTCTGCTCTGATCTTTGTTATTTCTTTTCTTCTGCTGGGTTTGGGTTTGGATTGTTCTTGTTTCTCCAGTTCCATGAGATTTGACCTTAGATTGTATATTTTTGCTCTTTCAGACTTTTTGATGTAGGCATTTAGTGCTATGAACTTTCCTTTTAGCACCACTTTTGCTGTATCCCAGAAATTTTGACAGGTTGTGTCACTATTATCATTCAGTTCAAAGAAATTTTTAACTTTAATCTTGATTTCATTGTTGACTCAATGAGCATTCAGGAGCAGATTATTTAATTTCCATATATTTGCATGGTCTTAATGGTTTCTTTAGGAGTTGATTTTCAGTTTTATTCCACTGTAGTCTGAGAGAGTACTTGATATAATTTTGATTTTCTTAAATTTATTGAGACTTGTTTTGTGTCTATCATATGGTCTCTCTAGGAGAATGTTCCATGTGCTGATGAATAGAATATATATTCTGCATTTGTTGGGTATAATGTTCTGCAAATATCTGTTAAGTCCATTTGTTCAAAGGTATAGTTTAAGTCCATTGTTTCTTTGTTGACTTTCTGTCTTGATGACCGGTCTAGTGCTGTCAGTGGAATATTAAAGTCCCCCACTATTACTGTGTTTCTGTCTATCTTTTTTCTTAGGTCTAGTAGTAATTGTTTTATAAATTTGGGCACTCCAGTGTTAGATGCATATATATTTAGAATTGTGATGTTTTCCTCTGGACTAGTCCTTTTATCATTATATAATTTCTTTCTTTGTCTTTTTCAAGTGCTGTTGCTTTAATGTTTGTTTAAATATATAAAAACAGCTGATATAAAAACAAGTATTCCTGCTTGCTTTTCTTGTCCATTTGCATGGACTATTTTTTTCTACCCATTTACCTTAAGTTTATGTGAGTCCTTATTTGTTAGATGAGTCTCCTGAAGATAGCAGAAACTTGATTGGTGAATTCTTCTCTATTTGCCATTCTGTATCTTTTAGGTGGAGCAATTAGGCCATTTACATCAATGTTAGTATTGAGACAGAAGATACTATTCTATTCATTGTGCTATCTTTTGCCTGAATACCTCTTTTTTTTTTTCATTGTGTTATTGTTACAGAGGTCCTGTGAGATTTATGTTTTAAAGAGGTTCATTTTGGTGTATCTCAAGAGTTTGTTTCAAGATTTAGAGCTCCTTTTAGCAGTTCTTGAAGTGCTGGCTTGGTAGTAGCAAATTCCCTCAGCCTTTGTTTATCTGGAAAAGACTGCATCTTTCCTTCATTTATGAAGCTTAGTTTCACTAAGCACAAATTTCCTGGCTGATAGTTGTATTTAAGGAGGCTAAAAGTAGGACCCCATTCCCTTCTAGCTTGTAGGGTTTCTGCTGAGAAATCTGCTATTCATACGATAGGTTTTCCTTTTTAGGTTACTGGATGCTTTTGCCTCACAGCTCTTAAGATGTTTTCCTTCGTCTTGACTTCAGAAAACCTGATGCCTATGTACCTAGATGATGATCTTTTTGCGTTGAATTTCCCAGGTGTTCTTTGAGCTTCTTGTATTTGGATGTCTAGAACTCTAGCAAGGCCAGGGAAGTTTTCCTTGATTATTCCCTTAAAAATGTTTTTCAAATTTTTAGATTTCTCTTTTTCCTAGGGAACATCAATTATTCTTAGGTTTGGACAAAGTCCCAAGATTCTTGGAGGCTTTGTTCACTTTTTTCCATTCTTTCTGCTTTGTCTTTGTTGGATTGGGTTGATTTGAAAGCCTTGTCTTCAAGCTGTGAAGTTCTTTCTTCTGCTTGTTTGATCTATTGTTGAGACTTTCCAGTGTATTCTGCATTTTTCTAAGTGTGTCCTTGATTTTCAGAAGTTGTGATTGTTTTTTATTTATGCTATATGTTTCACTGAAGAATTTTTCTTTCATATCCTATATCATGTTTTTGATTTTTTTAAGTTGGACTTGACCTTTCTCTGGTGCCTCCTTGATTAGCTTAATAATTGACCTGAATTCTTTTTCTGGCAGATCAGAAATTTTGTCTTGGTTTGGATTCATTGCTGGTGAGCTTATATGATATTTTGGGGGTGTTAAAGAATCTTGTCTTGTCATATTACCAGAATTGTTTTTCTGGTTTCTTATCATTTGGCTAGACTATGTCAGAGGGAAGATCTGGGATTTGAGGGCTGCTGCTCAGATTCTTTTGTCCCACGGGGCAGTCTTGATATGGTATTCTCCTCTTCCCCTAATGGGGCTTTCTGAGAACCAAACTGTAGTGATTGATTTTGCTCTTCTGGGTCTGGCCAACCGGTGGAGTTACTGGGCCCCCGGGTTAGTACTGGGGAGTGTCTGCAAAGAGTCCTGTGATGTGATCCATCTTCAGGTCTTGCAGTCATGGATACCAACAGCTGCTCCTGTGGAGGTAGCAGGACAGTGAAGTGGACTCTGTGAGGGTCTTTGGTTGTGTTTTTGTTTAGTGCACTGGCTTTGTGTTGATTGACCTCCAGCCAGGAGGTGGCACTTTCAAGAGCACATCAGCTGTAATCCTATAGGGAGGATGCAAACTTGCCCTAGGGACATCTGGTTCAGTATTCAGGTTTCTCAGCAGTGGTCAGGGTCATAGAGATCCCAAGACATTATTACTTTTGTCTCCGGCTATCAGGGTAGGTAGAGAAAGACCACCAGGTGGAGGCAGGGGTAGGAGTGTCTGACCGCAGCCTCTCCTTGGGAAATGCTTACTGTGACTGCTGTGGGAGAAGGGGGTGTGATTCCCAGTCCAAAGGAGTTATATTCCCAGGGGGATTATGACTGCCTCTGCTGAGTCACACAGGTTGCCAGGGAAGTAGGGGAAAGCTAGCAGTCACAGGCCTCATCCCACTCCCACACAGCCCAAAGTCCTATAGGCTGGTCTCATTCCCACTATGCCCCACCAACAGAACTGGGTTTATTTCCTGGCAGCCGGTGACAAGGGCTGAGAACTTGCCCCAGACTACGAGCCTCCCCATTGAGAAAGCAAGCAGGCTCACAATTTTTTGGCATCTCAGGGAGCCTGTAATGGTGACCCAGTTTCTTCAAAGGGTCTGTGGATTCTCTTGGTTTTCCTGGTA
>NW_012110252.1:2968994-2993628 GCF_000951045.1 Mandrillus leucophaeus
GGGGCAGTCTTGATATGGTATTCTCCTCTTCCCCTAATGGGGCTTTCTGAGAACCAAACTGTAGTGATTGATTTTGCTCTTCTGGGTCTGGCCAACCGGTGGAGTTACTGGGCCCCCGGGCTAGTACTGGGGAGTGTCTGCAAAGAGTCCTGTGATGTGATCCATCTTCAGGTCTTGCAGTCATGGATACCAACAGCTGCTCCTGTGGAGGTAGCAGGACAGTGAAGGGGACTCTGTGAGGGTCTTTGGTTGTGTTTTTGTTTAGTGCACTGGCTTTGTGTTGATTGACCTCCAGCCAGGAGGTGGCACTTTCAAGAGCACATCAGCTGTAATCCTATAGGGAGGATGCAAACTTGCCCTAGGGACATCTGGTTCAGTATTCAGGTTTCTCAGCAGTGGTCAGGGTCATAGAGATCCCAAGACATTATTACTTTTGTCTCCGGCTACCAGGGTAGGTAGAGAAAGACCACCAGGTGGAGGCAGGGGTAGGAGTGTCTGACCGCAGCCTCTCCTTGGGAAGTGCTTACTGTGACTGCTGTGGGAGAAGGGGGTGTGATTCCCAGTCCAAAGGAGTTATATTCCCAGGGGGATTATGACTGCCTCTGCTGAGTCACACAGGTTGCCAGGGAAGTAGGGGAAAGCTAGCAGTCACAGGCCTCATCCCACTCCCACACAGCCCAAAGTCCTACAGGCTGGTCTCATTCCCACTATGCCCCACCAACAGAACTGGGTTTATTTCCTGGCAGCCGGTGACAAGGGCTGAGAACTTGCCCCAGACTACGAGCCTCCCCATTGAGAAAGCAAGCAGGCTCACAATTTTTTGGCATCTCAGGGAGCCTGTAATGGTGACCCAGTTTCTTCAAAGGGTCTGTGGATTCTCTTGGTTTTCCTGGTACGTTCCTGTGTAGTTCTTGGAGCCAAAGTTCACAATATGAGTCTCTACACGCTGCTCTGTGCATCCAAGCAGGAGCTGCAAGTTAGTTCTGCCTCCTATCCACCATCTTAGTCCCCTGCAAATGCCCCAGAAGATTCTTTGAATGTTCTCTCCAGCGACTCATATAGGACCTGAGAGAAAGAAGGCAACACAAGGAAAAGGAGTGCTGTCTTCTAATGTCTGTTAACACTCTAAGAAGACTAGCAACTCTTGCATTACAGCTTGAGAATAATCACACACTGCCCAAGATTGGGAAGAGCCCAATTCCCACTTCGCTGAAGGGAGTACTGGACCACCCCAGAAGAGGGAAGAGAATAAAGAGTGTGACCTCAGTCTGGAATCAGTCTGCATGTGGGCAGAGGAGGCTGTGCAGGACATTTCTCAGTGAACTTCAAGAAATGGCATAGATGCCTCTGGAGCAGCAGGAGAGCTATGGTTGGTGTCAAATCTCAGCTAAAGGACTTGCTGGAAGTCTCCAACTCTGTTTCATATCTTAGACTGTTCTATTTTCAAGCTAATGTTGTTTTGAATTATACTGCTTATATTGTTTTGAATAATTGAATGGAGGTGAAAACTCTGGTGAGAGGCAGAGCTAGAAAAATACTACTCAGCCACTGTAACTGCAACCCTAATTTTAGTTTTAGCCTAAAAGTAAACTTCATGTTCATCCTGATGGAGGATAAACAGTCTTCATGATGAAAATCTTTCTTAATAATTATAACAGTGGACATCAGTATAAATGTTTTCTGTTATAAAGTACCACTGCATCCATTGAAACTTAGAGGAGTGGAATGGGCCTGTTTGTCATATTGTGAGCTTTTAGCCAAGGAAATAATTCTATCAAAGGCCATAGGAGTGTTTCTGGTGGAATGTCTCCATTAGACATAGGCTTTGACTTTACCATTCTATAACTTTTTAGAACATGATTCTTGGAGAGGTAAGGAGGAAGTACATTCAGGGTTGGAATGGTAGCAGATCTGAGAGATGTCTTGGTATCTCAACTTTACTTCAGCTCTTTGGGAATGCTCCTCTTAGCCCTCAGAAACTGTTTCTCCTCACTCTTTGCTTTCTTAGTGCTGTAAGTTTCCTTCCTGGAAGTCTATTCTTTAGCATCCATTTCTCCTCAATGCCTGCTACTTATCAATGCTGTGTGGTAGATGTTTGATGCAAGCTCCTGGTCAGCAAACCCCGCTTAAGAGCAATGTTTTAGAGGCTTCACATCCAGTCAGTCTGTCTTAAAGGTCAAGTTGACAAAGCAAAAGTAGTTCTTAGCGTTCATTTGATCCATTTCTTCCTCATTGCCACACTATATAATGTAGCAAGTGTAGGAACATGAATCTTTACATCTATTTTTTAAGCATTATTTCCACATACCAATGTAAACAAGGAGACAACAAGGGGAAATGGAGGCCCCCAGAGGGAACACTTACATTGATCATATAAAAGAACTTAACACCATAAAATCTAAAATGCCAACTTAGAAGTCACAATGTATTGCATTGTTCTTCATTTGCAGTTTTAAAAGTACTTCAATATATATTATTTGGGAGACCAAACAGATTGATTGATTATATAATGAAGTACCACACTTTAAAATGCTCTAGTAAAACACAATGCTTGTGCATTTGAGATTGAAAATCCATACTGGGTTAAAGAAAGATGTTTCTTTTCAACCCAGATGCTCTCGACTGGTTCAAGTTTTTCTTTTCTCTTTGGGAATAAATCAATTATGTCATTTGTTGTGAAACTAAATCCAGATATTTTTCTCAATGCCTATGTCTTTTTGTTTCTTTTATACAATAAGATCTTATTTCCATTATTAAGCTGGGAGCATCTCTCTAGAAGGCTTTTAGGTGTTTTCTGGTTTCAAATTTCTATCTTATCTTTCCTATGCAATCCAAGGTCATCATTGGAGCTGTTAAAGTTTTCAAGAATATGGGAAGTCTATTGTATCCTATCAATGGCAGCCAGGTTGAATGGTGAACTATTCATGAAAAGCAACTATACTCTTTCATTTGTGGGCAAAATTAACAGTATACATATGTGACCATAGAATTACATTGAAATGCCTCTTCTGATGTCTAAGAAATTTGGTTGAAATGTCAAATCTGAAATCTGTGGGTCCAAAGTACATCCACATTCTATAGGGTACTGCTAGACACTTCTGTGTAGGCTGTGCTCAGAGTGAAAGAATCATCTCAAAACCCTGATGGGGTCTTGATCATGTTCCATCTATAAAAGAGAAGATTAGCAACTTGAAAACAATGACTATTTGAAGGAGGTTTAATAGGGGAGACAATGTTTGGGCTTCTCTATTTTGGAGAGAAGTGAGGGACTTCCAATGGCCTGCAGGAGCCTGCAGGGAGAGGCTATTAGTTGCCACACTCCCCACCCAGACCTTTTATCTTTGGTAGAATAGTTTAGAGTAAATCTCAGACATCATGTCATTTCATGAGGGCTAAGAAGTCTTACTATCTTATTGAAGATTAAAAAATAGACCAAAAACCCCACTGGGCACCTTTTAGAGAGGAGTATGCTTTGTCTCTTACTGACAGCCAAGCAAATAAGTGAAAACACAGAACCTTGGGAAATTGAGAGGCTCATGAACCTGCCATCATAGTAGACATTACAAAAGAAAGCAATAAAATGCAAAGTGAATTCTCCCCAAATGACTACCTTCTTGCTCTTGATTGCACTCTGGGTCTCACCGTGGAGGACTATGGCTGCTGTAATCTTGAAGAAGGGAGAAGGAGACCAGAAATGCTTTTTGCAGATAGAGGAGGTAGCAGGCAGTTAGGGGTGGCGGTGCTGGTCTCTGAGAGATGCAACATCCCTTTTCTTGCAAGAGATCTGATGGATGCATCATATGTCAACACAGAAAAGAGAAACACTTCACCTCCTGTTCTTGAGTGAAATCCTTTTTTTTTTTTTTTTTTTTTTTTTTAGGCGTTTACATGAGGGGGCTAGCATTTCACATTTAAATCCAAGGTCACTTCTCTGGGCAGGAGGTCACTCTCATGTTTCTAAGAACTGAAAAGAAAAAGTACAAAAACCCCCCAAAACCCTGGAAACAAAGACTCTTCAGTCTTCCCTTGTCACTGAAGCACCCTCCTAATCACATGATCTGCTCTGGCCAGTGTAAGTTGTATTTTTATAAAAATCTTTATCAGTGGGCAAGAATATCTAGTAAAAGGGAGAGACTTTTAAAATACATATATTTTTTTCTTTGAAAAGTAATACAAGTTTACTGTAGAAAATGTAGATAAAAAGAAGGAAGATAAAATAATCCATAGCTCTACCACTTGAGAACAAGAGCTGTAAACACTTTGTTGCATTTTCCTTTAATCTGTTTTTAAGAGAGAGAGAGAGACAGACAGACAGACAGACAGAGTGTGTGTGTGTTTATTAACTTTTAACCAGTGGAATAATGTTAGATAGTCTGTTTTGGAGCCTTCATTTTTCACTTGAAGAAAAGAATATCTAGCCTTCCTCTAAATATTGGGGTTGCCTGGAACATTTTAGTCACTCTCTTGCCCCCCCAGGTTTAGCATAGGCAGGAGGGAATATCCCTTCTTAGGCTATTAATTGTTATGTTCCATGACATTATGGGGATCAAAGAGATGCCTGTAGAATGGTTGTGGGGAACTCAGAATGATAGTCATTTAGCCCTGGGTTGAGAAATTGTCTCCCCAAGCTTCTTCCTCACCCTTCCATTGTATTCCTAAAATACACTCTTCTTCCTCACCCTTCCAGTATATTCCTAAAATACACACTGCCACCGTATGGATACAGCTCTAATCCATCTTCATCTTAACCCAGTTGATTGCCTCTTTTGTCTCTTTCATTAACCCTCTGGTCTACGGGGTACTTGCATAATTGCTATTTTGCAAGAAATATGCCTCTTTTAGCCATCAGGCTGTAATTCTGCACAGAAATCACCCCATTGTGTTCTTTCTTATGGTATTAAGGAGGAAAAAGATGATCTAAGAGCAAGAACTCATATTAAGCATCTGTTCTGGATAGAAAATCAATGCGATGTATTGACAATGAGGAGGGAGGACACCCAAGAAAGCAGGAAGGGATGCTGATTTATCTTAGGATCATTTGCCCCCTATTGGGATCAAGCAAGTGTTTGAAAGTTAAAAAGTACCTCATTTCTTCAGAATGAAGCGGACCCAGGAATTTAAATTAAAATTCCTCAGGAACTACTCTGTGTGGGTGGTGCCCTCTTTTCTACTAATTGTCTTACTTATTATTGCTATTTGTTATGACTCACTCTTGACACACCCTCTCCAAATGTTTGAGCTCTATAATTCTAGAGAAATGTTCCTAATATTTTTGATGGATGCTTATTATATCTCCACAGCTTCCTTATTCTTTATCTTGGTAAGCTTTGGGGTATAAAACCCAGAGCTGGTGGGTCAGCTTTATGGAGAAACCCAAGCCATTTGTTGGAAATGATCCTGGACATGAAACTAGAAGCTTGGTTGTCTCTGGGGAGATCAAATCAAGAAGACTGGTGTCAAGCTCAACTTTGCTCCACTTGTGGCCCCTAGATAATAATGGGGAAGAGGTAGAGGGAAGCATCTCGTGAGAGCATGGCTAATTTAGTTAGTAGTAATAATAATAAGATCTAAAGGCTTCATAAAGGTGGCTTGCAACTATCCATTCCTAGAAGAAAAAAATGGCAGGAATTGTTCTTCTTCCACTCAGAAGTTATAAGTCACCATTAAACTCATGTGACTTTCTTAAAAACAAAACCGTGAACATATCAAGTTAAATATGACATTGTTTATTCATTCAACAGACGTTTGCCATGTGCCTTCTCTGTACTAGCATGGAGATATGGAGACCAACAACAAATAATGTTTTTTTCTCAAAAAGCTTCCAGTCAGTGGTAAGGACATAAAGTTAAATAATTAAAAAATCCCACAAAGCAGGCTAAAATGAGCACTACATTAGAAATACACAAACTGCTATGGTAGGGACAATGAAGTTATACAATTCTGATGCCTGGCATGTGAATAACACTTTATAATAATTGCATGAATAGCTGTCTCTTATACACATCTATACAATTCTGATGCCTGGCATGTGAATAACACTTTATAATAATTGCATGAATAGATGCCATAAGGGAAAGTATCCTTAAGGGAATATTGCATTCAAACGGATCGTGGAAAGAGGCGCAGGATTTTGTCAGGAACTGATTAGATAGTTTGTGCAAAGACCAAGACGTGAAAACACATGAAATTTTCAAAAGTTCAAGAAGTACCAATCCATTCAGTGTGGTTGGTCTGGGACCATGGAGTGCAGTAGCAGGAGAAGCATATATGGGGAAGGATCTTGATTACCATGTAGAGTTTGGTCTTTATTCTGTAGATAATGGGCAACCAATAATCTGTGGAGAAGAAAGTTATGCAATTGGACTTGGGTTTGAGGACAGTAAATCTGAGGACATTTCAGGAAGAATTGGAAAGTGAGAGAGATCATCGTCAACTGTGATATTTTACACTCACCTCTATTATTGATTATTGAAGCTCGAACAAAACCTTTCAAGGCAGTCAGATTTGGATTGTTATCTCTATTTTACCTAAAAGAGGATAAACTTGAAGGATGAGGTTTATCCAGGGAGGAATACTGACTAATGTAGAATCACTCCACAAAGCCCTGTCTCTAATCCTGGTGCTGCCAGTGACCCTTCCTTTCCTTGACAAGAAAGGGACTGTGCTCATTATGCCTGCGTGTCTATCTGTGAGCTCTTTGCCCTTGATTCTAAATGACTAACACCAAAGAAGTATCAGGACTGTAGTGCATACAGCTTTTGATAAAGGTGACCCAAGAAAGTAGGAAGAGATGTTGACTTCTCTTAGGATCCTTTGGCTCCTATAGGATTTAAGCAGAATGAAGAAGATTTGAGAAAGGGTCAGACATATCTCTAGAGAGGAGAGCAATTTGATCATCAGAAAAGACATGAAAAAGCTATTAAGGGGAATTTTAATAAGGATTATGTTGGTATGGCTTTATTTCCAGTTGCACCATTTTATGGACATAAAAGCCATGTTTTAAGAGTTCCATCGGATAGAATAAACAACTCTATCTTAGAAATAGATGAAATGTTAAAATCAGATTCACATTAGGTACTTCTTGAATACATAGGTTTTTTAAGAAAAAGTTTCCCAAATCACTGAACGTTGATATAGGAATAGAAATTTTCTAACAGGGTGTGAGTTAATATCAGTAAGTTGTTATTGGGTTTTATCAGTACTGGACTACCATGTTAAGAGCTGAAGCCCATGACTATGATACAATCATTAAACTGAGTCCCAGACTCACCATACAAGAAAATATATGTGGGGATTTCCTAGTGGCAATCCTGGGTGGCATAGGAATGTCAGTGGTGATGGCAGGGTTTGAATCATACTTGTCTGAGATACATGGGCCTTCTAAGCAAGTGCTTAGAAATCTCACTGTTTTCTTTAATAAATGAAAGGGTTGAGCTTTTAAAAAATTATGAGTGCTTTTTCCTTCTATTATAACTCTAGTAGCATTAAAATACCCTTAGGCATCATCAAATAACTTTTATAATTTATAGTATCTATTATTCACAGGAGAGCTTCTTCAAAGAGTCTCTCTTCCTCAGTGTCTTTCAACTCTCACCACTTCCAAATCTTAATCCAGTATTGTCTCAGCTTGTTTGATTTTGGCAAATATGCAGACCTAATTGATTCTAGTAAGAGTCAATCTCTCTAACAGAGCAGGGATGGGTGACTGGTTAAAGTTCGTGAGCTGGATGCATAATAGACTGAAGATAAAGAAATGCAGTGTTATTCCATCCAAGTGGAGACACTCTACCGAGGTCCAGTGAGGAGCTCCCATGTCTGACAGTAGGCTGGGAAGGGAGCAACAAACTCACCTCCATTATCCAGAGCCTGGTGTAAATCTTTTAATGACTTGATAAGCCATTTTCTAAAAAAGGCTACCTGGAAACAACTCTTTGGCATTTGCTCTTGAGTCAGTTATTACAAATTAAAAAGAGTTGGAAGTGACGAAGGCTTTTTATGTGGTACACATACTGATGTAATAAATTGTAAAAGCCATTAAAAAATTGTAGATTTTGGTATATTTCAGGCTAACTGTTGGAGATTTTTTTTTAAAAGGATTAATGATGGTCTCAGGTCCTTCATTCCCAAGCTCCCACAGCAACCTTTCTATTATCTGATATCCTAGGTGGATAAATGATTAGGCATGGAGACTTCTGAAGACCAGTGGAGCTGTATCTTGTGGCTCCTTATATTTAGTTATCCTTATTTTCTGATGGGCAATATCTGGGGCAAAGCAAACAATATAGCTCCCAAGGTATCAGCCCTGCTGTAGTTCCCAGCTGGGCAGATTCACACTTGTGGATTCAGCATGTAGAAAAGCTCTTAGGCCAGGCTAAAACCTTTTTTTTTTTTTCCCTGAACTCATTTCCATTTCTGCAACCAGCTTTTAGGGCAGAAATTCTCGAGCTTGGTGTGCATCAGGATCTCCTGGGAACCTTGGCAAAAGTTTGGAAGTATAGGCCGTGTCCCACTCTACGAGCCCAGTTCTCCAGCCGATTCTGATACATCCTAGAGTTTGAGAACCATTGTTTTAGAGATTTTAATGGGCATGATCAGTCACCAGTTCTATTCTTCGGTGTGGACCCGGGTCTTTAGAAGGCGTTGGGTATTTTAAAATTTTTCAGATGCAGTTATCACCAATATTGAGAAGTCCACATGAGCTTTCTCCTAGAACCTACAGAATAAATTCCAAAGATATTTTGATGAAAAACGATTTCAGGGGGTGTTCAATAAGTTCTATGTGGTCAACAGGCTTCCTTGTTTGAGTAAAGTAGGAAATTCATTTGTCTACAGACTTCTTAGAATGTTTAACATGCTTATTCTTATGAATTCCTGAGATATTATAATATGGGATATTTATCAAATTTATTGGGCATGCTATTATTTTTTCGTAGAGCATATTCCTAGACCTCTGATGTTGCATAGTTTCCTTAAGAAATTCTGCCTTCAATTTTTTTGAAGTTCTATTAGAATCTGATTCTGATTTGTTCTGATGAGTATTAGCAAGGCTGAGGTGAGAACTACAGCCTTTTCCACTGTTAACTTACGTAAAAATCAGCATTTTTTTCCACATTAACCTGCTGATGTAATTATGGCATATGCAAAGAGATAGTTTGCTTTAATTTTCATTTTAGTGAGTGTATTCTTTGGCATTCTTTTAACATGTTATTATGGTTCTTTGATGCACAGAGCCTCAGAGGAGCCTCCTACCCCCTCTTTCCTCTTGATTTACCCAGGTCATTGCAGCTTGGTAAGACATGTGCTAATGTATTAGGGAATGAAATTTTAAATATGAACAAAGAGCAGGGATACGTTTGTAACACTTGGTTCTTTGGGGTTTTTTCAAGGAATAAGATGCTCACATAAGAACAAATCAAATCAACAAAAGCAAAGCACTAAGCTGGGCAAACCCCAAATGCAAATTATTTATATTGATATATCCTATACATAAGAAGCTTTTACAAATTGATGAGCAGAGTGATATCCTGCAACCATTTCTAAACACAACTCTATGACTAATTCGGGGACTGTGATTTCAAGCTATTCTACCAAGTTAGCAGATGCATGCATGGATATCCTCCAACTCTGCTCATTCTCCCCTCTGTGCCCCTTCCCCCCACCACACGTCCCCGGTCTTCAGCCCTTCAGGAGTTGCTCGGAAACCTACCCAGGGGGTCAGGGACCACAGCCTCGGTTGTCAAAATCACTTCAGGATTGAATTCAAGCTCAGTGCCCTCCCCAGACCACACAAATATCCCTACCTCCCCTTACCCGAGGCAAGGATCAAGGATTTTCACACTTAATTGCACCAGGCAGAGGATAAACTCAAATTCACAAGGACCAACCAACCAATTTAAGGCAAGCAAGGAGACCGTTATATGAGAAGAGGGGGCAGTGGCTGAGAGAATCAGGCTTAAGATCACAAGTCCAGCTTATTTGGTGAGAACACAGTGTCTGTCTGCTAAGGAGCTTAAGGCATTGGGTAGGGATTAATCTTGCAAACAGCCCTGGGAGGTAGATAAATCTGTATTAATTAAAACTGCAAAATGTTCTCTACCTACCTAGTTTCAATCTTGAGAAAGAAAATATCTTTCCCAGAAAGGCGTGGGAAGAGGGAAGGGAAGGCTATGGCCGTTCTCATCACTGTATCTTGTAGAGGCAGCAAAAGAGATGGGGCCAGGATCAATGCTGAGTAAGGGGGCTTCTTAGACCCCTAGCCACTACTCCCACATTCCTATTACCGAGGCCTATCCAGAAGGATGACAGGGAAATACAGTGGTGGTCCCTGACAGAGGTATCCCAGACCAAGCCGGTCTGAGCCCTCCTCATGTACTGACCACTGAATACCCACATCAGTCTTGTGCAGTAGGCTGTTACCATCAGCCCATCTTGCAGAGAGAGAAAACTGAGGCACAGAGAGGTTAACACAGTCAGGAGAGTTTGAGATTCAGTCCCAGGTTGCTATCTCCTGGGTTCACGTTCTTAGCTGCTGTAGTCTATTGTCTTGGTGATAACAAGTACAGCAAGACAAGGGGAAAGAGAATAAACAGTAGACTTCCCCCAACGTGTCCTAATTTTAATTATGTAACGTCTGACTGGGCGAGGTGGCTCAGACCTGTAATTCCAGCACTTTGGGAGGCTGAGGCGAGTGAATCACCTGAGGTCAGGAGTTGGAGACCAGCCTGGCCAACATGGTGAAACCCCATCTCTACTAAAAATACAAAAATTAGCCAGGCATGGTGGCGTGTGTCTATAATCCCAGCTACTCAAGGGGCTGAGTCAGGAGAATCGCTTGAACCCGAGAGGCGGAGGTTGCAGTGAGCCAAGATTGTGCCACTGTACTCCAGCTTGGGCGACAGAGTGAGACTCTGTCTCAGAAAAACAAACAAAAAATATATAACATCCTAAAGACTCAGCTTTACTTCTAAGGCCTGCCCATTCCTGCCATCAGGTATATTTGCATGTTTCTCTCCCAACTAGGACATTTCTTACCTGCGTTACCTACTTCGCACAACTCCTCCTTTCCCCAGAAAGCATTCCCAGGCACTGTAAAGAAGCAGAAACCCTGTGGTATTGAATAGCTCCTGCCTCTCCCAGGACTCACAGCAGTAAGGGCTGCACCACACAGTATTTCCTGGCCCCTGAGAGGACCTAGTCCACGGTCACGTTGGTGGCAGACTCTCAGTAAACGACTGCTGCCTGGTTGCTAAGGGACCAAAACAAGATGCTGGAGAAACCAAGCACTGTATTAAATCCCTGATGCCGGCTGGGCACGGTGGCTCACGCCTATAATCCCAGCACTTTGAGAGGCTGAGGCAGGTGGATCACCTGAGGTTGGGAGTTCAAGACAAGCCTGACCAACGTGGAGAAACCCCACTCTACCAAAAATACAAAATTAGCCAGGAGAGGTGATGCATGCCTGTAATCCCAGCTACTGGGGAGGCTGAGGCAGGAGAATCACTTGAACCCAGGAGGCGGAGGTTGCAGTCAGCCGAGATTGTGCCATTGCACAGCCTGAGCAATGGGAGCAAGACTCTATCTCACAAAAAGAAAACAAAAGAAAAGAAAAATAATCCCTGATGCTGGGCCGGGCGCAGTGGCTCATGCCTGTAATCCCAGCATTTTCCGAGACCGAGGTGGGCGGATCACCTGAGGTCGGGAGTTTGAGAGCAGCCTGACCAATGTGGGAAAACCCTATCTCTCCTAAAAATATTGGTGGTGGCTGGGCCACCAAGATTAACTGGACGTGGTGGTGCACGCCTGTAATCCCAGCTACTCGGCAGGCTGAGGCTGGGAATTGCTGGAACCCGGGAGGTGGAGGTTTCAGTGAGCTAAGATCGTGCCATCACATTCCAGCTTGGGCAACAAGAGTGAAACTCCATCTCAAAAAAAAAAAAAAAAAAAAGAAAGAAAGAAAGAAAAAAAGAAAATCCCTGATTCCATCAGGGCCACTGCTCTGCTTCTGGGGGCCAAACATTCTTCTGGGAGGCTCCGAGGAGGCTGCTTCTTTCTAGAGTTCACCTCCTGCCTCAGCTGATTCCATGGTTTTAACTCTTTGGCTGTCAGATAAACATCAGTGATCCTCCCCCTTCATTCTCTCTCATCCTTGTGTATGTGTGGGGGTAAGTGGGAGGAAGATGTTTCATCTGCTTCCACAGCTTATGGGGTGTAAGCTAGCAGTGAAGGGCTACCCAGTGAAGAAAGCCCTTCTGCCTGTGACTACAAAGTTTGAGTCATCCTCAACTCTCATTACTCCCCACTACTGCCCTGACATTCAGCAGAAGGCCTCTCAAAGCTGTGTTCCTCCTTCCGCTCTGCCACTGGAGTCACCAGGCCCTTTCCATCCTTTGCAAGACTGGGTAACTTCCCTCCCTTCCGCTAACCTGGGGGCTGGCAAACTGCGGCCAGCAGGCTGAAGCTGGCCCAAGGCCCGTTTCTGTAAATAACATTTGGCTGGGACACAGCCGCACCCATTTGCTTATGAATCTGTCTACTGCCGCGGAGTTGAGCAGTTGTAAAACAAGACAAGTTGAAAGATACACTCTGGCCGTTCATGGAAAATGCCGGCAGACCTCTGCTTCAGCCTCTTCTCAGAACTGTCTTCCACACCACCCCTGGAGACAGCCGCATGCCTCCCTCCCTCCTCATCCCCGGGGCTTTCTATCAGCCACAAAAGAAAGGACTAGCACCTTAGTCTTGCTTTCAGCCTCTCGCCATCTGGCACTCAGCAGTGTTTACAGCCTCAGCTCCCCAGCCTCTTCGTCTACACCCCGGAAGTCCTCTAGGAACATCTCACTGCTCACATTCCAGAACAGGCTCCTCATTCCTCTCCTCTTTGCTGTCCCCAAATCTCCGAGGCTCAGGTCAAACGCCGCCTCCTCTGAGCTCTCTACACTTGGAAGTTTTCCAATCCCACATCCCAGAATAGTCTCCCCTTTGGGTTCCCAGCAGCGTACTTAAGGCACTTCCCAGGATTTTCTTGTTGCCTAGATCATTCTACCACAACTTCTTCACTGGTCTCCCTCTCCCTCTCTTGTTGCTTCAAAACCTGGTCTCCAAGGAGCAGACACGTTAATATTTTAAAACATTATTTAGACACCATTACCGTTGTGCTCATCACTCTTAGGATAAAATCAAACCTACCTGGGTGTCCGGGTCTGTGATCTGAGCTCTGCCTAACCTTGCTTTCCACTCGCCACTACTTCTGCTGTACTCTGACTGCACTCACCTTCTTCTGCTCCTAAACATGCCATACTTAGGACATTCACATCTTAGGACTTCTGCACCTGAAAAGAATCTTTAAAAAGTTCTTCAAGGTAGAGTTTGTTTATTTATTTATTGACACAGAGTCCTGCTCTGTTACCTAGGCTGGAGTGCAGTGGTGCAATCTCAGCTCACTGCAACCTCTGCCTCCAGGGTTCAAGCAATTCTCCAGTTTCAGCCTCCCGAGTAACTGGGATTATAGGTGCCCGCCACCATGCCTGGCTAATTTTTGTATTTTTTAGTAGAGGTGGGGTTTTACCATGTTGGCCAGGCTGGTCTCAAACTCCTGACCTCAGGTGATCCACCTGCCTCGGCCTCCCAAAGTGCTGGGATTACAGGCATGAAATACTGCGCCCGGCCAAGGTAGAGTTTTTAAAAATTGGGTTACCAGTGTATTCCAAATGCCTAGAAGCATGCCTGGCACATTGTTGGTGCTGTGTAATTATTTGTTGAATGAATAAATGAGTGGGTGAGTCTTCCTGTTCCTTCAATTGGGTAATAGTAGTTGAATACACATGTTTCATAAATCATTCATTCTGAGGCCAGAAGGCAAGGCTGGTTGTGTTTCATTTCAAAAGACCCAATTTTTGCCTTCTGTTAGCACATCCAAAGATGGTTCTTTGCCCTGCCATCATTCAACTCAAGTCGTTTAGCCTGCGTGAACCACAGTTGGACTCCCCTGGGAGGCTGAGGCTGAGTGGTAGAAGAAGTGGAAGGTGTCACCCTCAGGACAAGGAGCCATAAAGACTGCCAGAAAGGTGGAGGGCCCGGCCAGGTCACAGAGGAAGTATGAGCTCATGTGAGAAAACAAATTTGAACTCAGTGGTAGAAGTCAGAAACACAACAAGATGCCTGTGTCTCAGAATGTGTTTCAGAATATCC
Organism: Mandrillus leucophaeus; assembly: GCF_000951045.1. Taxonomy (NCBI): domain Eukaryota; kingdom Metazoa; phylum Chordata; class Mammalia; order Primates; family Cercopithecidae; genus Mandrillus; species Mandrillus leucophaeus. The sequence continues at coordinate 2,983,179 of NW_012110252.1, forward strand.
CTGTAGGGACTGGAGTCTGCTTCCGGCCTGGAGACTGACTCACAGGAAAGAAGCCTCACAGGTGAGGGAGGCCTAAATCAGTGACCCCTTCCAAGCCAATGCCTTTGGTCTCTGTCCAGCCACAGGCTTGCGAGCACAAGCAGAGCCTGGGCGGGGATGGAGCCTCACGCATCAGGGCCTGTCGGTGTGACTGCCTCAGTCAGGGGCCTGTCAGGAAGGATTCGCTTGCAAAGAACTTTCTCCACTGCTTCCTAGGGATGAGACCTTTTCTCCTACTGAGAAAGTCCCACACATCAAGGAGGGTGCCAGCGACACCTCCTGTTAAAAGGATTTATAATGGAACTTCATTTTCCACCGGTCTATAGACAGCTCCTGGGCTCCCTGCTTGTAATGCAGTCAGCTCTGCTCCAGTGGGCACGTGAGCGTTTCTCAAAGGCGCCCCGATGGCTCATTGTTCGGGGCTTTGGCCTTGGAACAAAAAGGGTTTTGTGTGTTTGCTGCAGTATTTGCCAGGACTGAATTTTTCTTTTTTTCCCTAGAGGCCAACTTCTCTCTCTTTCTTCCTGTCCCTTTCCCCTTCTCTCTCTCCCTTGTTTTGAGCTCTGGTCTTGAGACACTCAAAGAGAAATCTTCTCTTAGGCAAGTGGGTCATGGAATCAAATGCATTTCAGCTGAAGATTCTGGCCACTTGGATATGTGGAAGAGAACAACTGATTCCCTGAACTGAATTAAGTCTCTGTGACGTCTGTTTATTCAACGATGGCAAACACCATGCTTCGGTTTTCTCAAGTTGACCTTTCTGAGCACATCCTTGAATGGAGTCTCGAAGAAATTCCGCGACACAGATGAGCAGAGTGGCATTGTTTAGACCGCACAGTAGGCAAACCTGGCGACATTGAATTTCAGCCAGCCAGGGGAGCTGACAGAAGTTGGCTTCTACTCCCAGCTCTTCAGAAATCTTTTGGCATTCGCTCACCCCACCACAGGGTGTGTGACGGATTGGCTTTAAAGTTGTTGCTAGGCATTGATAAGCAGATTGGATTCTTCCCAAGGGGCACTGGGAAAGCCCCTCTCCCCTCCTGATTTCTGATTTCATGCCCTCTTGGGCTGTAGACAGGGTTCCCAGGCAGACACATGTGCAGGCGCTCCTCGTGCTCTCCCGGCATCTCACCCAGGGCCTCAGGAGGGCAAGAAGGGCTTCGCTGTGCTTCCCAGCACCTCGGGATCCCACAGCCGCCACTGCCTGCCCTTCAGCCACTGCCTGCCCTTCCGTCTCTCCCATCAGTCTCTTCTTTTCAGTCCACACAGTCAAGGCTGGGCCTGCTTTAGGTCAGTGAAGTGTGCCTTATATGCATGATAATGTATGCGTTATCCAATTATCCAGTATGCCTGGCACTTAGAAAGGGCTCCATTAAATGCTTCTCTGCAGCCAAAAGCCAATCAGTATCCTCATGCTGCCAAGCCAGACTCCTGATTCCCCACCTCAACATTGCATGTGGGCATTGCACTTCCCTGTGCAGTCCTGTACTTTGTACCTGTGAATGATGCAGACACCTGGCAGGAGAGCCTCTGAGTGCTCCCACTACCCCCGGAGACACCAGTACCTGATCTCCGTACTCCTCCCCTCTGGGTCCTGCAAGGACCTCACAATTATTCTCACAGTGCCTTCTAGGATGTCACTGTCAACCTCTCCAAGTTTTTACCTGAGATGAAACATCTACCATCTCTTGTGCGTTTGAATTGTGTCCCCGACAAAACATGGTTGAAATCTTAACCTTTCAGTACCTGTGACCTTATTTGGAAATAGGGCCTTTGCAGATGTACTCCAGTTAAGATGAGAACATTAGGGTGAACCCTAATCCAGTGACTGGTTCTTATAAAGAGTTCTATTCCAGTGACAGTCCTTAGAAAGAGCAGGAGATCTGCAGACACACTGACACACAGGAAGAATGCTACATGATGTCAGAGGCAGAAATTGGCATGATGCAGCTAATTAAGCCAGGGAATAGCAAGGACTGCCAGCAACCAGCAGAAGCTAGGATGGAGCTGGGAGGGATTCTTCCCTTGAATCTTCAGTAGGAGGATGATGCCTTGATTTTGACTTCTGGCCCCCAGATCTGTGAGAGAATAAATGTCTGTTGTTTTCAGCACCCAGTCTGTGGTAATTTGTAATGGAAGCCCTAGAAAACTGACATATTAGTGCTTCCTACCTTTCACCCTAGCCAGAATCCTGTCTACCTGGCACAATGTAGAGGCCACCTATTTTGGGACTCCCCATCTCTTCCGCCTTGGAAGAGCCAACATGGTATTCATAAGAAAGGAATCTGGTTTTGTGCAGCTTAAAGCAACTGGGCCCCTGTTGTCAAGGAAAAGGCCTCTTTCATTGGGCTCCATTTCCTGTCCATCACTGGGCTGTGGGAGTTACAAAAACCACAGGGCTAAGGTCAAGCTGTGAGTTTTTGGGAAACTTAGCCTTTTGAATTAGTGCAGAATAAAAGGATCGTTCTCAGAGTTGTGTGGTCCAGCCAGTTCCTCAATTTAAGGTACCGTACAGGATTTTGGAGACAAGGCCTAAACTTGGCAGGAAGAGGATTGAGTTTCCCCCAGGATCTTCAGAGCATGACTGCCCGTGAGCCTGCAGTGTGTTAAGTGACTGGCTGAAGATGAGGGATTTCAGGCCTAGAAACTCTTATCGTTTATGTGGCACAATGTGCCAGTCATTGCTCATGTGCTTTGCAAATATTAACTCGTTTAATCCTTACAACAACCTGTTGAACGAGGCATTCTTATCCTCATTATAGAGATGAGGAAATTAGGCATAGAGAGATTCAATAACTCACTTGAGGATAACCAGCATGTAAGTGATACAGCAGACATTCCAATTGACAATGTCTGGCTCCCAAGTTTGTGGTCTTAGTCACACTCCGTGGAGCGCTGTTTCTCCCAGTGTATCCAGGTGGATATTCATACCCATGCCAGTTTTTATGCCATTGGGCCCAGAGCTTCCTTGCTTATGGGCATTGTGTGGCAGCTCCAGAGATGAGAACATCGCAGAATGGAAAATGCAGTGGGTACAGGCTGGGAGGAGAGGTGGGTTCTCACCACACTCAGAAAGAACCTGATTGTGCATCCACTGGCTGTGCTTAGAGGGAGAGGATTGACCTCAGCTGTCCACACTAAGCCAGAGGCATGAGAGGAGGTCTGGGGCAGAGACAGCAGCAGTCTCCTCTTGTTTTTTTTTTTTTTTTTTGACACAGAGTCTCGCTCTATTGCCCAGGCTGGAGTGCAGTAGCGCAATCTCAGCTCACTGCAACTTCTACCTCCTGGGTTCAAGCGAATCTCCTGCCTCAGCCTCCCGAGTAGCTGGGACTACAGGCGCCCACCACCACACCCAGCTAATTTTTTGTGTTTTTAGTAGAGACAGGGTTTCACCGTGTTAGCCAGGATGGTCTCGGTCTCCTGACCACATGATCCACCCGCCTCAGCCTCCCAAAGCGCTGGGATTACAGGCGTGAGCCACCGCACCCAGCCAGCAGTCTCCTCTTTTAGGCCAGTGGCTATCTAACTTAGGCAGTCATCAGGATCACCTGCAGGGCTTGTGAAACTACAGACTGCTGGCTCCATCCCCAGAGTCTCTGATTCAGTAGGTCTGGGGTACAGCCTTCACAGCTGTCCAGGTGACGCTGGTGCAGTTGGTCTGAGGACTTCCTTGAGAGATGCACTGTTTCACCCCAGTTCCCACTCTGCTTTGCTGGACGCTGTGGCTCCACTCCACAGATCATCACAGACGCCACAGACTGGGATATTTGGCAGGGCTTTTCCCAAGTATACTACTGGCAATTTGATTAGGAGAGCAAATTGCAAGCTGCAATTTTTTTTGTGAAAATGGGGGAACTGAAAAGCTTTTGCAGTGTTAGTCCATGGAATTTGTCAGTGGACCTCCATCTCTCCTGCAGCAACTAAGAGGAAAGCGGTGTCTGTTTTGCATGAAAAATAGAGGATAAACCTCCTGCAGAGAAGGAGGAATTGTCACTGGTCTCAGATGATTCAGGTCTAATTCTCTCTTGAGACAGAGAGACTGGCGAGGTTCCTCCTGCATATTTCTCCAGTCCCTAAAGTCTGTGATTATATAAGCCATGTGTTTATTTTTCATAACAGCTTTAGGTGGTACCACGGCTTTCCTCACCTCCACCTTCTTATTCCATAGTCTTCCCACAACCCGTGTCTGAAGGAGAACTTATTATTTTCATTCCACTCCTGAACCACTTCTGCTGGATTCTCTCAGTTAATAACATTCTATTCACTCATTCATGCTGGGAACCTGGGGATCATCCTCCACTCTTCCCTCTACTGTATCCGCTGCATCCAGTGATCACAGTTTCTGGAATCTGATTCTCCCCCCATTTTCCATTCTGACACTTGGGATTGTGTCTCTGTCATGTCTCACCTGGGCCATTGCTGTCCCTTCCTTTGTGGTGCCTCTACCTTCAGTGTTGCACCTTTGTCCTTATCACTGCTCCCAGAACGATCCATCTAAAAACAGAGGCTGACAAGCAAAGGTCTGTGCCAAAGCCAGCATACAACCTGTTTTTAAGAGCTTGTTCGGAGGTTCTAGCAGAGGAGTGCAGCTACTCATATACCCTTGACCAAAGACTGGTCCTCCTCTATTGGAGATGATTGTCCTCTTCGACCAAGCACGCAGCTTTGGGAGGGACTCACACGGAGCAGTGAGGGAGGAAGGCGACACCAGCCAAATCAGCCAAATCAACCCTGGCTGTCAATGAGGTGACAGATGTTGCAGCCAGATCGCCCTCACATCTATGTTTTTATATAGCACACAAGCTAAGAATGGTTTGTATATTTTTTTAAAAAAGAATTTTAGTTTTAATTTGTACGAGTACATAATAGGTTTATCTATGTATGATGTTTTGATACAGGGATGCAATGCATAATAATCACATTATGGAGAATGGGTTTATACATTTTTAAATGATTTTTTTAATTCAAAAGGACAGTATTTTGTGACATGAAAATTATGTACAACTCAAATTTCAGTGTCTGTAGACAAAGAGTCACTGGAACACAGCCATGCTCGTTTGTTTACCTATCGTGTGTGGCTGCTTCCAGGCTACTCCCAGAGCTGGGTATTTCAACAGAGACTGTATGGCCCACAAAGCCTGAAATATTTACCATCTAGCCCTTTACAGAAACAGTTTGGTAACCTTGATCTATAAAGCAAACCTGAACAAGTCATTCTTCTGCTCGAAACCCTCCCAGGGTGCTTCAGAGTCCCCAGAGGAAAGCCCAGACTTCGTAGCATGCCCCACCAAGACCCCTGAGATCTGCCCCCGCCTGTCTCCTCTGCCTCACCTCCCTCAGTTCCCTGCTTTGCCATCTTAAATGCCTTCAAGAAACAGGCTGGCAGTGAAGAAAAAGAGAAAAGGAAGAGGAGGAGGAAGAGAGGAAAAGGAGACGAGAAGAAGAGGAGGTGGTGAGGAGGAGGAAGAAAAAGAAGAAGAGGAGGAGGAGGAGGAGAAAGAAGGAGCAGGATGAGAGAGGAGAAGGAAGAAACAGGAAGAGGAGAAGGAGAGGTGAAGATAATAGAGTAGTGCTGGGCCCCCTGGTGAACTGGGTTATACACACCCCGCCTAAATAGTCATTAAAATAGAACAAAACAATACAAAACAAAAGTGATATCAACCACAAGGCATCAATGCACGTAATACTGTCCCTTGTCTCTTTGCTTGTGACCTTGCTTAGCCTGGGATGCCCTTTCTTGCTACTGTATTTGTTCAACTCCTGCTCTTCCCTCATGAGTCCTCTCATGGCCGTCTCCACTAGAAAGTTGTGTTAAGTGACCCCTGGGAATCCACAGTTGTTTCTTTCACATCTTGAATTCCATGATCTTTCAGGTATTTCTGTAGTCATTGGTTTCTTCCATGAGACCCTTGGCTGCCTGAGGGTGGGAGGTTGTCTCATTTAACTTACAACGCTCAGTGTGTGTTTGTTGAATGAATGAATGAATATATCAGTGAGGAAATGAATAAACTCAGCCACTCAGCAGTGTCCTGTGGTGCTCATATAGCGATGAAGCGATGTAACATACCCGTATCCTTTTGGTGTCTTAAAGTAACTATATTGTTTTTCACTCCTTTTAAACTTTATCAAAGTTTCTTTTAGAATTTGTGTATCTTGTTCTCTCTTGACAAAACCCTACAAGAAAAGGCAGTTAAGAGGGATTACCTCTCTCTTGTAGATGAGGAAACAGGGGTAGCAGAAAATAGTTTATGACATAAGAGCAATCAGGGCACTGGAAACCCATTCTTTTTACATGGAACCTCTTGGCTCTTTCAGTTCAATGTCATGTCACCAGAAATGTGTTGCATACCTACTTAGTGTCAGACACTCTGTTAGGCCTGAAGATCCCAAAACGAACAAATCACAGTCTGACTCCAGGAGGTTATGGTAAACATGGGACGCTAGCATGATGGGCTTTGTATCCTCATGGTGGCATGTCAGGGAGTGCCAAGAAGAGAGATGATGGGGCTGACCCCAGGGCAAGAGAAAGTGAGAGTGAGAGAAAGAGGCTGAGAAGAGAGAGAGATTTTCTCATTAGGTTTCCTCCCAGCCAACGAAGTTGGGAGTCAGCTGCACACTGTGGTGGAGATGGTAACCCAGCCACCTAACCATCAAGCCATCCTGCCTGAGAGTCCCACGGCTGCAATGATGGCCTCTCCTGAATTCATCACTTTCATTGACTCATCAAAGAAGGGTGGGCTCCACAGGAAGTGATGGTACCACAATGCAAAAGGAGATTTTGGAGGAAGAAAAACAATGTTACTAATTGGAGTTGTAGAAGATTTGGGTGGGAAGAAAGTACAGCATGTATTTATCACCGTATCTCTCTAAGAGGCTCCAGCTGGGCCTGGTCTCCAGGTTGGGCTCTTCGGAGGGGACCTGCCCAGAGGGTCTGTGGATACTCCTGGCACTTGCACAGGGGACCATAACTCAGGAGTTTACCTAATATGGAAATGAGGACTGCACCCTGTATGCACATTATGTCATTAATTCTCACATCATCCTGAAAGAAGTTCTATCCTCTGTTTCACAGAAGAGGAAACAGAGGCTGGAAGAGAAGAATTCTCCATAATCACATAATGTGATTATTATGCATTGCGTGCCTGTATGAAAACATCATACATAGATAAATCCATTATGTACTCATACAAATTAAAAGTAACCTGGGCAAGATTGCTAAGTGGCCAACTGAGCTAGATGGCTCTCTGCCACCCCACAGCACCCAAACATTAGTCTGTCAAGTGGTTTTCTCCAGCCTTTGGCAAAAAGAGAATAAAAAATAACACAGTTTAAAAAATAATAAAATTTTAAGTATTCATTTTAAAGTATTGAAACCTATTTTAAGATTTTTACCATTTATTATTTGGCATCAAAATATTCGTGTGTGTGTGTGCAGTAATGGTAACAGAAGATACCATTGGTCCAAGGGTGCATGCTGGCTTTTTGCTTTAATTTTGTCAGAAAATTTCAAGCTCTAGAGCCCCTTATCTATAGTACACAATTGATTAGGGTATCTTCTTCCTTTTTTGTGTGAAGATGCCATATCTATGTGTATGTATGCATACAAATGTATATACAATTCTGCATGATATCAGATAGTGTATGTCATCTATCTATGGATAAATATGCAAGCATGAACAAATTTTAAAGAAATAGTTCTGGATTCCTCTTGTGAATTCTGCATCAGCTTTGTTAGGAGATAGTCTACTTAAAATTACAGTAGTCGTGACTGTTTATTTTATAAACACTGTGAACTATTGGATCTTCCTCAGGAAGGACAATCCAGGGATGCTCATGGTTCTCAGGTGCTATTGAAACTGGATTGTAACAGGACCGACAGTTACTTTCTGCTTCAAAGATAACTTTGTACTTTGTTTTCTGATGTCTGGGCTGAGGACGAGAACAAGGATTAACCCAGATTAATCCCCATCTAGCCCCTGTTGAAGATGGGCATGTTCATAACACTAGAATTTATAATTTCTAAATGTTTCCATTTCAGACAAAACAGAAAAATGAAAACCCTTTTCATCAAAACCTGAGCAGGAATGTTACTGGTTTAAAACACACAAATGCTGCCCTTTCATAGAAGGCAGAAGTGTAGGCAAAGTGTGTTCTGAAGAAGAATCAAAGATGCCTTTTATAAAATTGAATGGATATTAATCTATTTCCGTATTTGTGTATTCATGACATCAGCTGAATGGCTGAAATTGGAGACTTTAAAGTGCAGCTTGCTCTTCATGATACCAAATTGTCGTTGGTCTCCTAATAACTGGTTCCCATTGGTGTGAGAATGCAGGCAAAGTCTAAGGTATAGATGAAGTCAAGAAATTGTCTTCCAGTTCCTTGCTAGCAATTCATGGTTTTAATGGGGAAATGCAGAAAGGGTCGATGAATATCACAACAAGAAAGGAATTTGGAAAGGAGAGAGATGCTGGTGAAGGTACAAGTCTTACCTGGCATTAGGTGTTGTATAAATAAATAAATGCTTAAACACATGAACAACTTTTATTTTGCCTGAGGCCGACTGGGTCTCATTCTCTGACTAGAGTGACATAGTTTGTAAGCAAAAGAGCCTGGTTTGCACAATCAAGAGACTTGGGTTTGAAAGCACCTGAACTTTCATCAGCAAGGAGCTGGTTAAATAAATTAGGGTGCACTGTTTGGGAGAATTCTATGCAGATAATATGTCTTGAAAATAGTATAAGGTGTATTGTCAAATGAAAAATGTTTCATACCCGTGTGTGTGCGTGTGTGTGTGTGTGTGTGTGTGTGTGTGTATAGAATGATCCTATTTATATTTTTAAAAAGAAGAAACGTGCATTTGTGTGTAAATGATTGACCTTTTCTGGAAAGACATACAAGAGGTACTTAGCAATAGATAATTACCCTTGAGGACTGATTCTGAGGTCCTAAGAATGAACAGAATTTTAACTGTTTGCCTCGTACTCTTCTGTAGAGTTTGGGGGGAAATTTCATATCATAAACATGACCTACTTGTATGATTAAAATTAGGAAAAAAATTAAAGTCCTGGGCTTGAGTGTCATTTCTGGGACTGCTGCTGTGAGAGAAAATTTTCTGAACTTCAATTCCATATTTCACAGAGTTGTTATGTAGAAAAACAGTAGGATACGCGCAGCAATTCTCTGCACATTCTAAGGTGGGATCCAGATGTTTACGTTGGTGTTTTGTTTGTTTTGTGCCGCCCAAGCGCTTTCCATTTCAGTGTGATGAAGCCAGGAGCCAACAGCGACAGTTGTTAAAATGTTCTCCAAGCTGTTTGCAGAGGACCAGGATTTTCAGACTATACTTTCCCTTCTGCCTCTGACAAATACCTAGACCCAGAAGTCCTCTCCCCCTCCTTCCTGGAAACACGTGGGTCTGTGTTTCCAATGCAGTGGAAGATGCTTAAATTATCCATTTGGAAAGAGCAAGAGAGAGCAGCAGCTCCCCTGGCAGCAGAAAGGGGCAGCTGTTTTCTGAGGCACGTGACTTCGGTTGGCAAACACATTCCCTCAGCAGGAAGGGAAACCCGGCCATCCAAGTTCTTTATGGGCTGACTTCAGCTCACTGTTTATTTGGGCTCTTAGTTTAATGTTGATCACCAGTATCTAAATAAATGATCATTGCTTCACCTGACAAGAAGCCCTACTTTATTTTCCCAGGGTGGTAGGAAGTGCCTCCCCTCCCCCAGCACCCACTGGTTCTCTGCTTAATTACAGCTTCTCTGCAATGTGGGCTCCAGCAGAAGAATGACACAGCTTTGGACATTCCTGCACCCAACACTCACACACACTCATATACATACACTACTCACACAAACACACAACCCATGCCACTCACAAACACATCACACAGCACAAAATATTCACACACAACCCTCTCTCACACACACACACACACACACACACACAGACAGCATACTCTCACCATCACATATACTTTGTGAACAAACTTTCAGAAACATGAGAAGGCATGAAGAAAACTGCTTATTAAATCAAAGTCTTCTGCTTCAGTGAGTCAAAGCGCTGGGCAAAGGAGCAATTTTTACTGTCGATAAATGACCAGGGCACTTGTGAACAGTAATAAAGTCCTAGGCGATGATATTTAAAGATGCATGACAGTTCACCGAACTGAGAATTCACCTGCGAGTTAACTCCTCCTTTGGGAATTTCTACTGTTCTTATGCTGGGTTTTGTGGTTTGCCATGGTTGTGGAAGTCATGTTCTCAGGCCTCTCCACCCACAGCCAACCTCACCACTTTCAAGTGAATGTCTTCAAAGGAGGATGCTGAGGAGAGGGATGTAGGAAAACTGACTCGTGAGGCAGGTCCAGCCAAGCGGACACTCCCTGGGAGAAGGTTGTGGAGTTCAG
>NW_012110252.1:2993678-3040627 GCF_000951045.1 Mandrillus leucophaeus
CCCTCCTTCCTGGAAACACGTGGGTCTGTGTTTCCAATGCAGTGGAAGATGCTTAAATTATCCATTTGGAAAGAGCAAGAGAGAGCAGCAGCTCCCCTGGCAGCAGAAAGGGGCAGCTGTTTTCTGAGGCACGTGACTTCGGTTGGCAAACACATTCCCTCAGCAGGAAGGGAAACCCGGCCATCCAAGTTCTTTATGGGCTGACTTCAGCTCACTGTTTATTTGGGCTCTTAGTTTAATGTTGATCACCAGTATCTAAATAAATGATCATTGCTTCACCTGACAAGAAGCCCTACTTTATTTTCCCAGGGTGGTAGGAAGTGCCTCCCCTCCCCCAGCACCCACTGGTTCTCTGCTTAATTACAGCTTCTCTGCAATGTGGGCTCCAGCAGAAGAATGACACAGCTTTGGACATTCCTGCACCCAACACTCACACACACTCATATACATACACTACTCACACAAACACACAACCCATGCCACTCACAAACACATCACACAGCACAAAATATTCACACACAACCCTCTCTCACACACACACACACACACACACACACAGACAGCATACTCTCACCATCACATATACTTTGTGAACAAACTTTCAGAAACATGAGAAGGCATGAAGAAAACTGCTTATTAAATCAAAGTCTTCTGCTTCAGTGAGTCAAAGCGCTGGGCAAAGGAGCAATTTTTACTGTCAATAAATGACCAGGGCACTTGTGAACAGTAATAAAGTCCTAGGCGATGATATTTAAAGATGCATGACAGTTCACCGAACTGAGAATTCACCTGCGAGTTAACTCCTCCTTTGGGAATTTCTACTGTTCTTATGCTGGGTTTTGTGGTTTGCCATGGTTGTGGAAGTCATGTTCTCAGGCCTCTCCACCCACAGCCAACCTCACCACTTTCAAGTGAATGTCTTCAAAGGAGGATGCTGAGGAGAGGGATGTAGGAAAACTGACTCGTGAGGCAGGTCCAGCCAAGCGGACACTCCCTGGGAGAAGGTTGTGGAGTTCAGTGAGCGGAGGCTGAGATGGAGTTGAGGCGCCCCGCTTAACAGAAAAGGAAGGCAGGTAAGAGGATTCTAGAGTGTGTCACTTGCAGGGCAAAGGAGGCTTCAGTTTTAGCTCCATTGATGCTCTTTTCTGTCCACAGCCTTCTCGCTGAGTTGCTTTCAGGCAGCTGGGAGAGACTTGACCAATCTTGTCTTAGCTGTGGCAATAACATCAGTTTGTATTTCACGTACATTAGCAAGTCTCTTCTTTTCATCAAAACATCTTCTCTCTCGAAGGCCATCAATGCCTGGCACCCGTAGGCTGTCAATAAATATTTATTGGATGAAAGAATGGCAGCCTTCCTGATGCAGTGGTCCAGATATTTCTGGATGGCTCCCTACATCCATATAAAGGGGCTCTGGCCATCTGGTGGGCATGAGGAGGATTATAATGTGCCTGAACATTACCTCACTGTCTGAATATCTTTTCTTCTTTATTTATGTGGACTTCCTTGGTGATCTCATCTAGCCTCATGGCTTTAAATACTAGTTGTATGCTGACACCTCCCAGATCTATACCTCCATCCTGGGTCTCTCTCTCCTGAGTTCCAGGTCCGTGCATCCAGCAGCCCCCTGGACGTCTCCCCAGTTGGATGCTTGCTAGGTATCTTGACCTGATGTATTCAGAACAGACTCCCAATTCCCCCATGAAACCGCTTCTCCTGCAGGCTCCCCCTTCCAGGAAAGACGATTCCGTCTTTACTTCATCACAGTGTCAGATCTACATATAAACTATTCCCAACCCGAGTGCGTCCTGACACCTCCACTGCTACTTGTACGACCAGAGCCATGTCACTCTCTGGATTACAAAGTATGTCCTATCTGTTGTCTTGTGTCCCCTTGGTTTCTCTGCAGTTCATCTTTTCCAGCAACCCCGACATCCCTTCAGAAATGTGGGCAGGATCATGTCAACCCTCTGCTTCAAACCCACTATTGGGTCCACATCTCATTTGGAGTCCAAGCCAGAGTTGTTACCTTGTCTGCAATGGCCACATGATCTCCACAACCACTGCACCTCATTTCCTCCCTACTGCTCCATCATTCCCTCCCCAAAGGCACACTGGCTTCTTGGTATCTTCCCCAACACCAAACAGATGATCATCTCAGGGCCTTTGCCCTGTCCCTTTGCCTGGAACATTTGTCCCTAAATAGTCTCATGGTTTGCTTCCTCACTCCTTTCAAGTCTACTTAAATGTCCCCGATCAGAGAATCATTTTCTGACCAAACACATCACTTCTATCCCTGCTGCTTGACCTTGCTCTCCATGACACTTATCACTACTTTGCATGTTATGCATATTTTTGTTTATATGTTTATTGCCTAATATGTCCTTCTAAAATGTATGCTCCTTGACAGTAGGGACCTTAGTGTTTTGGTTCACTTCCATAATTCTAATGCTTAAGGAGGGCCTGGCTCCCAGAAGGTGCTCAATAAACTATTGATAAATGGGAAAAGGAAATGAGGGAGGGAGGAGGGAAGGTAGGAAGAGAAGGAGGGAGGGAAAGAGGAAGGAAGGAAGGAAGGAAGGCAGGAAGGAAGGAAGGAAAGAAGGAAGGAAAGAAAGAAAGAAAGGAAGGGAAGAAAGGAAGGAGGGAAGGAAGGGGAGGAAGGGGAAGGGAGGGAGAGAGGAGGAGAGGGAGAAGAGCAGGAGGGAGGGAGGAAAAGGGAATCAAGAGTCCCATTAAGCCAGAATCCAAGCACATCAGACTATAGGATTTTACATTAGAATAGTATTTCCAAAATTATTTTGATTATTGCCAATAAGAAATATATTTTACATTGTGACATAGTTGACTCACATGTGTATGTAAGTGTGTGTGTATACAGACACACACACACACACTTAGGACATGACATCAACTCTATTTTATTCTTTTTATTTATTTATTCCTTTTTATCCTGTTTTAACAGTTTCTGTTTTCTTTAACAAAATGCTGGTCTGGACTCATTAAACTGATTAAACCTCTGATAGGTCATAAATCATGGTTTGAAAAACGCTATACTGGAGAAACTGAAAAGTCTTGTCACGCGATAAAAGTTAAAGTGAATTCACTGATCCACTCATTTGCATGCTGTCCTGTGAATTAATGAAATCAAATTAAACTTCTTTCTTGGTTAAATATCAGCATTTGGTTAGAGCAGGGAAGAAAGGGTAATTTTCTAGCATGGCTGCCTTCAGAGAGAGAAAAGTGGGTTGCATGCTGGTGGAAAGGCATGGGGAAGAGATAGAAATGGGAGATGCCAAGTAAACCTCATCCTCATCGTGCAGGAACTTTGGTTAGGGCCAAACACTTTATCAATGTTGTCCACATTTCAGAAGGGGACAAACCTGGTTTCCTACTGGCTGGCTCTCTCTTCCCGCCCTGAGGACTTTTCTGTTTTTTTCCCTTCAGGTGGAGACCATGTGCACAAAACGTAAATACTCTTCTGTCATCCACATCAATGCTTTCCCCAGAAAGATGCAATTCATTCCAGATTTTTCGATTCCGATGTCACCTCCCAAACTGGGTGTGTTGTACTCAGGTTGTCTTCCCAAAAGCAGGCTTGAGGCAGCTCAGTTGGCCACACAATGATTATTACCTGACACAACCTTTATAAGTGCCAGGCATTGTTCTGAGTACTTCGCAAGTACTGAGAAGGTGGTGCCGAGAGGGTGGTGCCACTGGTCTCCATTTTACAGGCCTGAGGCTTGACTGAGGAATGATCTTGGTGGTGGAGCCAGGGTTCCAGCCCTGGCAGTCTGGCTCCCGGGCTCTCGTGCTTACTCACTACTTGTTCCGAAAAATGCGATGACTGATATCATAGTGAAAATGGTCCCAGCCTTTCGCTTCATGAAGGGAAAAGGTGAGGACGTAAGGTAGCCTGATCGATTAGGGCAGGGCACATCCCTTGTGTGAGTCCTTTACCTCGACTTTCTCTTAATTCAAGTTTTGCTAGGAGTATACTTAGTCAAGGCTAAAAGACAGATTGTCCAATTCAGAGATTCTGAACTGGCTGCAGACCTCTTTTATTTAGCCTGCTTAGTGTTCAAAACCTGTAGATCCAGATGCCTTTGCTGGCCATGGCCTTTCCAGTTCATCGTAGTCCCCACCATTCCCTATTGCAGCCCCACCCTGTTCCTCACTCACACTATCTGCCTATCCTAAATCCTGAGAGTGTGTGTGTGTGTTGGGGGGGGGGGTGTGGGTGGCACTGCTGTCTTAAGACGGGATCAAGTGCCAACTGATTGTACCCCAGATTTCTTGTGTCAACATAGCAACCATCTGCTCACAGCACCACTTTGCTCACAAAGATTAAGAGAAGGCAAATTGGACACGGACTAGCCAGCATCCTCCACACAGTGCGTCACATCTATGTGAAGATGCCTGATTCACATTTGTTGGAGGAGAACCCATTGGTAGCACTGTCCTTGAGCAATGACATGTTACCTCTTTTTCCTGAAGTCGATATAGAAATATGTGACCCAGTAATAAGTAAGAGGGATGGCTCAGAGAGGCAGCTGAGGCTATGGTAAATCACCCGCATCAAGCATTAGGTCTGAAGGTGAGTGAGTCCAAGGAGGTAAATCCCAGCATCAAGTACAGGGGGTTTCAGGAACTGGCCAGGAATCAGAAGCAGAAGGAAGGAAAGAAGTGATTGAGGGTTCAGGGTGGACATCATTGGGCCGCAGATCACGTGGGCTTATGTTGGCAGGCTGGACCCTCTGAGGGAGGCGCTTAGATACCTAGAGATCACTTGGCTTCAGTTGGTCATTAATACTTAAGTATTGAATGAGATTCTACTAAGAGTCTGAGTTCATTGTAACTGAATGAACTTTTACTATTGAAAACCCCAGCTCCTAATGAACTTTATGCTAAAGATGTTGAGAAGGAAATGCCAAATCTGCCCATTATCTCTAATATCTGTTCATACTTAATCCCAGACTCTTACAAAGGCCAATAGTACTTGTTCTCACTTTTTCTTTTTTAATGATCAGCACCATGCCAAGATATTATTTTTGCCAAAACACATAAACTTGATGCCAGACTAAGAGATGGAAGGAGCTTGTGGAATCTTTTTCTCTAGAAATATTTCCGAATAGAGAAAATAAGAGCACAGACTTTGCGGTCCAATAGATCATTTTGAATTCTGGCTTTGGTACTTCCTACCTGTGAATAGGGGTAGATAATTAACTCCTTTGCGTCTCAGTTTCCTCATTTGTAAAAGAGCATGAATAATGCATAGGACTGTTGTTATGAAGACTAGTAAATGAAATAACATATGTAAAGTGACTGACACATGTCTAATACATGTTATACATTTAATAATTGTAATTTTATATCATTAACTTCTTGAAATATTTGGAAAAAATCTACATGGAAGTGGTGTATAATCCATGACAAAACGACGTTTTGTGACGTTCATTGCAAAAGAATAGTAAACAAGTAGTAAAAGGCCTGACTTTCATTCCCGACTCAACCAAGATGTTTCAAACTACTTAAGCTATTAGTGGTAGTGGATAATAGAGTGTGCAAAGTACAGGCTTTGATTTGGACAAACATGGCCTTGATCTGTGTCCATTAAGTAACTGTGTTTAAGTTGACAATCTAGCGAGTGTCTATGGATCCCCATTGTCTCATTTATAAAATGGAGATAATAGATTTTTCCAGGTTTGGTGTAATGAAACCTGTATGAAAAGTGTCCTAGTGCATAGTTTGTATTTAATATTATTTCTTCCCATTTTAAAACTGCATTAAACATGTCTCCTAAACTGATTGCAAATAACAGGATATTTTGCCCTCATTTTTATCTTCATTTTGCTTAATTTTTACTGTATATATTTAAGTTGTATATTGTTTAAGTTGTATAATGTTTTGATATATATAGTGAAATGATTACTATAGCCCAGAAAAATTAACATTTCTGTCATCTCACTGTTACCTTCTTTTTTCTTTACTTTCTTTACTTTCTTGTCTTTCTTTTTTTCCTTGTTTTTTTTTTTTTTTTGGTGGCAAGAACAGCTAAAACCTACTCTCTTAGCAAAAATCCTGAATATAATACAGTTTTATTAACTATTGTCCTTATGTTGTATATTAGCTCTCCAGGTTTCATCTGCCACTTCGTATTCTTTGACCTACATCCTCCCATTCCCTGCCCTAATTTTATCTTATTTTTTGAGACAGAGTCTCACTCTGTTGCTCAGGCTGGAACACAGTGGCTCAATCTCGGCTCACCACAACCTCCGCCTCTTAGATTCAAGCAATTCTCCTGCCTCAGCCTCCTGAGTAGCTGGGATTCCAGACATATGCCACCATGCCCGGCTAATTTTTACATATTTAGTAGAGATGGGTCTGACCATGTTGGCCAGGCTGGTCTTGAACTACTGAGCTCAAGTGATCCACCTGCCTTGGCCTCCCAAAGTGCTGGGATTACAGGCATGAGTCACTGCACCTGGCTCTGCCCTCATTTTTAAAAAAGAATATTAAGAAGCCTCTTCCAGTTACCTATACAAATGTGCCCTGATTCAAAACCCTGCCTGGCCCTTTGTCAGTGGGGCTTCCGGCTAGGCACTGCCTCTCAGGATACATTACCTTTCAGTGTCAGAACTGACTGCCGAGGAGGGAGTCCAAACCTTGATTACATTTCCCCAACATCGAAAAAGTGTAGGGCTTTCTTAAGAGAGTATTTTTTAGCAATAAATTTAGCTCATTTTATGTGTGTGTGTGTGTGCGCGCGCATGCGCGAGACTTCTAATTACCTGAACTATCCTAGGAATATGGGAACCACATCTCCTATTAAAAAACATTGTTTTCCTCTATGTATAAAAGTAACATGTTTATTATGGAAAATGTATGAAAATAATTCTTAATACATTTACCCACATATAATCATTCTTAATATATCATTGGTCTATATCCAGTCACTTTCAATATATCTATCTGTGTGTGCACATGTACACATGTAAGTACATTTTTGTTAAATCCTAATTATTTAAAAATTAGATCTTACTATTTATAAAAGGTTTCTACCATGCCGTTTTCATTTGACTTTATCTTATGACTATTATTTAATAACTTGTGCTCAAAAGTTGGCTTCTAAATGGCTATATTATAGTCCATGTTATGGAAGAACTACAGTTTGTTTAACCTTGCCCATTTTATGTGAACTTTTACAAACTCCATGATAGAGAACTTCCTTAGATATTGTATCAGGCTATTCTTGCATCACTATAAAGGAATATTGAGGCTGGGTAATTTATAAAGAAAAGACATTTAATTGACTCGCAGCAGTGCAGGCCTTACAGGAATCATGGTGCTGGCATCTGCTTCTGGGGAGGCCTCAGGAAGCTTCCAATCATGGCGACAGGTGATGGGTAGCCAGCGTGTCCCATAGCAGGAGCAAGGTTGAGGGGAAGTGCCATGCTTTTTTAAACAACTAGATCTCATGTGAACTCACAGTGAGAACTCACCCATCACCAAGGGGTGGGAGTTGCTAAGTCATTCGTGAGGGATCCGTGAATGAGGATCCATGAGGAGGTGAGGGATCCATGATCCAGTCACCTCCCACCAGGCCCTACCTCCGACACTGGGAATCACATTTCAACATGACATTTGGAAAGGACAAACCTCCACACTCTATCATATTTTTTTAATCATCTGTAGTCTATTTATTTCCTTTTGATCAATTCCAAGAAGTATCATTACAAAATCAAATGATAGCCTAATTGCTTCCCAGAAAGGTTGTATCAGTTTACAACTCCTGTTAGAATTGAATGAAGATGCCTGTGTCAAATGACCTCAGAAACAGTGGGTATCACCACAGATGCTGTTTTGCAAAATGATTTTTGTCTGTGAAAATTCTTATTAGTTGGCTGGAGACATCTTGAACAAAAAACAGTATATCCCTACCCTAACCTTCAATTTGGTCAAGGCTGAGTGAAGGCTTTAGAGAGAATATTTGAGATTTCAAATTTTATATCAGGTTGACTGGACCAGAAGACTGGAAGTATTGCTATTCATTATAACAAGGGGTGAAGGCAGAACTATCTTTATGTTGTCTTAATCGAAACACTAATTGACAAGCTAGGTTTTTACCATCTGTAAAATGGGGGCATTTATGTCTGCGCCTTGGAAAGACTTTCATTAGAATTTATGGTGAGTTGATGCATTTGGATGTCTGCCGAACTGCCCATGCTACAGCAAATCACTGATTACTACTGTGCATGCGTGTGTGAGGGGGTAAAATTGTGTAGAAGCAGGGAATTAACTGATGGTAACACCCTTTAGGAGAGGATGGCAGCATGGATTAGATCTAGCTGAAGGAGGAGTGAATGTCTGATAGTGTCTAGCCCCAGTTTCAGCTAGGACAGTTCTCAGTCTTTAGCATCCATCAGAATCTCCTGAGTGACTTGTGGAACCATTGTTTAGTCCCACCCACACAGTCCCTGATGCAGTAGGTCTGGGGTTGGACCTGAGAATTTGCATTTCTAATAGACTCCCCGCATGGTGCCGGTGCTGCAGGTCTAGAGACCACACTTTAAAAACCACTGGGCTATAGAATCCCCTTGCAGCAGTTTTACTATTGTTAAATTGAATTCCCACCTGCTATGAATGTGTGTTTTTATTCAGTAGGAGGCCATTGGTATTTGTGTATCTGCAACATTAAGCTTCACCACAAAGCGATCTTTTAATTTTTTCTTCAGGACATGGTGTCATGTCTTTGGAAAATGTAAATACATTGAGTCTACATCCCCTTGATCCATTTCTTCATCTGGTGTACACATGTAGTCAAATGTGTATTGCGTGGGCATGCCTACTACTGTGGAAAGAAAGGAATATTTCTAGCCAACGTTAGAAACAGCCCCTGCTTTTCAAAGCAGAGCTATCAAATTTAACAATACTTACAACGAAAAGCGAAATTTCAGCCCCATTTCAGACAGATGGAGGTTCTTATATTTCCAGGGGCATGTCTGTGATAACTGCAGGTTTGAGTTGTCTGAGAAAGAAAAGGGGACATTTCACAATTTTAGGGTGGGGAGTGCTCAGCCCATAGACACCTTACTGTGGTCAGTGAGCAGCAGCTGTGTTTGGTTCAGCCCCATTCCAGGGAAATGGCTCCAATCCAAACACATGAGTGGGCCAGAAAGCAGGATTATTTAATCACCTGGAGGCCCAGCCCTGCCACTGCAGCTGTCAGAGGAACCTGTCACAGTTGGTTTGCCAAGGACCCAGAGCCAGATGTCTGCCCTGTGAAAAGGCATTCCCAGACTGACACCTGGAGCTCAGGACAGCCATTGAGATTCCACCAAGAAGAACAGTGGGGCCTAAATTAGCCAGCATATTCTTCACTCTCCGTAGGAAGAATCCCTTACAACAGGAAGTAGATGGGCATGAGGCGCAAGAGTCCAATAAGATAACCATCTCTGGCCCTGTCTTACCAGCATAAAGCCTTTTGATGCTGTTCACCAGGAACTCAAGTGCACCTAAGACATTTCCTTCCCAAGTTTACTTTAAGATTTTTTTAAAACTTGTATTGTAGAGTTGGAAACAAATGTCGTCATTCTATACAGATTTATTTTAGGAGCAATGGAGGATTAATTTGTGATGAGATCATTCTTTCAGAAACAGAGTTTTGAAAAAAGTGTTAGGGACTAAGGTAGATATTGTTAAGTTCTTCCTTACTTAAGTCATATTAAAAAGATGAGCAAGAGGGAGGGAAAGAGGAAGAAGGTTGGAAGAAAAGGGAAGAAACAGGCTGTCAGTTAAAGTTTCCAGAACTGATTGCAAGTAGCTATTGAGTTTGCAGCTATTTGTTTCCAAAACTCTCTTCCAAAGAGAGCGAGAGAGAGAAACTTTGTACCGAATACACATTCGTAAGGCATAATCTTACAAAATAATGAACATCTTTTTGTATTTGGGATGGAAGCGTCACATGCAAAACCAAAGTCCATCCACAAAGATTCTCTCTGAGGACCTGTGCACTGCCTCTTCTAGGGTACTCAGAGGTGATTAAAGTTTGTGGGGGAAATGCTTAATTTGTCTAGGGAATAAACCATGCCGATTTGTTCTAAGTGAGTACGAGGCTTCCCTGAGCCCTTGAGAGGCAGCCTGAATTAGACACCCGTGATTTATACTACACCATAACTCCATTATGTTGGCTAAGGTAGAGGCAGACATCCCCCAAGTTATTAAAGCTGTTCATTTCTTCTTAGCACCCCATGGTGCAGAGGGTTTCCATGGTAAAAGAGAAAATAGCTATTTTCCCTTCTATGCCTTTAGCCTGGGGTTCAATTTTCACAGCCATCTGAATAATACACAGAGCTCAGAGAAACTAGAGGTACAGGGATTTAGATCCCGCTTCACCAGAGACTTGAAGTATAAATAATTTGCAACATAGGATTTTTAAAAATTTTATTTATCTCTATCTTTTTTTCTGTTTTTTCCTGCAGAGAGTCAGGAGGTAGAATGGGGTTTAAAAATTAATCTCCAAGAAGCAGTAGTGACCTGGGTTATCCCAACTTAGCAGTAACTTCATGGATGAGTAAACAATTCCCGAAAGGAAGCTGGGAGACAGTGGCGTCCTGAGTACCAGGGAACAATCTATGGCTTACCCTGTACCTTTGGATTGATGTGCTAGTGATGGGCCACTGGTTTGTCTAGCTTCTCTGCAGCACCACTGTTGAATAAAAGGAAAAGAAAACAATCATCTCTATGTTTTTGTGTAGACATGTATGAAAGCCAAAAATATTTATGTATTTATGAATCCTATTTGTTGGGAATTTAAGGAATTATGTTTGCAGAGTAGAACTATAATGGGGAGAGAAAGGTACATATGTGATACCCACGGGGACATTAACATGGGGGGTTGAAATTGGGGCTGAGTATACCTCAGTTTAACACAGAGGATTTCCTTATTTAAGGAAAAAGGAATGTCATCGAAATATTGATACAACCTGTTGAAGATGGAGGGCAGTGTTTATTGCCATGGGTTGGATGAGGATATGAATCTTATTGCTTGTTTCCCTTCCACTGAGTCAGTTTTATTTCCTATCTCTGTCAAAACCTGTCTGCATTCCTGCATCTAAATCCTTTATTCTATCCAGGGACACCTACTTATCTGCCCTCACACGCAGACCTATGCTGGCCAACCCTCAATTGGCCTCCTGCCCTGCAAAGGAAAGGTGGAGTCTGGGCCAGAATCCAGCCAGAGAATCAAGGTCTCTGCTGTGATTCACTCTTCTCATGTCCCATTTTGACCTGATTCTTTGAGTTCTATGTCTCCAGATTCTTGATTGCTTGATTTCTCACTTACTGTCCAACTTCATTCTTTAGTTTCATTCTATGTCTGCAGTCAGAGTACATACCCTATATTAGCATACAATTACAGTTTGGTGGAGACTTTAGAACCAGTTGCTAGAGTTTGAAACCTTAGCTCTGCCCATTCACTAGCTGTGCAATTTTAAGCAAATTACTCAACCTATATGTGCCTCAGTTTCCTCGCTGTAAAACAGGATAATGAAAGGACCTGACTCTTATGATGATGGTGAAGATTAAATGAGTTAAGATATTTAAAGGGCTATGAAAGGTGTTTGGCACATCCTAAGTGCTATCCAAATGTTTATGATCATTATGGTTACTGTTATTATTACCTGGCCTTATATATGTTATTTAATTTTCTAAGTTGCTACTCTGCCCTGCTTTAAGTGTGTGTTTCTTTTTTTTTTTTTTTTTTTTTGAGACGGAATCTAGCTCTGTCACCCAGGCTGGAGTGCAGTGGTTGGATCTCAGCTCACCGCAAGCTCCGCCTCCCGGGTTCACGCCATTCTCCTGCCTCAGCCTCCCGAGTAGCTGGGACTACAGGCACCCACCACCTCGCCCGGCTAGTTTTTTGTATTTTTTAGTAGAGACGGGGTTTCACTGGGTTAGCCAGGATGGTCTTGATCTCCTGACCTCGTGATCCGCCCGTCTCAGCCTCCCAAAGTGCTGGGATTTCAGGCGTGAGCCAGCGCGCCCAGCCAAGTGTGTGTTTCTTAAGAACAGATTATCTGTTGGGTTACCAGAGCTCATCGTGTGGCTCTCCAGATTTTAATTTCTTACCATGATTCAGTGTTCCAGTTATCTAAAAACAAACAGATTTTACTGTGGGCTCTGGAGAAACCAGATTTCTCCTTTTTGCACTTAAAGTTCTTGAGGTCATGACGCAGACTGGGTTCTCTAGAAGCAGACATTGAAATGAGTCTGTGTATTGATTGAATAAGGACATTGCTGCATATTGTTTAAGAAGAAATATCCATGGGAAGGCGGGGAATAATTCGGGACTGAACATAGAAGACGTGCATTGGGGTCAGGCGTGACAGAGCCACAGCCAACCCTGCAGGGTGCTGTGGAGTGAGTATGGCCCCTTGGAGTGACTGGGATCAGTCTGGAATTTCTTGGCCTTTATGCTCCTATGTGGATCAGTAACTGGTTGTGGGCCACTTGGGGAAGAAGGGTCCTTGGGTGAGGCAAAGCCTGAGGGAGCTGTCAGCTGGAGGCTCCCTGCTCCCTGTTAAGGGGCCTGTGCAGTGCATGTCTGCATCTTCCCCAGGGTTAGTTCCAGGCTGAAAGGTTGCACTTACCCAGGAAGGCTCAACACAGCATCGCTTTGTAAAGACTGTGCAATTTGACCAGATCTCTTTTTCAGGGATCGATGGGGTGATAGATGGGGTTGCCACAAGGGTAAGGGATGATGCTGAAGAAAGGGAGGGCGGTGAGGTAAATGGAAATGAATGGAGCAGAGGTTTATGTTACCATAGGAACTGGGGTCAGCAAGATATCGGGAAAGCCACACAGAATCTTTACATGTGAGGGGCTGTTAGAGGCAATTAGATGGTTTTAGGCAACTAGTATAGGAGCACGCTGTTTCCCTTAGATTTTCTTTTTCTTATTTTTGAGATTTTGAGAAGTTGCTAATAGAAATTGTAGTAGGCTTAGGGTGACCAACCATTTTACTTTGCCCAGACGGAAAGGACACCTGACTTTCAGTGCTGGAGCTGGGTCTTCTTAGGCGGTTTACTGTGAAGCCTTTTCCAAGCCACCTCGAAGGGTCACAACTGAAGCCATGGAATAAATGAATGGGGAGAGGGTTTGGAACCCTTGAGCAGTTGTTTTTCCATCTAGTTAAGAGTGACAGGGAACAGAGACATTATGGATAGTTCCTGCAGTACTTCACATATACTTGGCCACTGATACTTACAGATCAAAAAGAAATTGAACATGAGGGCAATGAATTAAAAGAGAAAATTATTTGGAACAAACTGCTGAGAACAGGGAAATAATGGTAAAATAGGGAATCCATCTAGGGAGCAAACGAGCTAAATGTGAAAATGCACCCGAACATTACAATGCTACAGGGGTCTTCCTGGAGTCCCTGTCTCCAAAGCAGACCGGGTGCTTTTATACTCATGTATATTACAGCACAACCCTGGGCAACTTCATTCTACCCACACCCTCACCACATCAATTCTAGAATGTCCTTTCCTTCTTTTCTTCCTTCTCTCTCACCACAGGGGTGGTGCATGCTTCAGCAGTCCCTGGGGCCAAGGTTAGCAGGAAGCCCTGGGCATATCACCCACTGCCCCCTCCTAGGGTGAGATGAGTATCTCCTGGGGACTGGACATAATTTGGTGTTGGTATGGAAGTTTGATGTCGGGGATGGGGAGGTTCCCTGCTTCTGGGAATGCATTTCTATGAGTTGCCTTACCGGCCCAAGTCCAAATACCAGAGGCTTAGGTGGAAACTGGTCTCATCTCTAAGATGAAAGGGGAGCATGTTCCAATCACTCTGGTTTCCTAGTGTGGAGTGTATTACAGGAAAGGCTCTGACAAACTGATATGAGTCACTAACCCTGTGACCTTTGGACTTTCTGACCTCATATCAATCATAGTTCATGCTCTGTCAACAATTACATTTCCATTGATGAACTGGGTTTCCACTAATAACTGAATTCTCTGTATCCAAGAGATTAGTGTATCATATTCAATTAGCTGCACTTTATTTTCAGATTGTCCTAACTTTTCCAGTTCTGTACAATCTTAGTTATCCCCTATCATTCAGACAAACAGTGCCTACGCTTTGACTTTATTTTTTTTTAATCAGAAAACAGGTGGAAATATTTCAATGTATTTTTCAATTGTGTCTCCCAATCAGTAGACACTCACAGAATGTTCTATAGGCATTCAGATTGCAAAATATACATAGAGTCTGAAGCACTGTATGTTTGCACTGAGGATTTGTGGTATAAATTATACACTGTTCCATATAATGTTTGCTGAATGACTCAGTGAATGAATGAGCACATTCAATCATAAGTTAGAAATTAATGATTTCAAAGAGTAGTGGACTCACGTAGGCTTCAAGCTTACCTGCCATTCGTTACACAGTAATATATTATTTTCTGGGACACCCCATGTATTTTTCACCACTATTAAGTGATGCTGATTGCCTCTAGGAGAGCAGGCAGATATGGCAATTTTTATTAAACAAGTGACTTGGAAGAGGAGTAGCTGAAGATAAAAAGAATGGGAAGAACAAAGAAAAGAGAGGCAGCCAAGTTTCTGGACTTTAGGCCCTGGAGCCTTGCCTTCCCACTTCCTCATCCCCCATTCAAGTCTGTAGCTGGAAGCCCATGTTGCGTCAAATCTACCTATTTTGCCTTACCTTTTAGGCCTGCTATGACTTTACATCTCCTTTTCTAGTTGGAATAAACCTGTTTAACTACACAGCTATACATACCTAGCACCACACCAGCATGGAGGGAACTATGGAGGCGTAGAAGAGGGTCTCTGCATCAAGGTGGCCACAGTCTGTCTTGGCGTGAGAGTGGCCTACTAAAAGCAAATGTGAACACATAAATCCATGTGTATCGCTAAGAGATCAGATGGTTACTATAGGTCAGAAGAGCTCAGGAGTCAATAAGGGATGAGCTGGACAGGGAAAGAAGAATGTACTTTAATTCAGTTCATCCAGCCCTGTCTGCAATTTCACTGACGATTTGGCCAGCAGCAGGAGGAGAGGGCTGGTAGGATGTGCTGTAGGACATCACCCAGGGACATCACCGTCTGGGCTGTTTATGGAACCAAATGGAACCTAAGACTTCATTTCAAATGTATTCTATTGCTATTGTAACACTCAAAAGCCTCCTTACTATACTGTCTGCACTTTTCTTATAAAATAAGAAATATATCATTTTTATATTTATTCAGAAAGCAATTTCAAAATACGGAATGCTTGAAATTGTGGAAGCTAACAATAACTTCTCATAACCCTAACCAATAGAACTCATGTTCTTATAATCAGTCAAAATAATAAGTGGCAACTGATAAATTGAATGGTTAGTCTCCTTTGTTAATAGAAGGCTGTCATTTAAAATAATTTCCCAAATCCAGTAGATTTGTAGGTTGAACAATGGTTATTGTACCTGGAAAAGGCTCGATGTGTTTCAGATCAAAACCCTGCATTTACATAAGGTATAAAGTCTAAGCCAGCAGTGACAGCAGAGCCAAGAAGCTCCTACCTGATAGACCAGAGTTGGGTCCCTTAGACTTTCCTGACGTCTCAGGGAAAGTACAGAGAATTCTAGTACTGTGGTTTCTTGGACAAATGACCATTTCTCCAAACCACAGTAGGCTTTGCCTGAGAATTTGGAGAAAGCACAGGCATTTCTTTTCCTGGGAGAAAGAGTAAACATGAACTGTGGCTGCCTGGTTGATGACCATTTTCTCTCTTTGTCAGGCCCAGGCAAGGGAGCAGTCCCCACCCTGGACATGGAAAAGCCTACAGCTGCAGCTCAGCCTTGCTCACCCCTAGAGCCCTGACGCTGTGCCTGGACAGGTGTTCTTTGCACCTGAGCTAGCAACTTTCCCCTGGCTGCCCCTACCCCATTTCTGTCATTTCTGTTGACTTTCCAGGGCTGTTGAGTTAGGGACAGACTGTTGGGTTAGGGCTGACTCACTCTTCCTCTGATCTGTATGGATGCCTTTTCTAAACGGCCCTTGAAGCATATTTGCCACAAAAATAAGTTGTTTCTGGAGCTTAAAATATCAGGTGATCAGAGCAAAGAATTTATATTATGTGTGTGCACATGTGCTTTTGTGTGTGCTTCCAAAAAAAAAAAAAAAAAAGAGAGAGAGAAGAAAAGGCACCTCCAACCCACTCCAGCAGACCCCTGAGCCACTTTCCTTGCCACTATTCCCACTTTTGTCTTTTTAACTAAAAAGCTTTCCCAATATGAAAGGAGGAACTCAGGAGCTGGCTGAGTAATCAGCCCAGGGCTCTGCTGGCCATCTGGGCAAATGCAGGCAGGGCCACTACAGCCTGAAGTCTGTTCCATGGGGATGCCAAGGAAAAGCAGAGCATCCCTGCTTCCTCCCTGGGGCATCTTTGCATGTTATCTGCTGGGAGCTTCTCATCCCATCCTGGGGTGGTCACCAGGGACTATTATGATCTGGTGGGGTCAGGGGCTATTATGCGTCAAGCCTCAGTGTGTTTTAGGGACTACAGGGAACCCACTGTCAACACCATTCAGGGCTGGCATTATGGCAGGCGCTAATTACAATAAGCCAGGTTTCACACAGGGGAAAGTCAGTGGCTGTCCCCATCCTCTTCCTTTTCTTATCCTCTTCCATTTCTTATCCTCTTCCATTTCTTAGTGTTATCAACTGATTTTAATGGCCTCCCAGAATCTGGTGAAAATTGGACTCAGAGTCTATTTATTTAGACAATCACGGGCCACAAAATTCATTGCACTCTCAGTTTCCACACAGTCACATCCCCTGCCTCCCCCAGGCTCTGGTTCCAGGCAGACTCTGTTCGCAGGTTAAAAGGAATGCAACTTGCATGTTGTAGTTTAATGAATTTACATAAATCCTTGAAGTAGTATTGCTGGACCCCAGCTTGCAAACTGGACTTTAATTTTGCGCATTGGATTTGTGTAAAATTCAAAGTCAGGAGAAGGCTCCCCACACTCGTTCCCTTTTCCCACCTCCTCTTTCTCAGCACTTTTTATTTAGGGCAAGCAAAGAAGTTAAAAATGTCAATCTCACAGTATGTACTGTCAACAACACAATGAGGAGGCTGAAATAAAATCCTCCAACTTCATGGTGATACTTTATACTTATATAGGGTCTTTTATGAAGAGCCTTCCAGTGCCTTCGCACATTAACCCTCACTGTGCCTCCCTCGGCTGGGCCTAGAGCCTACACTGGTGAAAAAGCAAAGGGACGGTGGGCTAACACCTCATTACATGGCAGGTTCCAGGTAGATTCTCTAAGTACGTGAAACTTTACATCTCTCCCCTCACCTCCTCTTCTAGCAAATGTAGGGTATATCAGCCCCCTCGCCAAAGGTCCTTGGTATTGCAATAGTGTCAACAAACAAATAGACAGAATACACCTGTGTTGAGGGCACCAGGAGGCAGCCCTCAATCCTCTCATGAAGAAAAATAGCATTTGTAAGTTTGAAATTTGATATATCATGAAATGCATCAAAGCAGTCATTATGGGAGTAATCTGAACTTTGTTGGAATTCCTTACGCTCACTTTATGGTTTTGTCTTGTTTTTGTTTGATTTATGTAAGAGGGCTACCGTAACATCTGCAGTGATTAAAGCCTATAAATGTCTTTATTCCACTATGTGTTTGGGGCCCTCAATGTGGCACCTGTTTTGTCTTTTCTAAGTTTTACTTTGTATACCAACTTTGTGTCAAATATGATATATTGTAAGTTGTGGTTACCAAGAATTTTCTAATTGGTCACAGGGCTCCTTCCTAAAGAACCTGGACAAAACTACATGATCTTTATCAATGTATGATGGTAGACAAGAGGGTCATCTATTTGCTTCTCTTGTTTGAACCAGTGCCTCTTGAAATATGGTCTGAGGACCATATGTGTGAGAATGACATGGGCCACATTCTAAACACGAGGGTTCTCAAGACCTTGAGACTCACACTCTCAACACCATGCCAGTTTGTTTGATGAATGCTGAGGTGTTCTGTGCTGCCCTTTGTAAAATTCCCTGTGCTTCCTATTCCTGACCATATTAACTCTTACAGTGCAGATTGGATGGCCTTAGGCTGTTTCTTAAGCCCTGGTAGAATGATGAGCTCTAGGAGAAGACACAGGTACTGCAGCAGAAAATACTCATTACTGAAGGCTCAGTGTAAAGGGCAGCAGGCAACAAACATACTGAATTCCCCCCACTGCCAATATTTTCGCCATCCTGCAGTTGGATCTTGCCCATCTCCAAGGGTATGGAGAATTTACTCCACAGTAATGCCCTAGGACTAAGCCTGTGAGTCCGGTTCCCATGTTCTTTGCACTTGTCTTTCAGACCTATGACTTATCTTCTCTTGGAAGAGCCAAGCAGAGGGGCTGGGTTACATAAAGGAGCAGAAGACACATGGGTTTGGGGTTGACATCTGAAGCTCTGTTGAATGCCCACTGGCATGTATCTGCATATAGCAATCAGACCCAGGTGTTTTAATGGTGGCCACATACTTCTTATTCCAAGCTACCACTATTCATATTAGTTTACTAACTTCTTGTTCAATATTTATCATCCTCGGAGGACTCCAGGGCTCCTTGGGACACTGGAGGGTCAGACAGACCTGAGTTGAAATTCTGGATCTACCACTGACTATTTGTGTGATCACATTCAAATTAGTTCAGGAACGTATCTTCCTGGGCCTCAGTTTTCTTGGTTGTGAAAGGTGAGTGAAGATAATAGTGTGTCACTCACCGGTTTGTTTGTTTGTTTGTTGTTGTTGTTGTTTTCTGCGATGGAGTTTCACTCTTGTTGCCCAGGCTGGCGTGCAGTGGTGCCATCTTGGCTCACGGCAACCTCCGCCTCCTCACTGGGTTATTTTAAGGGTAAATTAGATGATGCACTGAAAGCCAATGGCACATGGAAATGCTGAAGAAGGGGCAGTTGTTTATGAGGATGGGGGAGTGGCAGACTCAGACGCTGGAGCTAGAAACTGTGCCTGGGATCACGGTCCTTGTAGGTCCCTTGTAATACAAGACATCACCACTAAGCAGCTTTAAGAGACCTTTTGGCTGCTTTTTACTCTATGCCGATCTGATTGCCATCTCTGACTTCAGGAATTTTCCAGTTTAAGACAGAAAACACTTATTCACATAATAAAAATAAGCAGCATAAGACATTTAAGAAAATGATCAGGTAAATAGCCATATATGTGCCTGTTATAATGCCACCCAGCCGTCCTTCTCCCAGGCCTCAGGGACAGAGGACATTACCTGAGCACAGGACTAGCAGGTGTGCAGGAGGCGGGCAGGCACCGCTCAGCAGGTGGGGGGAGTTTTGGCAGCAGCATTCACAATCACCTAGTAGGTAGAAGCGGTGAGGATGGCCTTTCCCTCACCTACCCCCACCTTTCCCCTCTTTTGTTTTTTATACTAAGTTGTAAGTCTAGCTAAATACTTGTATTTAACTCTCGCTTGGGAAGGTATGACCTGGATCACACCCAAGGGGCTCCAAAAGTGCATTAAACAGAATCTGGCCTCAGGTTCCTATAATATGTGGGCCATAAAAAAAATAAAAATGTGCAGGCAACATGGGCTGTGCTTTCCTTTTCTTGAAACTATTATGGACATAAGATATCTTCCCACTATGAAGTAAGACAAGAATTGGGTATGCTTTCTCTAGAGGAATGGAAATAGTGCTTTGAAAAATCTATCCCACCTTGGTGGAAATTTTCAGTCATTCTTTTTCTTGGACTTTTTTCTCCCCCAAAGAAAAACATAGGCTCTAATGTATGGCGTATGCCTGCGAGTTTCCAATATAAAGGCCTGGTAGGTAGTATAGCACGTACACAGGGCTGGGTTTTACACCATCACTCCCAGCCACTGAAGAAAGCCGAAGTCCCTTCTTAATAAAGCTCCGCAGACCCAATGTGGGTTAGCACTTTCTAAACTCCGCCTGGAGATTTCCTTAATGTTAGACTAGCCATGACAAGGAGCTGGTCACACCTGTGCCCCTACCAGCTTTCTGACTTGTGGCTCCAGTGCTTGCTAGCACCCAGGAAACTGAACCGAAGCGGCTCCTACTTGTCTTACCTTAAAACTTCATTTGTCAAACAGGGATTGCATGAGGAAAAGGTCAGCACTTTATGTTCTGAGCACTTAACTTTAATCATTTCTGAAGGTGGACAGAGTCTAAGAGGTCGTTAAATCAGTGCTCAAATGTAAGGGGAAAGGGGTGGGTCCTCGGATCAGAAATGAAAACTAGTGCCTGTGTCTCCCTCTTCTCAACCCTATTCCACTCCCACATACCATTGCATCCTGGGAGAAACTCCATCAACGTTCATTCAATCAATACCTCTTTCTTGAGCAGCTACTATAGGTCAGACATTTAGTGAAGAAATAGCAAGGTTTCTTTTGAAAATTGTACCATCAAGTATTTTTATTATTATTTCTAGTTAAAAAAATGAAACATGATCATTGAAAGAAAAAGTCAAACCACACACAAAGCATATAAACGTGAAAGTTCCTTCCACCTTTTTTCCCGAAGGTGACCACTGTTAATCATTTATATAATTCCTCTCATCATATGCAAAGTTATTTTTCCTGTTTCGTATGCCACATTCTATACTGCACCTTGCTTTATCCACTCAGTAAGCGAGCACCTACTTCTGTCCACGTCAGTATACTCAGTTACCTCCATTTTTGTTTTCTCATATTGATGAATATTAGTCTCCCTTTTATTGGCTTACAAATAATGCTGCAAAGAACATTCTTGTGCTTATATCTTTGTGCTTTTTTGGGAGTGTATTTGTGGGATCACTATGGAAAAGTGGAATTGCTGGGTCTAAGGGTTTGTACTTGTAAAATCTTTAGGTACTTCTAATTTACTTTCTCTTAACAGGGTGCTCATTGAAGACCCATCAATGACATACAAAATTTGTGTTGTCTTTAACTATTTCCCACATGAAAGTAGCATATATTGGGGTCTTGGGACCCGACCAAATCAATAACTAATTGCTGCTCTTTGAGGAAATCATTTTCAGACATGCAGTGAGCATCTGCTGGGGGTGGTGAGATGTGAGGTCATTGTTTTCCAAGGCCAGGGAGACAGCTTAATCTAAACGTACACTCCATGCCACAGAATCAGCTAACTTCGTTCCTGCCTCCGCCCTTAATGCTCACCCTCCACCTCCCACATTTCTGTTTAGGATTCACTATGGCAAGTGATTAGGGTATAATCAAATAACACTTACAAGGCAGCCCTCAAAGACCTTTCAAACTGAGTTGGGGAGACAGAACACAGATGGCTAAAAAACAAACTAAAAATACTAGTCAGTATATAAAAAGCAGCAAATAAATATAAATAGTAAGCATCGTTACAGCAGTGCGGAGGAAGGAAGGAAAACCGTGGGCTGGAGTGTTCAGGCTTCGTGGCAGAGACTCGGTGTTGGATCTGTGGAATTTCTCTAGGTGGGGGCTAGGGGTGGGAGGGGAGATAACTGTAAAAACTGTAAGAACCAACAGACAGAAAAGAGATTCCAGGAGAGAGTGGAAAATAGGGGAGAAAGGGCCCACTTTTATTCCAATAGTTGCAAGTGAGTGGGGTTTACAGTGTTCTGTGGGATTAATAGACAGACTTGGCACAGATTCTTATTTGTTTGTTTTTTGGAGTGTTGGGGGTGGTGCAGGTGGGTGGTTAAAATTTTGAGAATCAAAAGAAAGCCTCCAGCACTCTTCTCAGGAAAAGAAAATTTGCATATTTGCAAATGCACACAAAATGTTGCTGTGATTTCAAGGATCCCTTCCCTCCTACTCCAAGCTGAGAAACTAGTATATATCTAAAAGGAGTTGCACCCAAGACAATCTATCTAGGAAAAATGTCAGCCAGGTGTATATATCACAGTAAAAGTAATTAAGCAATGTAAGACACAACCAGTATTCATATATTCACGAATCATCAAGCTCTGAAGCTGACTCGAAACAGGTGGGTAAGCAATTTGGTAGGACTGTGCTGGCACTTCAAACTTTTCCTCCAGGTCTCCGGCTATTCCAGTGGAAATATCCAGATGGAGGCGATTCTCTGTCTTTTTCGGACCTGAAAGAGGCCAAGCTCTCAAAAATGTGAATCAATGGGATTATTTACGCATGTATAACTGGAATCCACTCCAAGATGCCGATTTCGCTGCAGAAGAGATACTCTTGCTCCCCACCCCCTCCTTTCTTTTTGACAGTCAGTTAATAAAGACTCAACAATAAGCAGCTGCCAGTGATGTCATTTGGGACTTTGTCCACGGAGCTTGTATTTACAAGCTCGGAGCAGCGACGGAGCCGCAGCGCAGGGAGCAAGTCTCCGCAAACTTGCTCCGTACTCACGGCAGGACTTCGCAGCCGCTGCGGATGTTCAGGAAAACCGAGTCCGTTCTCTTAGCGTGGCCTTTGAATGCTTCAGAAATAAACAGAGGATAACCAACCGCGGGAGGAACTTTTTAGCTGGAGAGAGTTGTTGCAGTTCCTGTGTCTGTCTCCAGGACTGTGATATGTGTTGACTGAAGAGCTAACTAAAAGTAAGACTGTTGGGATTGTTTTTTTTTTTTTTTTTTCAAACTCTTGTAACAGTTTTTCTTATTTATACAGCTTGTTTTTCTTCTAAAGTGAGATGATGATGTTTACGTATTTCTTCAGGCTCTTTCGGCTGTCACAGCAAGTATGCGTTTGTTCTAAGTAACTATAGGGCCCTAAAGCGGACTGGAATGAGGGGTAAAGGACCCCTTGTCTCTGAGAACAAACACCAGGATGCAGATGATAAGGAGATACTGAATGGCTAATCCTCATTTGCCTCTCTAGGGAGGTCCGGTTTGGTTTTTCATTTGTTTTGTTTTTGTTTTTTGAAGAAATACCAACCCACCAAAAAACTATTAGGTTGATCTAGAAAGTTTAGCAGACAACAGTAAAGGCTGTTTTTTCATGAGCTGGTATGCTGCAGGGAGAACGCCACTTTTTGTCTCTGATTCTTTCTGTGGTTTATAGATTTCTAGTATGTGCATGTTAATGTTTATGGTCTCTCATCCCCTCCTACCTATACCCTCTCCCCAAACACACACACACACACACGCACACAGGCTCATTCATCCTCAGGAATGTGTATGTATCAAAAAATATTTTGAAATTGAAACTGCTTCTATTTGGATTCTTTTCGCATTGAGTATCTGGAGAAATGTTCAGTGTTCTGACTTGTCTTCTGAGTTGGAACCCAAGTTGATGTACTACGGAAAAAGGCAAACTTTGACACTCAGCTAGTTTGGTATACAAAATCCACGTGGTCTCTTTTGCCTGCCTCAGGGCTCTTTAAAACTCTCCAGATACTCTCTGGGATTTAAATAGGAAGAGTGAGCTTCACGTGTGCCGCCAACCTGGACAGGAAGCTCTTATTCCACCTGCACCGGCTGGCCCGTGGGATATTCTCTGTTGCCACCTGGGAGTTCTGCTTAAGAGCCCTGTGAAAAATTGTCTTTCTGTCCTTCAAGCTACCAGCTATGCTCCTCAGTGCCTGCAGTTCAGCCTCTTGCAACCAGTAGCAAATCCCAGCTGATTCCTGCCCTCTAGACCTGACAGCCCGCTGCACGGATTGGCAAGAAGTGGCTGTTAGCCTGTTAGCTCCACACGTGAACCCCATGACTCACTCAGGAGCCTGGCTTGCTCCTGAATTCAGCTGCTCTGTCACCAGCCCAGAAACACGGTGACACCCTTCACTGCCTTTTCCTTGTCTCTAGTCTCAGAATTGTGAGAAGCCAGTGTCAAAAGGCCTCAAAATATTTGACTGTTTTCCATGGAGTCCTAAGGTGGGTAACATCCTGCCTCTTTGTCAGCTCCACTTTTTCCATCAGAGCACATTAGGCTTAGATACGTTTTGTATATTAGAGCTCAGTACTCTTTGCAATTCTTTGCTTTAAGAGATTTGCTGCTAAAACAGATTTCAAATTATTCATGAAAGTTTATCCTTTTACAGAAGAAAAATTGAGGCACAAGGAAGAGAAGTGATTTGTCCAAGAGCACCCAGTAAGACGGTGGTAAAGCTACAACTAGAAATTGAGCCTCCCGTGTTCATTCCAGCACGTGTCCCACTTCTCAAGTTCTTAAAGATTGAAAAAGACCTGGGGCCCACACGTGGTTCCTATGCCTTCTCGTAGGAACAGGGCTATGTGCAGGTGTGCAGATGAAGGTGGTCTGGCAAAGAGAGAACATTCTCATTTTGTCTTTGGCTCTCATTACATTTCTCAATGTGTCTGTTCCTCATTGTTTTCACTAGCAAACCAAAGAGAACTCTGTGATTATTTTACAGTGAATGGCCTGAAGGCAAATGGGGCAGCCTCGGCAGCTGAAGTAGTTCAGACGGCATTTTGCACTGGGTACAGTTTGGGATACCTGAGGTGATTCCCAACTCTGATACTCAGTGTTTCTGCTTTACTTCCAGGTCTCAGACTTCTTCTTATGGGCCATAGCTTCCTTTGCTTTTCCTCTTTAGGGCCCCTCTTTCCAGTGGAACCTTCTCTTCACCTTTTCATTGATTCCTCCTTCCCACTTCATTCTCTCGCCGCAGCCTGGACCTCAGTTTCCAGTATTCAGCTAGATACCATACACCCGTCCATTACCCTTCTCTCTAGAGCCTTCCTTGCCCCTGACATTCCTACCTAGGGTGGGGGGGCCTTCCTGGACTCTCCAGGTCCAAGTGGTGATTCATTTGTTTGGACCGTCATGGTATCTTGTGCCATTTTTGGTCCTGGGATCTGGAGCTCTTTGCCATACTGTTAAATACCTCTTTCCATCGAAAGCAAGGGCTACTTGCTATATAATACTTCTTATAGCTACAGCACTTAGCACAGAGTAGTTATTCAATGTATTGTGCTAAATAAATGAATGAATGAAATATCCATTTTCCTGCCTCAAACACCCAAGCCTCAGCGCTTGGTTGGCAAAATTATCACATTACTGTGCTGAGTGGCTTTAAGTTCTTCTTCACTGTGGTTGAAGGCCCTTGATGCCAGACTTCTGAGTATGACGACAGGGATATTCTTGATGTGAGGCCTGGCTGTCTTCCCTGGCTCGTTTCTCTCCACTCCACAGTGTGGACTTAGAGCTGTCTTGGGGATTCTGAGCCTTGTGGCTCATCAGGGTCTTCACTATGCAGCACAGCTTAGTGACTGAAGACTTGGACTCTGAAACTGGGCTGCCCAGGCTCGAGTCCTGCTTCCGCCACTTGCTGGCTTGTTGATCCTGGTTAATTCACTTAACTTTTCTATTTCAATGTCTCCTGTTTAAAATGTGGATAATGAGAGTGCCTGCTTTATGGGAAGCTGGAGAAGCATTGGATATCTTAATGTAGCTGAAACAATAGGCACAATGCTGGGCATACATTAAGTGCTAATGAGTATTAGCTACTGTTATTATTTACACTGCAGATGCCCACCTCCCACCCCAGACTGACTGAATCATGACCTCTAAGGTGAGATTCAGATCCAGCAGTGGTTAAAAAGTTCCTCAGATGATTTCCATGGGAATTACTGGCCTAGCTACCAAGGGCTGCTCTCTGTTACTGAAATATGCTGGGCTTGTATGTTCTTCAGCACATCTACACCTTTGTACTCCTGCAGCACCTCTCCACACACTCAGGTTATCCTCCAGACCTTGCGTGCACCTCCTGTCCTGTGAGCAGCTTTTCACATCCCAGTCGCCACAGGTAGGTGTGCCTGTGCACCGTGAAACTCCATCCGCGTTGGTTCACTGTGCGTCTGTTCCCCTCTTTAGCCTCTGCGTCTCGCGAGGGCAGACCTGCCAGCTGACTCCCCAGACTTAACACTGTGCATGACACTGACCTTAGGGAATACCTTGTTGAGGAGACGGATGAATACTGCTCACTGAATGCCTTCATTTCCACTTGACTCCTGCCCTGTGCCTACCCCTTTCCCACGGTAGCATCTGTGAGCCTTGCTTCACTCTGGAGTCCCAGCTTTGCCTGTGCTCCTCCCTCAGCGGGTGTCTCCCTCCCCACTTAAGAGGGAAGATTGCGGTCCCGCATTCTGAAGTCCTTCCACATTCCTTGGTTTTATCTAACGGTGTCCCCTGCTCTGTCTCCCCTTTACTTCTCTCAGATGAAGAAACGGTCACACCCCCGTGGTATTCTATGTAAACTCTGTGGGGATGCTTACGCTGCATAGCTCTATTTTAAAAGCATTTCTTTACCTTCTGCTGCTGCCACTAGATTCTAGTGAATTTGAGATAGGGCCGCTGCCAAATTTGAGTTGCCGTATTTGTAATCTTAAGTATAATTTGTAATCTCAGCACCTGCCACACAATGAGTTCTCAATAAATGAAAAAAATGTATGGATGCATGGTTGATGGGCACAATAAAAACAGATTTAAAATGTTTTCTTCCAACAGCAATCACTATTGAGTGGTTACTGTATACCAGGCACACTTCCAAACTCTGTGCTCATGCTATCTTATTATGATCATTGTATTCATTGTCCAAGCAAAAACACTGATGCTCAGAAAGGTTAAGTAATGTGCACAAGTCACATGGGTGAGTAAGAGGTGGAGGCAGGATTTGAACCCACAGCACATACTCTTTTTTTTTTTTTGAGATGGAGTTTCACTCTTGTTGCCCAGGCTGGAGTGCAATGGCATGATCTCCACTCACTGCAACCTCCGCTTCTCAGGTTCAAGTGATTCTCCTGCCTCAGCCTCCTGAGTAGCTGTGATTAGAGGCACACGCCACCACACCCAACTAATTTTTGTATTTTCAGTAGAGATGGGGTTTCACCATGTTGGCCAGGCTGGTCTCAAACTCCTGGTCACAAATGATCCACCTGCCTCGGCCTCCCAAACTACTGGGATTACAGGTGTGAGCCACCGTACCCAACCCCACAGCGCATACTCTTAACCTTTCATTTTACTGCTCTCTGGATATGGAGGCCTCGTGAGCCTCACATTCACCTACAATGACGTTTTGGTCATTCACATCTGCCCCTGACTGACTGCACTGGCAGAGTAGAATAGCAGATTAATACTTCTAAGTGCCAGTCAGTCAAACTGGTGATTCATGTTTTCTAGTCTTTCTGAAGTGTCTAATGCCTATGTCCAGTCCTTTGCTATTTTTGTTTTTCTTTTAATTTCAGATCTGAATTTTTTTTTTTTTTTTTTTTTTGAGATGGAGTCTCACTCTGTTGCCAGGCTGGAATGCAGTGGCATTATCTTAGCTCACTGCAACCTCTGACTCCCTGGTTCAAGCTCTTCTCCTGCCTCAGCCTCCTGAGTAGCTGGGATTACAGGCACACACCACCATGCCCAGCTAATTTTTGTATGTTTAGTAGTGACAGGGTTTCACCATGTTGGCCAGGATGGTGTCAGTATCCTGACCTCATGATCTGCCCGCCTCGACCACCCAAAGAGCTAGGATTACAGGCATGAGCCACCATGCCCGGCCAGACCTGAATCTTTTTGTGGAGTAGCCCAAGTTTATGGTTAAACATCAAGATTATTTACATTCTTGGTTTGGGTCTTGGTAGGCCTAGTAAAGTTTGGTCAAGAGTGTAATCCAGGGATTAGATACAAAGAAACAATTGGAAATAATGGTTAGCCATTTGGTTGATCCCTAAAAATGGTTACCTAAGGAAATAGTAGTATTTTGTGAAAGTGGATTTAAATAGCCAGAAGGGTTTAGTCTGAAGACTCTGGCAAGTCATGGACCCAGTTAAACACAAAGTACCTTATAGCCTTATTTTTCTTCAGTTCTCTAACTCTACAAGGTTTAATGCCTTTGGAATTTTGGATTCCCAATTGTCCTTCCTTTATAGATGAAATAATAAATCTCTCAGAAACATAGAACATTACCCACACGTTTACAATGCCCCAATACATACTTGTCTAATGAAGTGTATCGTGTCAGTTTGGAAGCCTCAATTACACAAGGTACTTCCCCATAGTTACATAAATTAATCTCGGTATTTTCAGGGCAAGAAACCAGATCTCTCCTTTTAGAAATCAACTTTACTGGATTAGTGATTCCTTTGAGGAGAATTTGGATGCATTGTAGAAGCCCAATGGACTGAGTTCAAGAGGAAAGAGGAAAGTCCCAAAGCCCATTTTGGAGCATAAGCTGGGAATAATAACATGGCAGATACATATTACAGTGTTGAAAGAAGAGCTGTTAGTTCTGAGATGCGGGAACAAGTGTTACTGTCGAGATGCGTGTCTGACAAACCGCTGCATAAAGGCGACTTGCTTCATTTGGCAAATCGAATCTGGAAACATAAAACTGATCCAGGCCAGCCCAAGAGGCATTTCTCAAATGGTTTCCATTGTCATTGCTAACTGGTTTTGTAGCAACTTGAAAAGTCAAAGTAATACATGCTCATAAATTAGAAAATCAAACAATAGTAAAATGTTTATATTTCTGTGTGTATATGTATGTGAATATTAGTACTAAACAATAGCTCTAACATGCTCATATATATACAAACATTGAGTGTATGTCTCTCTGTATATGTGTATATGTATATGTGTGTATATATGTGTATAATCTTACAATCTCTTGGGCCACCCTCTCTACCCCATTTCTGAGGTTTTATTCTTCCGAGGCAACCCTTTTCTTCTAGCTGTTTTTATGTAATATTTCTAAATCATACGTTTCGGTATGTATGTCAAAGTACTACTTCTGGAACATCCCTATTCTTCAATATAATTATATCGAAGTTTTAATTAAATGTATAGTGCTTATTTTTGTCTTGATTACAAATGTTGTTTACGTTGAGTCATATCATTATGATCACATCTTTATGTTAACATTTTTTCCCAAAGTTATTTCCTCATTTTTAAAATTTACTTAGTTTTCTAAGACCCTATAGCTGAAGTTTCCAGTTGCTCCAACAGCCCTTTGACAAATGTGTCAAATATAATCTCCTTTTAAAACATTCATCTTCTGTGAATAGTTATATTCTCAAGTCACTATGTTCTTTTTTTTGTCAGTTGCCAAGGAGGATAAGTTAATTATTAGTAGTGCCATATCAGAAACAATGTAAAATGCCTGCCTCCAATGTTTCTT
This sequence comes from Mandrillus leucophaeus, assembly GCF_000951045.1. Taxonomy (NCBI): domain Eukaryota; kingdom Metazoa; phylum Chordata; class Mammalia; order Primates; family Cercopithecidae; genus Mandrillus; species Mandrillus leucophaeus. Next base: position 3,022,827 of record NW_012110252.1, read on the forward strand.
TTATTCTTATTATAGCCAATTACTCATATTTGGGTAAATAGAAACGATCTGGTTTATTGTAATTGGTAAATAGCAATCATGATTTGCTTTTAGAGTCTCACGAATACTCAATACATTTCAGTGTAAAACATATCCTTCCTTTCTGAGCACCTTTGACATCTATGGTAGCTTCATCAGAGGAAAGCAAATGATATGTCATGTAATGTTATTTTATGAATCACTAAATGAATGCTCAAAATGACATTTATTTCTTTCCTTCCTGATTTTCTCCCCACTTATTCTTTCAGCCCAGAATTATAGAATCAGGAATGTGAGATACTTTGTTATTGAGAGTAGTTAAAATAGTTTACTTAAAATAATGTGAAACTTTGCCTTTAGAGATGGTGTTCATGGAGACTGCCAGTAGAGGGCCTTGTTAAACTAAGTAAAATTTCACATATAAGCCAATTGCCAACAGTTACAGCCACCCTGTTAAAGAAGCTCTTGTTTCTAGGATTCCTGATTGATAGCAGTAAAACTGTGAAAATGATTGTTTTAAAGTGCATCATATTTCTTTCTATAAGGAAAAATTAGATATCTTAACTTTTCATTTCCATTGTTTTCTGAAGAGGAAATTGGAGAATTTGAATAGATCATTAATAAACCATCAACCAAACCAGGGCTGTAGAAGCCTAGTCATAAAATCTTTCTAGGACATTTATTTTGGAGTTGGGACCCTGGGCTCTGAGCCTTTGGGGAACCCAGTATTGACTGTTGAACGTGGCAGAGAGAGATGATGGCTCTCCTGACCTAGGCACAATTTATACTTGCTGCCTGCATTTCGGTGAGACTTACTCTCAACAAAAGTGGGTTTTCTATTCTATGCAGCCAGACAAGAATCTTCTCACTCTATGGTAAGACCTCACTTTGGACACAGCAAAGAGAAGCTAGACCCTGAGAACTGAGAGTATGTCATGTTCTCCATCACACCCACTTTCTAGTCAAGGAAACAGTGGTGGGGAGGAGTGGGGTTGTGCAGAGCCATTCTCTTCCTACCTGCTGGCTTGTTTCTAGCTCCTCTTACCCATCTCTCCTGGGGAAGGTTCTCTTTTTCCCACTCTATCCTCCTGGGCACAACTTCTTCTCAACCTAAACAACACTTGCTGGGGAATGCTTTCTTGTGATACACTCTGGTAGCTCCATCTCTCTGTTTTTCATAGCACTTATCACCAATATAATTAAATATATCATCAACTATTTGATAAGAACATCTCCCCATATAGGCTGTTAAGTTCCACAAAGGCAGAGCCTGTGTCTGTTTTGTTTGATATTGTAACCTTAGGACCTGGAACAGTGGCTGGCCCACAGTAGGCATCCATCAAATATTTGGTGAACAGATGAATATACACAGGTTTTTGGATTTTTAAATTAGTACTTTCTCTTCTCCATTTTTATACTTATGAGAACATTCATGTTTATACCTCATCTGATGACATTCAAATCTCATGACAGTCAAAATGCCTGTGGACTCAGGGCACAAAGGCATGGCATTGGGTTTTATACCTAACTTTCAATAAGTGAGTACCTCTTTATTTCCCATAGTACAAGAATCAGTATTCATGGCATTTGTCCAAGGGGGCTCTATAGGTATGAGAGCAAATTAATAAGAAAATGGGCAAGGATTTATTTTATTCTCTCACTGATGAAGACAAGAGGAGTGGGAACAGATAGATGTCCTGAGCTTAGTAATGTGCCTTTTTGTTTCCTACGTTGGACTGGAGATTTTCTAGAGCCCTGTATGCTGTGAAACATTCTTTTCCTGAGACATCATGGTACATTAGACCAGGATTGGATCTTTGGAGTCATTAATGCAGACAGTATAATGGAAGGCATATAACTACAGCTCTTACCCATGTGGCATTTATCCTTGGATACCCCTGGGTTCTGATCTCTGTTCTGATTCTACTGACTTTGGGAAAGTTACTTAACCTTGTCAGGCATGATTTCCCCATCTATAAAATGTAGTAATTTCAGCAGTAGCTGGGTGAGAGGCTCACACTTATAATCTCAGTGTCTTAGGCTGATGTGGGAGGATCACTTGAGGCCAGGAGTTCAAGACCAGCCTGGCCAACATAACAAGACTCCATCTCTAAAAAGAAAACAATTTAAAAAACTTAGTTGGGCATGGTGATGTGCACCTGTAGTCTCAACTACTCAGGAGGCTGAGACTGGAGGAGAACTTGAACCCAAGAGTTCCAGGTCGCAGTAAGCCCTGATTGCACCACTGCACTCCAGGCTGTGCGATTCTTAAAAAATCAACAGTGATTTAACCCAATATTTATTAAATGTGTATGATGTGTCTGACCCCATTGTACTTTCTATTCATATTATCTCATATAATTCTTACAACAGACCACTGAGATAGACATTATTAGTAATCCCATTTTTTAGATGCAAAAACCAAGGTACCGAGAGGTTAATCCGCTCCAGATTACACAGTAATTATTTGAGCCACATATTTAGATTATATTACCTTCTTAGGGAGTCATTGTGAAGAATAAATGAGATAAGCTACCTCAAGTGCCTGTACCAAAATAGACTCACAATACATGTGAGTAGTATTAATACATTATTAATAATACTATTAATAATACATATTAATAATACTATTCTCATTCTTGGCTCTTATCATTGAGGACGATGTAGGCCCTTGTACGTCAGTGACTGTCTTAGGGCAATGAGAGAGGTGAGGACAGCACTGTGTGTCCCAGGGGACTTTAGGAAGTTGTTTAATCCTAATGTCAAATGTCAAGAGTTCCCTTTACTCAGTGTTTTGGCACAAATGAGTATTTGCCACTCCAAAACAACTACAGAGAAAAATGTCCACCCCCAACCCCCTTCTGGGTCATGAGTGCTTTTATTATGTTCCCACCATATGGGCTTTTTTTTTTTTTTTTTTTTTTTTCTGCTCAGCACATTGCATCTGTTTATGTGATGCCGCTGGCTTTATCATCTCTGCATTTCGTTTGGCGAAATTGCCAAATTCTGTGGTCTTCTGTGTGTGTAGAACTGCTAATTTGAAGTAGAGTAGAAGCAGGTAATGGAGTCAAAAGGGTGTAGGGAGGGTCTGGCTCCTTCTATAGGGTCTTTATTCAATACCCTTTTTCTGCAGTCCTGGACCATCTTCCGTGGCTGCCGCCTTCCTCTTCCACACCTCTCTCTCTACTCCACCTTATTTCTCAATCTTCTTTCTTCATTCTTCCCTCTACACCACTTGCATCTCACCTCTCCTATTTTCTCCTCCCTTTTGCTCTTATTCTCCCTCCTCATCTTCATTTATCTCTGCTGCTCCTTCTCCTTCTCTCCAGAGCAAAGAAGGGAACATGGTCAGTGTTTCTCGGTGAACCACAGACCAGAGAAAAAGGAAACCATTTTAATGTTTTCCACCTCTCCATAATCTTCAAATGTCCTAGGACCTTATTATCATACTCATCTCATTAAACAAAGAACACATCCACATTACAGATCAAACGTAAGGGAGACCAAAAGGAGCAAGTAGCGTGGTAGAGTGGAGAGTAATCTGAGCAGAGAAATTGAACAATTCTACTTGTAAAATCCTGCCACAAGCCAGCTAAGGGATATGGGATCAAGTGTTCCCATCTGCAAAGTGAAGGGGGAGAAGATGAGATGATCCCACGGCCTTTTCTGGTGCTGTGATCCTGTTATTCGTAGTCACACAATAATTGCAGCCTGATTCACAACACATGCAATTGTCAAAGCACCAAAGAGGAAAGCCCCTCCCGCAGGGCAGTGAGCTCAGGGCTAGGCTGCATGCGAGGGCAGCCTGGGGACCCTGGCAGTGTCTGTGATCCCAGAAGTCCCCTGTTTTCCCAAAGTGCCGAGGTGATTCGTCACTGCACAATACTGTGTGTCCTCACAACAGATGTTAAAGGATCACCCTTGAAAGGGTGTTTCTCCAAAGCATCTAATTATAACGTCTACAGAAGATTAACAGATGTTATAATTGTCTTTCCCCTTTGATTAAATACTTTCTGCATGAGCGGCTTTCTTAGATTTTCCTTCTATGTTTTGTATGATCTTATAAGGAACTGACACGTGTCTTCAATTTTGTAGAGATAGTTCCTCAACAGGCTTGGTAAGAATCTGCAGACTCATAATTTCTCTCTCTCTCTTTTGTTCATACGTCTTTTTCTACATAGAAAACCTGGGCAGGGGAGGGCTGTGCTTGTGTAGACTGAAGTATGGTTATAAAGGTGTCCCGGTGGCAGGAATATGAATGTGGCCAAGAGGCTGGCCTCTGTCTTTGCTATTTGTGGAGGTGACTGATGCTCATGAATGTTCTCTAGGAAAAGTTGTGCCAAATGGGAAAGGAAATTTCAGCAAACTGGGCACCAACCAAGCACTCCAGGTGCCAAGCGTGCAAATGAGTGTGTGTGCAGAGAGAAAAACCACATTCTTGATGTGAATGTCTATAGATTTCTCTGACAATATTTGTTTTGGAAAGACAAGCTATCAGCCAGGAGCCTTATCAACACCAAAAATATTATTTTCATTTCATTATTTAGAACCTAGAATTCTCTCCATTGCTAGTTGTGTGGTTTGTATTCTGTTGCTCATTTATTTTACCTTCTATTGAGCTTATCAGGAAGAATGATGCCACTAACTACAGGAATAAGGCTTATTTCTCATTGTCTCATTGTCCAAATGAGTATGTTCCTTCTCGAGAAGAGAAAATTATAAGGAAGGGTTTCAGACATTGGATGAATTTATGGACAATGAAGATGAGAGGAACGGAAATAAGAAATACTCAGATCTTTTAGAGGGATCTGCTTAATAATAGTCTTCATCTCTCCATACCCAAACGTCTGAAACAGGCTCATAACTCAAGGCAAAGGTCACTCCTTAATCAGCCTGAGGGCAGAGAGCAAAATAAACAAAATAAAATTTGGCTTCACTGAATAAATTAGCAGTAAACTTTGACCGAAACAAAAAAGAAAGATTCTTGAGTTGGTTTATCAAATAGGTCCTATGTAAATTCAGTCTCCACTTTCATCTTCACTTACTAAGGAAGAGAAGGGAAGATGAATGTTGTCTTAGTATACAATCTACACTGAATACACATGCTACTAGAGAATCAAAGGGGAAAATATTTATCTTTATGGGTCATAACGTACTGGGGAGAAGGAGTTAACCCCACATGTGATTACTAAAGAATACTACACACCAATCAGTAGGATTAAGTTCCAAAAGAATGATCAGAGGTTTGACAAATTAAAAGGTTTTTGTAAGTAGATGACTAGAATCATGAACATTCTATAGTCCATATCATATTAGAAATGGCTAAAGAAATTAAATTTATTTGGGACATTTGGAAGAGGAAGATGTTTAACCTTTTTTTTAAGTATAAAATACATACAGATAATTGCACCTAAGTATAAAGCTTGATAAATTTTTATAAACTGAATATACCCAGTATACCCATCCATATCACTAATCGTCAAAACAAGAAATAGTACCAGCACCCTACAAGCCTTCCTCAAATTTCCTTTCAGTCATATTCTCTAAGGTAATCACCATACTGACTTCCAGTGGCTTAGATTAATTTGGCTTTTTGTGTACTTTATCTAATTGGAATCACCCAGTATGTGTAATTTTGTGTCTGGCTTCTTTCCTTCAAATTATGTTTGTGTGATTTATCCATATTGCTGTGTTTAATTATAATTTTATGCACATTGTTGCATAATATTCCACGGTGTGACTGTGCCACCATATATACTTCCTACTCTGGATGGGCATTTGGATATTTTCCAGTTTGGGACCATTACACATAGTTCTATTATGAATATGCTGGTACATGTCTCTCATGTCTCTTGGTAAACAAATATACACACATATGTTGAGTGTGCTTGTGTAATTGCTACACATAGAAATAATGGAGTATCTAAGATCTAATGCTCAACAGTCTTCCTAGGAGACTGTATCAATTTATATTCCCAGGAACAATATATGAAAGGAAGTGTGGTATTTTAATTTACTCAAGAAAGCAGCACTATGACTAAGAATGGAATTAAAAAGAAGTCATTGTGGTCTAATATTAGGAAGAACTTCTGTTCATTTAGAAACAAGGTGAGAACTTATGAAAAAGGTTCTTGTCCCTGGAAGTCCTCAGACAATGCTGGAATGGTCTTCATTGCAAAGGCAGGTGAGCTGGAGGATTCCAAGATCTTTTGGATCTGTGAACCTTGTATATGCAACATAATGAGCTCCAGGGAAATTTGAGGATGAAAGAAAATGAAGAGGACACTGTGGTAGACCAGATAGTCAGATTGTAGAAGACCAGACTTAAACAAGCCAGAGCAATTACACAGACAATGCTGACTCTGTGAGTAGAGGAGAGCCATTCAAGGAAGGGAGACAGTCGTGGAATTGAGTGAGGTCATAAAAAGAGATAATATGCTAATTGGGGGAAGAAAGAAGAGCACTTTGCATGCAAAAGCAGGTTCATTATAGAGTCTGAATGGAACACAGGATGAAGCAGTTCATGCTACCGAATGCTCAGAAACAATTATGAGAATTGTAAAGCAAAGCAGAGATGTTTGATCAGCTCTGACAGAGATCAAGTGATGCCCTAAGACAACCTTTCTGCAAGACTCATTGGTAGCTATGCAGTGCTTCAACTTCTACTCTCATCTCCTCCACACCTGGATCCCTCTGACTCGTAACTTCAGTTCACGTGTGACTTCGGTTTCCCCCCTTTCCCTGGAACAACTCCTGGTACCTCTTCACAGCTGATTTCTTTTATAGGAACCCCAATCACCAGCCCATGGTACCTGATATTGACCAAGCACCCCAATGAGCTCGGTTCTCCTCATTGCCAATTTCCCATTGTATCAGTAGGGTCAACATATCCCATACTTGGCAAAGAGTTGTTTTGGATCAAATTCCATCTGACTTTATTTTGTGTCTTTCACTTTATTTTGATGCTGTATTTCATGATTTCTAATAAAGACATGAGAAATATATTGTATAAGTCAGTACTAGGAACGGATCAAAGAGTACTAAGAAATCATTGGGTCATAACTCCTTTGTACTTCAACTTACAGGAAGCTCAGAGTCAAATTGACATGTGTAATTACCAATGTTCTGTTGGTTCATATATCTTACCTTTGCAACATTTTTCTCTCATCTTTACTCTGTACTTTGTGTCAAAGCAGGATTTTAAGATGGAATCTAAGATCCAGGTCCCCATTGTACAATTCCCTCCACCTGAGTGGAGATAGAATCTGAGAATATAACAGGTATCAATTTTGCGGTTAGATTGCATTATATGGCAATTGTGGAAGGACTTTTGTGGGTATAATTAAGGTCCCTAATCAGTTGACTTTGAGTGAATAAAAACAGGAGATTTTCTTGGGTGGGCCTGACCTAATCGGGCAAGCTCCTTAAAAGATTGTCTAGAGGTCAGAAACTGGAAGCCTCAGAGATTCTGCTGGCCTCGAAGAAGCAAGTTATCATGAGCTTTACAGCCACAGGCAAGGAAATAAATTCTGCCCCAAACTACATGAGCTTGGGAGAGGACCCAGAGCCTCAGATGAGACCCCAGACACTTGAGGTCTGACACTTGACACACTGATTTTAGCCTTGTGAGAGCTGAGTAGAGGTTCTAGCTAAGCTCTGCTCGGATTCCTGGTTCAAGACACTGTGAGATAATAAATGTGTATTATTCTAAGCCACTAAATTTGTGGTAACTTGTTACACAGCAATAGATAACAAATACATTTTACCATCTCTATTTCTGTATATATCTCATTTATTGTGTATATAGCCTCTTTAATTATTTTCGGATTTGATCAAAATTGAGTGGGTTGAGCAATAAATTAGTGTCCTAAGTCCCCTTACTGCTGCTCCAGGGTGACTAGGTACGATGCTGTCTCCTTCATGGCCTCAGGCTCCTTCCTGCTTCTGTGATTTGGCTCCAGCCCACACTTCTACTTGGAATGTCTTCTGTCCTCGTCTCCACCTATTTAAACTCCATCTAAACTTGGAGGCCCCACTTCAGATCCACAACCACCCTCATTCCTGGAATCTGATTTTTTGAGTTCCCCGCCCCCCCGCCCACCATATTTCTGAATCCCTGCTGTTGTGGTTACCAAGTTTGGGCTGACAACATTATATTCACTTCAGGGAGGTTTTTAAAAATGCAGATTCCCAGTATTCCTTCCCTGCATGCCTGCTCCAGGAATTCAGGTTCATTTTGGAGTTTTTGAAAGCGTTTAACAAGTGATGCTTCTGGACAGCTAGGTTTGGCAACTCAATGCTTCTGGACAGCTAGGTTTGGCAACTCATTGCTCTGCCGTATTCACACCAGTCAGCTCTGCATAGAGCTCCCGGTGTGATTCACTGTCTGTGCTTAAGGTTTTTAAAACTTGTAGTCCACCTCTAGCCTGGACAGCATATTGTATATTGCTTTATTTATCTTGACCTTAGTTTTATTATTTTCCCACTTACATCCTTCCCGTTTATTTTTTATTTATTTTATCATTTGGTTTTTGTGTGTATTTTTGTAAGTAATCACAAATCCTTTGGGGGAATGGGTTGGAAGTGAGTTCATAAACAGAAAAAGAATGTACTCTAATACTTTAATGTGCATGAATCTTGTTTCCCTGACAACAGTAAAATTTTGTGAAACTTGAGCTCTGACTTCTACTTGCTTCATGCCCTCATGATACCTTGGACAATTTGAGCATACAGCAACAATGTTCAGAAAACTAAAGATTGGTGGTTGGACTGATAAGAAAGGGATCTTGTTCTGTAAAAATAGTGTCCTTCGTCTGCTTTCTTTCCCTGTCCTGGCTTGCCCCACCCGCTTCTCAATCTTTTGAAGCATTGGACAAAGAATTGCTTTTTTTCCTAGACCCAAGCGTTCCAGGTTAGCACAATGCCTAGATAGGGTTGTAGAATTAATGGGAGGGCTCACTGTGTCTCTCAGAGTGTTTCGTGTGCCTAAAATGGCTTTACACTGAGTGGTTTTGTTTTTGTTTTTGTTTTTGCCTGCTGGTGCTGGGAACAGATACATTCTAGGCACAGGATGGGGGAATCCCTCAATCATTGAGCACTGCCCTTTCCTCTTCCAAAGCCCCACTGAATGAGCCACATTCAGGATAACCATGCCCTGATGTCAAAGCACACATCGCATGACATCCCTTGAAACTCTATAGCGCAGCTTGTATATCTGGTAAGTGGGGTATACATGAGCAGGGTGGCAGGTTTATCACACAGAGTTGAAGAATGCTCCAGGGAAGTTCTACAGAGGCAGTCAGTGTGGAAAACCGGATAAATTGTACTCTTCTAAATACTCCTTTTAAGCCCTTACTACCGGTTTGAAAATATATAATCTCTTGGGCAATAATGAGTTTCCTGACTCTCTCTCTCTCCTGTCCTTTCTGCAAATCTTTTCACTCAGATACTCCTCAGTGGGGGCACTTTTTCACCTTTGGCTTTCTCTTGGATGTACTTCACTGTATCTGAACATCTGAGCTCAGCCAGTTGGGCATGGTTGAGACGTGTTCTGAGTTTGTGTGTTTGTGTGTTTTTGTGTGTGTGTGCGCACACATGCAAGGCGGGGTGCGTGTGTGCATATAAGCACATGCATTTGTGTTTCAGCATTTCTGGTTTTGCCCTTTCAGTTAGACAAAACCAGAATGTTATTTTGTTCAGGCTCAGATTTCCAAATTAAACTAATCAAATTTAGTACCATAACAAACCAAAATAATTTCAGGGCATTTTTAGCAGACAGTATCAATCTCCTACAAAAACAACAGTACTTTCCTGATGAAGAGGTTTGTGTATCATTTTCTCCAATGTCATTGGGGTTATGCTTAAGTCATTATGTATCTTTTATCATTATGAAAGATTAGCGTTTGGACTATTGAATCCTGCCTCTCCCCTCCCCTCTTCTGTGCTATCTTCCTGTAAGGTACAAAATTCTCACACGTAACTCCAAAATGTTTCAATTTTGTTTCTTAGGCCAGGTAGATATATAGTTAGTGAGTGCCAATGAAAGCAATATAACAAGGTAGATTGTTAGAACTTGCATCTAGTAGTGGGTGCTAGGTGTGGTAGCCAGAGGTAGATTCGACTTGGAGCCTGCCCTTGTGGGATGGCAGAGCCCACAGGCCGATATGCAACCTATCAGACTCTGCATCATGATGCTGATCAATTGAAACAAATATGCATATTTTTAGAGGTCATACCTGTCTTTCAGTTTCCATCATCTCCTTCACTCTCTGTCTTGGACTGTGGCTTCCTGAATCTGTGCCAACTGTGAGCAGAGGGAAGTAGAGGACCAAACGCGTCGACCAGCTTCCACTAGCTAGGTGCACCTTGTAAATTTGGTCACCCAGCTTGGCTATTTCTGCATCTCCTGCCACATTGACTTCAAGTAGAACTAGGCAGGAGATCTTGCCAAGAATAGCATGAGCAAAAGGTTTAATATTCTAAAAGAGATAATGAAGAAAAATAGATGAAGAAAAAACTGATTGTAGCTTGAGATTGTCCACACTAGCTGCCTCTGATATTTGGTTCTAAATCTCTTTCTTTTTGAGTGTCCCTCCCAGTGCCTGATCAGGACTTTTCATAAGCCCTTGTTTTGTAGGGACCCAAAGGAATTCTGTCTTCCTGCATGCCTTAAACAGACTTTCAAAACAATGGAGAACTACCCTTAAGATGAGGCTGTGAATAGCATGGGGTCATGGGAATTCTGGGTTAATGATATTGATCAGAGTGGCTTGCAAATGAATTATTCTGTAGGCAGGGGAGACTTTAATTGAGAAGTGAATTTGATTCTGAAGGCTGATAGTTACTTTTCTGGGAAGTTGTCAGCATCATTCTCTGCCTTTCTGAACTGAAAGTATAAGCAATCATTGGGATAGAAAAGGAAGGAGACAGTGATTTAGATTAATAGAAATTTGGTTGTATTCGAAAGGCAAGGGCACCTTTAGCTATTTATCCTAGAAAATAGTTCATCCATTTGTGTGAAGAGGCATGCACAAGAATGCACACGGCAGTAGCATCTGCAGTAGTGTTAAGTTATTTGCCATTGAAGTGCCCATCAACAGGGAAGGAAAGAATCAAACAGATAATACTCTATTCACAGCGTGGAGCCCGAGTCATCACTAAAGAACTGAAGAAGAGCTAATTGTATCTTGACACGGAAAGACGTCTGTGACATATTATTAAGTGGGGAAAAAACCAAATTGTCAAGAAATATGTAAAATAGGGTATCATTTATGTTTATTAAAAAGCTTACATATTAAATATGTACATGTATTTTCCATGTAGGTTTCTACATAATTTTAACTTTTTACTTTAAGAAGATATTCATGATTACTTTTGAAAAAGAATGATATATTGTCTGTGTTTGTCTATGCACAGGTATGTTTGTATATATTTTAATAAGAGAATATTCTGAAGGAATATTTCATGGAATAATGGAAAAGAGATTTATTTTTTCCAAATAGGTAACCTGAGGTAACCAAAGGTAATATAAAAGAGGAATGAAATCTCAGTTTTTCTCTGGGTGCATCAGTTTCCAGACATGGCAATTTTAATTTAAGATACAAATCAAAGCTGTTAAGATACAAATCATCAGCTATTTCTAAGTAGGTATGAAGCAGCAGAAGTTATTTGCAAAGAAATCCATTGCTCAGGAGTTTAACTTTATTTCAAACAAGATAAGCTTGTTCTAGATATTCAGTACTGGGATACAGATAATCAGATAAATGAGCTATGGCTTCTGTCCTTGAGGGGAACCAATCTAGTGGGAAAGACAGACAAGCAAACATCTACCATTTACTTGTGAGTCCACACTGCAGTACTCCAAGACTGAATGAAGCACTCCAGAGGGGATCAAGTTGTAGACACACAAAGGAAGAAACAAGTGTTGATTGTTTTTAGGGAAATAAAGAAATAGTTTTCATAAGGAGCATGTGAGGCTGACTTTCTAGACCCCAAATTTGGTAGATTTTGTAGGTCTTTTGGTAGACCTTCATTTCCCACAGGGGAAATAAAGATGGAGAAGGCTGAAGGCCTGGGGCCATAGTGATGGTCAATAGAGTAGAGGTTTTGGTGCTGAAGAAAAGTTCATTTATGAAACTTAGAAGTGATAATATTAGACTGAAATAATACTATTTAATGTGACGCTTCCAGTGACCTACAAAAAGAGGCAATTTTATCTGGTTACTTTGAATACCTAACATTTCTTGTACACTTACTTGGTACTGTGCTAAGTACCTTGTATTAGTCCATTTTGCATTGCTATAAAGGAATACGGGAGGCTGGGTAATTTTAAAGAAAAGACGTTTAATTGGGTCACGGTTCTGCTGGTTGTACAAGCATGGTGCCAGCATCGGCTTGGCTTCTGGTGAAGCCTCAGGAGCTTACAATCATGGTGGAAGGCAAAGGGGGAGCCGGCATATCCCACGGTGAGAAAGCTAACAGGAGGGAGAGGGAGAAGGTGCCAGGCTCTTTTAAACAAGCAGATCTCACATTAACTCATAGAATGAGAACTCACTCATTACTGCAAGGACAGTACTGAGCCATTTATGAGTGATCCCCCCTTTTGACCCAAATACCTCCCACTAGGTAACCCCCTACAACATTGGAGGTCACATTTCAACATGAGATTTGGAGGGAACAAAACATTTAAACGTTATCATGCTTCATATGAATGATCTCATTTAATCCTTACAGCAATCCTACAAGCTAAGTAGTATTATGATCCTACCTATGGTATACGTAGTATTGTTATTTCCATTTTATAAATAAGAAAAGTAGAGATCAGAGAAGCGATTTTATATCACCACACCCAAATAACTCCTAAAACTCCTGATTTTATCCATATGCCAATACTGCACCGAAACTAGAAGACCTTCAGGTTCTGTTGTGAAGGGAGTACCAGAAGTACAGTCTGCAGAGTTTAAGCATTTCCAGGAGATAACAAGAACATAATACATAGCTATTCAGATGGACCTCTCAAATGGTGATGGGATGAAGAGCACAGTGTAAAAGATGTCAAAGTAGTCTGTGCAAACTTTGGAGCCACTGCTGGTTATGTGAACAGAGAGGAAAGGAGGACTGCGATTTCACTGCCACTGCGAAATATGGTGGCATGTTCTGAGGTTTGCTACTTGAAGGCTAAGGAAGGATTAAAACTGGATGGCGTGGGATGACAGGGTCGTGGTGGAGGACATTAGCAATCTCTCCCTCTTTACCTGAAACAAATGATCATGGATTTTCCCAAAGTTAAGTTACTATAATTTGGAAACCACCTACATGTCCAAGAAGGAGTAGCTAAAACACATGATAGGATTATAGGACATCCAATTAATGAGATACTGTGCAGTCCTCAAATATGGTACTGTGGAAGAATACTTAATAGCATTAAATTATACTTACTACATAGCTGTAGGTGGAGAATTATGGAGTGTGCATTCCCATTTTTGTAAGTGTATTGTCATAGACATTTGTCATGTTCATGACTGCTTGTGATCTTATGAACAGCTTTTCTATGTTTAGGGACATCCCTGTGTTATAACCATCTCTCCAACATTGAAACCAGAACTCAAATTTTCAGCCTCACAGCTGGGATGCAGGCGTATAATCTGAACTCCACCAACCAGATGTACCAAGTGAGAGAATTGAGTCCTGAAGTGAGTCAAGTGTGCAAACAATCCCTGTGCAAACCCTTCTATTTTACTGAACAGGTGGAGACATTTTATTGAGGGAGTTCATGGGAGAAACTGACTGGGTTTTGGAGGTAGCAGTAGTAGCAGCTTCCTCCTCAGCCTACTTTTGCAAAGTGGTTTGGGGCATTGTTTACGGCCACTTAGTCCTCAGCCTACCTCCCAGCCCTCTCTATTTTGTGAAAGATCTGACACTTAAAAAAAAAATCTCCTTTATAAACTTCTTAGTCAATATCATGTAGTTACAGCCCAATGTTAACACTAATTTTTTTGTTTTACACTTTTTCTTGTTTTTGTTTTTGTTTTTTTTTTGCAAACATTTATTCAACAAAAAAATTATTAAACTGTCTACCATTGCTGAGAACTCAGCCAAGTCCTAAAGGAGCAAAGATGCTTATGATGCTTTCTTTGCCTCCAGTCCACATATTATGTATACAGTCAGGAATGTTTCTTTAAATAATCTTGGCAAGGATTTTTCTAAAGGCTGTATGAGCATATAATGAGTTTGAAGGATGGTGATGTAATTACCATATATTGCATAAAATGTATTTAAATTATTGTAGCCGTCTTTGATTTAATTTTATTACTAAATTAGGCTATTTTCTCTGTGAATGTTGCTCTCATCTTTTCTCATTTATGTAGTTTCCTACTTTAGTTGAATCCTCTTACTTTTCTCTTTTCCATTTAAAATATTATTGCTATTTTAAATTTACCATATTATTATATTTTTTCAATTAAAAGTTTTAACAAAGTAGGAAAGACAATGAGACAAAAGTTCATGAAGTTAACTTCAAATGGATTGAATTTTTTATGTTTTTTTATTTCTACCCCTCTGCTTGGATTGGATTTGATAATATTGTTATTTGTTTAGTGGTTACCTTACAATTTGTGACATGCTTATTAATTGTAATGTATATAAATACAAAATGCATATATATTTATAACAAAGAATAAGATTTATTTGGTATCTTTATATCCCTTAAAAATAAAACTAAGTCCTTATCATGTTTTGCTTACCCATTGAACCCCACTGTGATTTTTTTTCTTTTTTTTTTTTTTTTTTATTTTAGACAGAGTCTTGTGTTATTACGCAGTCTGGAGTGCAGTAGCCGATCTCAGCTTGCTGCACCTCTGCCTCCCGTGTTTAAGAGATTTTCATGCCTCAGCCTCCTGAGTAACTGGAATTGCAGGTGCACGCCACCACACCTGGCTAATCTTTGTATTTTTAGCAGAGATGGCATTTCACCATGTTGGCCAGGCTGGACTCGAACTGAATGACCTCAGGTGATCTGCTTGCCTCGACCTCCTAAAGTGCTGGCATTATAGACGTGAGCCACCGTGCCTGACCTTCAATTGCTATTTTTTAATGGCCAATAGATAACTAGCTTTATAAATATGTTTGGTCCATGTCTTTGCTTACTGCAATCTCCTATATTCTACTCCTTTTCTCTCATTTTTTGCTAAAGCTTATCCTTCAGTATTTTAGTCAGTGTCTGGGGAAGGTAAAAACGTGTGTTTTTAGTAAGTTTTTAAAAAGTTTTTATTTTTCTCTCATTCTTGGATTATGTTTTAGCTCAATTTGAAATTCTAAGTTCACAGTTATTTGCCCTAAACACTTTGATTACATCATTGTCTTGTGTTCATTCATTCATCTTTGCTAACTAGAAATATCCTGGTAGTCTAGCTCTCTAAAAGGATTTCATTTTATGTCATTTTAAAAACATCACTCATAACTTTTAGGATTTTGTCTTTAATTTGAGGTTTTTATGGTTTAATAGTATACATGTTGATATGCATAGTGTTTTTCTTTTTCTTTTTTTTTTTAGATGGAGTTTCACTCTCACCCAGGCTGGAGTGCAGTGGTGTGATCTCAGCTCACTGCAAGCTCTGCCTCCTGGGTTCAAGCAATTCTCCTGCCTCAGCCTCCTGAGTAGCTGGGACTATCAGGCGCCCGCCACCACGCCCAGCTAACTTTTTGTATTTTTAGTAGAGATGGGGTTTCACCGTGTTAGCCAAGATGGTCTCGATCTCCTGACCTCATGATCTGCCCACCTTGGCCTCCCAAAGTGTTGGGATTACAGGTGTGAACCACCATGCCCGGCCTGTATAGTATTTTTCATACTACACTTGTAGTCATAAGAGCACATATTCTTCCGTTTTGAAAATTTCTCAGCCCTTATCTCTTAGGATGTTTCTTCTATGTTAGCCTATTTTCTCTTTTCAGAATTCCTTAGATACATTTTGGAGACTTTCAATGGATATTTTTTCTCTTCAACTTTTTTCTCTGTGTTTTATTCTAGGTAGTTTCATCAGTATAAGTTTTTAATTCATTAATTTTCCCTTTGATTGTCTTTTCTAGCTTTTGTCTTATTGACGTTTTATTTCAGACCATAGTTTTTTTTTCTTAGATTTATAGTAGATCTCCTTCCTATACACTTGTTTTTGTTTCTTATTTGCCTGTTCTTGTATCACATTTCTCATCCTTTTTATGAATAGTATTCTATGGTATGTTTTGGGTTTTATTTCTTTTTTATGTCAGTTTTAGTTTTTCCTTGTTTTCATTTCTTCGATGTTGAATTATCTGCATTTTTTATTTTGCTTGTCTTCTTAGTTTTTGTGTGCTTTGGAATTTCCATTTCATCTTGAATTGGAGTTTCCTCTCATCTCTGTGCACACTTCTCCTCACCTAGAGGATTTATGGATGCCTCTGGGAAGCTTACTAGACACCTCAACTAGAACTAGGTTTTATGAGTGGCTTGGTTCATCTAACCTGTAATATAAAACTGGGTACATCTCAGATGAAGCTGAGCTATCAAGTGACTTGGTTCAAGTCCTTTTTCTCAAACTGTCTTTCCTTCCACTACGCAGAGCAACATCCTATGTAAGCTGTGACCCCAGGCAGCAATTAGTTTTCACAATCCTTCTTTCAAGATTGAGGGACTCGTTCCCCAAACTATGTTTTCATGAAGTAAGCTGGCTGGCCTTTGTCTCCAAACATTTATGGAAAGCTTTTGGTGCCTGATATATATTTGATGTCAAACTCTTTCCCAGTTTTGTGTCCCTCTGGACACAGAAGTCAGCAGGTCCAAGACTTGAGTGTCCCCTTCCTTCTCTGAGCTCAGTTTTATTCTAGCTCACAGAAATGTTTATTTGTTCATAAATGCCAGGGAATTTACCTATAAAATGTACGCATCTAACTCAACTATTATTTCATAGAAGATTCTTACTTTGAAGCCCATTTCTTCCATGGCTTGTCTTTAGAATCATCATTAATCATTAGGCTAAAAAATATCTGCAAGTTAAATGTATTTTAATTTCCCCTGATTCTCCAAGTTTTTAACAGCCACTCACCTAATTTGACTTCTCAAGTTTGAATTCGTATTATATTTCCAAGGAAAAGACAAAGTAACCACAGTTTCTTTTATTTCTCTTCTGAGACAAGTAATTACATTTTATACCTTCAACAATGTTAACATAATTTTAAAAGGCAATAGTAGAGTAGTGCCTTCAAAAGGGTTTGCATGGAGTCCCCTTAAAGTAAAATTAAAATTTGGCTTCATGGTGCAATGGTTTGTTTTGGCAGTCAATGGAAATTATTTCTTTAATGGAATAAAATGCAAATATTAAGCAACAAGCTTGAAATGATGAGGGTATTTATGTTTTGGTCTCTTAACAACTGTGTTTTTCTGAGATTATAGGAGTTAAATGCAGTTTGCCTGTTGATGGGTTGCATGCATTGTCAGCAAATGTGGGCAGCTAAGATATTGTTAGTTTTGTACATTTAGGAAGTGTTTAATGAATGCTGGTGAAAGAAGATGGAAGTCTTATAATTTATTTTAAGTGATTTAATTGAGGAGGCTAAGCATCTCAACTTAAGTTTAATTCAAATGTACTGTATACAACCCTGTGAGTCTTTTCATGACTTAAAAAAAAGATATAAAGATAAAACTAGAAAATATATTACAGCTAAAGTAAAAATGCATCTTTTAAAGCAAAGAACAAAAAAGTTAGAATGAATGAAGGAAATATGAACATGTTTTTCTTTTTTTTTTTTTAATT